>NC_140540.1:35813675-36413675 GCF_057382185.1 Mchenga conophoros
TTAGTCATTTCTTTTTCAAACTCATTGTGCTCTGTACAGACAGTACATGTATGGTTGTGATCTAATCTCATGCGCCTTAATACATGTAGTGACCAAAATAACCAAATCTTTAAGCACAGAAGAGCAGTGAGTCTTTTCTCTCAGATACTTTTTCTGATGTTGCAGGATGACAAGGAGAAAAAGAGGCTGGAACTCCTTGAGAGGAAAAAGGAAAATCAGCGACTTCTCGATGAGGAGAATGCTAGACTGAAAGGCAGGTCCCAGCAGGGCGCTGGATCTGGTGGGAAAGTGACTCGTGCACAGATCGAGGAGACGCTTCGCAATGAGCAGCAGCAGCAAGAGCAGGACCAGCTCAATCCGAAAGGTTGAGCACATTTTGAAGACAAGCATGTGCTTGTAGAGTAATAAAATCGTCATAAGATTCATAGATGATCTAGATTTGTAATTGTGCCATGTTTAAATTTCTTCCCACAGAGAAAAGCCACCTGGAAACTCCATTGGAGGAGAATGTGAACAGAGTTATCCCTGAAGAAGGAACCGTGGAAGCCAGAACAATAGAAGATGCCATCGCTGTTCTCAGGTATTAATTATGTCCAGAGGTGGGAAAAGTACAGATATTCTGTAATTAAGTAGAAGTACAGATACTAGTATTAAAAAATACTCCAGTAAAAGTTGAAGTACCGGTTAAACTTCTTTACTCAAGTAAAACTAAAAAAGTACAGGCTTCGAAATGTACTCAAAGTAAAAAAGGTAAAAGTAGCTCCTTAAAGAACACTTCTACCATCTACTTTTATACAAAGCTAACTGAACCTTGTTCTGCATTAATGTGACAATAAAATAATATTAGTATGTAGGAAAACAAACTTAATTTTAGTCTAAATTTTAGTTCTAATAAAGGTATTCCGCTCAAATCAGTTAAGTAGAACATCAGGAGAGAAAAAGAGGAAAAATTTTAGAGGGTGACTTTGCTTCAAACAGGAAGAGCAGGTAGAGGTTAAAGTAGATCCAGCAGGTTGGGGAACCCTGGAATTGTTTATAGAAAAATAATTTCTACACACCTTACACACCTGATGTTTCATGAGTTGTCCTGACTGATTCTCATCCTCTACACTGACAGTATTCTGTTTACGCTGTCGCTATATTAGACGCAACTTACGGACACCTGCAGTCACTCTGCTGTTGTGGCAAAAAAGAAATAAAAACACAACCCACTTTAACCCCGGACTACTGAACACAGTTTTGCCTCTTTCGTCTCTTTTTATGTGACATCCTTTGGTGATTAATAAACGAACTAGTGCTGTCAGCGTTAATCTGGCTAAAATGACGTTAACGCCATAACCGCATTAACGCAGCAAATCTCCGTTAGCGCGGATCGCCCCGTGCGTGAGGCTGCACGGCCCTAATGCGTTAACGAGCTCGTTAACGTATTAGGGCCGTGCAGCCTCACGCACGGGGCGATCTGCGCTAACTCGATAACAGAGATTTGCTGCATTAATGCGGTTATGGCGTTAACGTCATTTTAGCCAGATTAACGCTGACAGCACTAAAACGAACATGACTGCCTTTCATGTGTTTAGGTTCAAATCGGTTTGATATTTCGAGGCCTTCAGTGATGTGTAATAATAACTCTCCTCAAATGCTTTAAAGCAAAAGTAATGAGCCTGTTTTAAAAATGTAAGGAGTAGAAAAAACAGGTACCTGAAAATTCAACTTAAGCACAGTAACAACGTATATGTACTAACCCTACCTAACCCTAACCTCTGATTATGCGTGAGGCTTCCTGTTGTACTTGTGCAAATGTTAACAATACACAATCACTCAGTGTGTCTTCCTGTGTTTCAGCGTGGGGCCCGAGGACCTGGACCGTCACCCGGAGCGCAGGATGAAAGCGGCATTTGCCGCTTACGAGCAAGAAAACATGCCTCGTCTAAAACAGGAGAATCCCAACATGAGATTGTCACAACTGAAACAGCAATTGAAGAAAGAATGGGCAAAAGCACCAGAAAACCCCCTCAACCAGCGCTTTTCCACCTACAACACAAAGTGAAATCGTGTTCACTAATGAAAACTGTCTGCCTATACACACTGGGGACTTCCATTGAAAAATTAAATAATTTCTTTGGGGGAAAAAATGAGTTCTGCTGACGAGAGCTTCACCGTTATCAGTCTCTCCAGTGCCACAGGACCTGACTTATTTTTTCATTCACTAACGAGGAGAGACTCATCATGACCCATCAAATAAAAACTGATCCTCATGTTTGTGCACACAGCCTCTAATGAGGCATCTCAGCATCTAATAAATGTAACTGCTTTTCTCTCTCTCTCTCTCTCTCTCTTTTTTTCCCCCTAGCACTCCTGGCAAGGTGGGAAGCCAGATGTTTTGAGAATAACTTATTAAAGTTCACTGCTCAATCATCAATATCTGTCATTCTTTGTAAATGCAGTTCATACTGTTAGGAGGCACATACGTTGTTCCATATGCTGAAGTTGAATGCTTTTTGGCAAGTGCTGTTGTGCAATACATATAAACGTCAGAGAGCTGATATTTGACCTCACTGAGATGTCGAGTTCTAGTTTTGTACTCGCCAATGACGAGTACATTCTTTGGGAATTAGATTTTTTTTTCTTTCTTTGCGTTGGAAAGTGACTCACCAGATTCTTCAGAATCTAGTGTATCAAAGTTTCCACGTATGTGGGTATGACGAGGTCTCACTGCTGTAAATTTTATAATCGGTTGGAATGTCCGTGTTCCCTCCAGCATTTTGTGACCACATGAGCTTGTTTGGCCATGAATCCTTCAGGTGGACTTTAAGCAGGGCTTGGAGGGTGGAGTATCAAAAAATGTCTTATCTGTACTGTCCGCAGCTGTCACCAAGTGGGTATAATCTCAGCCTTAGTATTGAGGTGTCTACAGATTAAGAGACCCCTGAATACAAGATAAGATAATGCAGTGAAAAGTACTTTATCCCAAAGATGGGAAATTCCGGCGTTAGAGCAGCTGAACTATCAAAGGTGCATAGACAGGAAGTGAGATTTCTACCACAATATCCCCACTGTGGTTCAGATGTGTAAGAACACGGCCTGACTTTGCATTTGCTAAAAACCTACAGGATGGTGAAGTGGTTACAGAGATCAACTGTAATAACGCCCGCTTACTCCACATGCTATCTTTTTTTGGCTCTGTGATACACGACCAGAATGAGGAGTGGCTATTGCACCATCACATACAGCACCAATCTAATGGCAAAATGTTGAAACATTGTTATGTTGACACAAGGATGGTGTCTTCACTGGCTATTCAGCTTTACCGCATGTAATGTTTAACTGGTTGTTGCTTTTATTTTCAGGCGTCTATCGCATTGCTTCGATTGTAACTGCTGAGAGTCAGACTGCTGTTGGTTAAGTTTTTTTTTTTTTAAATCTAGGTTGGAGCAGTGTCAGACTGCTCCAACCTAGCAGTCTGACAGTCTGATAAGGGAGAGACATTAGAGGAGTGACATGCATTAAAGTTTCAACCAGCTGGGAATCAAATGGGAGTAAGTGTTCAATGTGTACCCATTTGGTATGTAGCCTAAACACTCACTTGGAGTAGCTCCTTATGCCCCTCCAGGTGAGCTAATAGAAGGAAAAGAACATTAGCCAGTTGTCTACCAGGCTGAAAGTTGCTCAAAAAAAATTATTGGTACTTTTAATATTATCTAATAAGACTGAGATATAGAATTTAGTCATTTTTTTAAACCTCCTCAGACTTTGGTCAACAGCGGGTGCATCCCTTATCTATTCTGCCAGACCTGTTGGCTGGAAGCCAGCAATGACTTATTCTTTCTTTTACAGAAGAGAGAGTCTGTTGTGACCCCTGAAAGCAGAAGCCTCAAGTTATCATCAAACATGTAGAGCTGTGTTGGTGCGAATATTGTGGCCTCATGCTCATGTGTGTATGTAACTGATGCAGTTTTGCTTTTAGTCATCATTTACAAACCTTCTTTTCAAATAAGTCGTTTAAAATGCAGAACAGCAATGGCGTGTGCAGAGGGGCCTCTGGTAGTGCCAATACAGCTTCAATTTATTATTAATTAATTCCCAGAGGAGTTTCTACTGTCCAAGTTTTCTCCACTTTAGGCCTTTAATCTCGTGAAAAAGTATTTATCTCCTTCATAATCTCTTAGTTTTTTGCATATTTGTCACATTTGTCACATTTCTTCTTAACCGGAGAAAATACAAAATGTTTTTAATCCTGGCCTGATTTCTGTCAGACCTGTTAAATTAAGAACTAACTTAAATAGAACCTGTCTGACAAAGTGAAGCAGGCTAAAAAAGGTCAAAAATCAACACATCATGCCATGAGGCATGCAGGGGTGGGGAAACTCTCAAGGGCCGGTGTCCTGCAGGTTTCAGATGTGTCCTTGATCCAACACAGCAGATTTAAATGGCTAAGTTACCTCCTCAACATGTCTTGAAGTTCTCCAGAGGCCTGGTAATGAACTAATCATTTGATTCAGGTGTGGTGACCCAGGGTGATATCTAAAACCTGCAGGACACCAGCCCTTGAGGCCTGGAGTTCACCACCTCTGATCTAAGGAAACCCCTGAGAAACAAAGTCACTGTCATCTATCAGTCTGGAAAGAATTGCAAAGACTTAGTTAAGGTCGGAGTTCATGATTCAACAATAAGAAACAGACTGGGCAAACATGACATCCACGGGAGAGTTCAAGGAGAAAACCACTGCTGACCGAAAAGAACACAAAGTTTCATCTCACATTTGCCAGAAAACATCTGGATCATCCCCGAGACTTTTGGGAAAATGTTGTGTGGTCTGACGAGACAAAAGTTGAACTTTTTGGAAGGTTAGAGTCCCGCTACATCTGACATAAAGCTAACACAGCATTTTCTAAAAAGAACATAAAACCACCATGGTGGTGGTGACTTAAATCAGACGGAAGCGCTTTGGCAAGACCTTAAAAGACTATGGAGGATTTTCATGGTTGGAAATCGTCCAATGTGCCTGAATTTAAACAATTCTGCAAAGACGAGTGGGCCAAAATTCCTCCACAGTGATGTGAATGGTTCATTGCCAATCACTTGATTGGAGTTCTTGCTGCTGAAGATGGCACAACCAGTTATTAAGTTTAGGGGAAATTACCTTAGGTAGGTTTGGATAACCTTTTTACCCTTAAATGAAATCGTCATTTAAAGACTGCACTTTGAATGTATTCAGGTTATCTTTGTCTAATATTAAAATCTTAAGTTTGACAAATATGGAAAAAATAAGAACTCGGGAAGGGAGAAAATACTTTTCATGCAACTGTGTCCATGTATCAGTTGTTGCTTTCAGATGACTGTGGCGGCCATTTATTTGGCCTGTGACAGCAAGCAGCGCTCCTGCGGTCACAAAGGTTTTCTCCAGCACAGCAACATTCACGCTGAGCTGCTGAGGCAGCAAGCCAGAGTTCGTCTGATGCCAGGTGGATGGACAGTAAGCGCAGATAAAACAGAGCTGAAGCTACCTAAATATAAGTATTATATAAACTATAATGCGTATTTATATTGGGGGAATGGGATTTTCGCACATAGCTCTCCCACAGACTGTAATAAATAAATTTTTTGGGCAATGTTGTGTGTGCTTATAAATGACAAATTCTTCACATTGAGAATTATCAAAACTTTGCAGGTTTTTATTTCTAAATACAAACATAATAGGCTACATACAAATACAACATCAATGTCTATAAGCAACACCGGAGAGGAACAAGGTCAGAAAGCAACACCACTCCTGCCAAGTAAATTTGGACGTTACACTTCTCCACATGTATATAAATATACTTTTATTATAAAATTGCTCGCGCAGTTTCATTTCTTAGATCTTTTCGTGCCCCATTGATGAGACGTCGCCCTCGCTAGCTCGATTGATTCAGAACCAGATTTAAAAATGGGCACTTTTGTTCTGCAGGCTCTTCTGGTGGACGAGATAAGAGAACGTGCGAAGGCCTTTGAACCAAAGAGCTTCAATGACAACTTCAACTGACCTTTTATATTCCGCTCTGCATTGAAAGCTACAATTTCCTTTTTGTTTTCCCCTGTCAACCCAGCAGCCCACTCCCATTTAATGTCTTTGAGCTATATGTGTGATGTTCCGCCTTAACACGCCAGTCTGATGTTCCAGATTTTTTTCTCTAACCTGTTGCTGCACCCTCCCACTCTGTGTCTTTGCTTGGCAACCCTTTACCAGGCCAGCTGCTGCTGCCCTTTCCTTTCTTCGTGTTGAATTCTAATCATTACTTTCAAAGGAAAGCGTCTCTAAAGCTCCTTTATCGAGTGTTTGTACCGGGAGGAGGGAAGCCGTGTCCAACACCCACTCTGACTGCTCCTTTTCTTCTTAACACTTGTGTTCTGCAAATCAGGAGCACTTTCCGTCTGTAACCTGCTTCTTCAAGTCTGGAAAAAAAGTAACGTATGGAAGAAGATGGTAAGGAGCACTTGTGCACTAAGTGCTCTCCTGGAAATGACTGGCTGAAGTCATAAAGGAGGTAAAGGTAAGCTGCTGCAGATGCCTTTTGTTTATAAGTGACTATTTATTATATATTCAGAGGTTTATTTAAGGGTCTACCATTTGATTGAGTCTGTTGATGGATAGTTGGCTGGATGGATATGCACATTTTTGTATTGTGAATTTAGATTTTATTCAATTAATCAACAAAATCATATCCTTAAAAATTTGAAATGGTCTAACTTCTTCTACAACTAAAATTCAACCCTGTAAAAGGAGGAAAAAAAGAGAAAACCAAACCCTTAAAGATACTAATGTAACTCCGAATCTATATCTGTAGTTATATAGCTATAGTGTAATGTAGTGTGTGAGTCTGCTCAGTATTATTATCTGAGGCTTTCTGATTTTGATGCACAGTAAATAAACATGAGCGGGGGTTCACATCTGCTTGTGACAGATCCTTAGAAAAAACACAAACCTGTGACTGAACATGTTTTTTTTTAATCTAGTGTCAGATTGCCTTGAATAACTATTTTAAAAAGCAATAAGTTTTAAAAAAAAATCTATTAGACTGAATTTGAAGATTTATTTTTGATGAACTTTTTTTCCTTTCATGCTGAACAAATGGCCTCATTAAAGCTAAAGATTCCTAAATGACAGAAGAGTTGTGAAACATCTTATTTCTGGAGTCAGTCGGTATCGATTTCTTTGTGGAAAGTTCATCTACTTAAGTAGCCTATGGTACTTCAGGATTGATTATTTACACCTTATTACTATGCTGTAATTTTTCACAACCACTCAGTTGTATACAATGTGAAACTTGCCACATTAATTTGACAGCTTTAGTTATTTCTCCGTGGTTGTAGTGCAGAACCACCTTCAGCTGAAATAATTTGAAGTAATCATTTATGAGTCTCTCACATCGCTGTGGAGGAATTGTAAACCCATAATTCTTTACATTGTTGAGTCACTTCATTGAGGTTTGCCTTCATTTGTTTTCACTGTGTTCTCTTAAGATCCCTTGACAGCATTTCAGTTGGGTTGAGGTCTGGATATTGACCGGTGCATTGCAAAATCTTGATTCTTTTATTTTTTGTAGATTTGCTGCTGTGCTTGTGATCACCGTCCTCTGAACGATGCTGTTTCTGTGAGACAGAATTTGTCCCGTTTGTCACCCCTCCACCAGCATGTTTGACAGTTGGTGTGAGGTGTTTGTGTTGGTATGCTGTATTTGTTTGTCTCCAATTGTGGTGCCGTACATTATGGCTAAACATGTCTACTTTGGTCTCGTCTGTCCAAAAGACTGAAACTTTCAAAAAAGCTACGCTTGTTCAGTTTTTTCTAATTGTGCACTCTAACGCAGGGAAACTGTCAAACTCATTTTACACTGAGGCCCACATACAGCCCACTTTGATCTTAAGTGGGCCGGATGAGAGAAACTTTCACTTTCTGTTGGTGTAAAGACGTTTAACTACACATCTTATCCCTGACATGTTTAATATAAGATAAAGACGTGCATTTTCAACAGTACATCTCAGTTTTCCTACATGATTAAATTGTAAAATTACAAAAATATTTTTAGTACATCCCTACCCAGACTGTCCTATATTTATAAAACGTACATTTTTGATTTTCCAAAGCTATCCAGTGGACCAGATTGAAGTCATTGCAAGGCTGATTCTAGCCCCCAAGCACGATGTTTGACACCTCTGCTGTAACATTTAACATGCTAAATGAGGCCTGCGCATTGCGCAGTCTGACCTTTGGCACAAGACTGTAGATTATAATGTTCTGTCAACACACACCTGAATACTCCAGACCAACAACCTGCCAAAACATCTGCTTTTATAGAGGTGCTCACACTTACTGATGAGTTAATTAACTGGATTTGATTAAAAGCATCTTTCTGTGACTTACTTTCCAATTGCTATGCAAGCAGTAAGGGGGTAATTAGTTAACATGACTGTATAAGTAAGTCTGACCACTTGCAACATTCAAATCATGTTCACATTGAAATATCCCTCTTCATCTGTCCATCCACCCATACATCCATCATATCTGTCTTCCTGCATAATCAATAATGTTTGAATGTATGAACTCCTTCTGCAGTTGAGTCTTTTCACCACTTCTTGAACTTTGTGGGGGAAAATAAATAAATAAACCAAAGTGATCAGTGTAAATGTTTTCAGTTATATTTCAGGATCTTTGTTTCATTTCTTGGTGACATTTCAAAAATGATCAGTGTATGGTGTCATTTCAGCCCTGCATTGATGCCATGAGGCTGATTCTGGTTAAACCCACCAATGCAACGCGGCGCCTTGACTCAACAGGTGAAGTCTTCCACGAAGGTGGCCATGAGCATTGTACCTCAGGATGCCCATCCCCTCCCATAAAGACCCCTGAGGGGAAGCATGATCCATACAGAGGAACCTCGGTTGAGACACCTTTGACCCCACAGGAGAAAAGCCAGTGCTGTGTCTCATCTTCACCCCATGAAACATGCAATGGACTCGGCCCTCCAAGAGGTTCAGCCCAGATGTCGCCACTCAAAACTCGAAACCTAACCTTATCGCAGCTAAGCGATGAGGACTGGCTGCTCCTTTGTGGCCATGTTGGCAACGCAGGAGATGAGTCGCCCTCAGCAGAAAGAGCAGGCACCAGTGTGGGACATCCAAACCACAATGACAGATGTAGATGTCCCGGTCCTGATGCCTCTAGTTTTCAGCCACAGTCAAAACAGGACAGGGTCCAAGACTGCCTTCCCAGGGTAACAGCTAAGAGAAGCCTTTTATGTTCACCACATGTTCAGCCTTTCTCTCCCAGCAGCCACATTTCAACTACTTGCCAGGTTTTACTACAGCAAACAAACCAAAGTGAGCTTTTGAATCCTGCAACAAACCGTCTCAAAGATCATTTCATGCCTCAGTGCACTAACCAAGAAGGTGGAAAAGAACAGCCCTGCAATCATTATAAACTGAAAGACAGCAGCCAAGCAACAAATTTGTTCAACATTCCTCTAGACTCAGTCGAGTGTAAACAAAAACTCCAAAAGCAGCCTCATCCTGCTGCTGGTGCAGATGTCAACTGGAGAGACCTTTTCGGTAAAGAGCCGCTGTTAGTTCAGCAACAGCGAAAGCAAGAGTTCCACTGCCTGATCGCAGGCGATCAAACATCTGGAGATCCGTCCACCATCTTCAAGTGCCACCACCTCCCTCACGACTCCCTGACAAGCCAAATAAAAAGATCGTCTACACCAGTCGGCAACAAAAGTGTCACATCTTTCTCCATCAGTCAGTATAGTTCCCTAGAGATTCAAGATTTAATGGATGAGAAAACAAGACAGCGACAAAGTCAGGTGCATGTTTTGATTCGGCTGCTTTAAACGTTTAGTTTTCATACTTAAATTGGAACCATCAAAAGTAGGTTTAGCTAACCTGTGTGTTTCCATACCATGCCAATTCTAACTGAACCATACACTGTAACATGCTTTCAGATATATTACATGCTTGTTGTTGACAGTCTTATTTTATTTTGCAGACAGTCTCTCAGGGGTCTAAAGTCTCCCTTCCTAAACACACTCCTCCGCCTCCCGAAGCCTTACAAAGCAGTGGCATACTTAACGGGGATGCAGTCCGACCCCTGAGCAGCCATGGCACTTTGAGATCTAGTTTTTCAGATCTTCCTTCAGGCCAGCAGCCAATCCAGCTTCTTCACAGTGCCATCCTGGAGGACGCCTTTTCCAAAGTCATCCGAGAAGACTCCAGTAAGACCAACGGTGAGGAAGGTAGCACACCACCGAAGAAGACCAAGGATATCAGCTACAGGCTGGGTCAGAGGAGAGCTCTGTTTGGGAAGCGCAAACAACTGAGCGACTACGCCTTGGTCTGTGGGATGTTTGGCATTATTGTCATGGTCATCGAGACGGAGCTGTCAAGGGGATTTTACACCAAGGTACACTCAGAGCAGAAACACCAGTGTCTCCAAATAAATGTGTTTCAACAAACAAATGAAAGCGGCGTCAACATAGTGCCATTAAAAGTTTTAACTTTGAGGGCCCCCTAAACAGTTTTACTCACAGATGGTCTTCTTTTTATTAGTTTAATAGTTTTGTGTCATTGTCTCTACCATTTACAGGAATCCATGTATTCATATGTTCTAAAAGGCCTGATCAGCATTTCTACTGCTATTCTGCTGGGACTCATTGTGATGTACCATGCAAGGGAAATCCAGGTATGAAGAAACAAACCATGACTTTGCCAACATGAGCTGCGTTATCATTTGGATCAGATAATTCACGTGAAGTAAGGAAACTAGTCTTAAAACCCCCTGAATTGGAGCATTGGTTTAGCTCAAGGGGTTGAGCAGACAACCCACATACCTGAAATCTCCCCAGAGGCCATTTACTACGTGTCTTTATCCAAGCTCTTCTCTCCACTATCCTATAACGATAAAAGTTAAAATACCCCCAAAAATATATTTAAAATTGTCTCTTTGAGAAACACCAGAAGATAAAACATTCATTTTCATCTCGTCAGAATTATCCAAATTAAGAAAACAAAACAAAAAACTGTAATCCCAACAAAACGAGTTCATCACTCATTATTCTTTCATATTCACGGTCTAGAAATGTTGCTACTTTTCTTCAACAGCTCTTCATGGTGGACAACGGGGCTGACGATTGGAGGATAGCAATGACTTTTGAGCGACTTGTCTTCATCGTGTTGGAGCTCCTCATCTGTGCCATTCATCCAATCCCAGGGAAATACGTGTTCACCTGGACGACTCGACTGGCCTTCAGCTATGCAGCATCGGTGGCATACGCCGACGTAGACATCATCCTCTCTGTGCCGATGTTCCTTCGCCTCTACCTGATTGGCCGGGTCATGCTGCTGCACAGCAAGCTGTTCACAGACGCTTCCTCTCGCAGCATCGGTGCACTCAATAAGATCAACTTTGACACTCGTTTTGTCATGAAGACCCTAATGACCATCTGTCCTGGCACAGTGCTGCTAGTCTTCAGTGTGTCCTGTTGGATCATTGCTGCGTGGACAGTGCGTGTTTGTGAAAGGTATCTTAAAGGTTTTTGTTTTTTTTAAAAAATGTGTTACTTAAAAATCATCAAGAAGATTTTCAGCGTTAAACAAATGCTGGATAAAAATGAAAGAAACTTAAATCAAGGGTAGTCTCTCCAGCTTTAACATAAACTGCTTTTACAGACAGGTGTCATGTTTAAATAGGTATCACGATGCACAGGAAGTAACCAGCACTTTCCTTGGAGCAATGTGGCTCATCTCCATTACCTTCCTGTCCATCGGCTATGGGGACATGGTCCCTCACACCTACTGTGGAAAAGGGGTTTGCCTGTTAACTGGAATTATGGTGAGTTTTATACCAACACAGTGCACATGTAGAGAAGAGGCAGATATGCAAATCACTCACAGTGATTTTTTTCTGAATAACCCCAATTAAATATCTGTTTAAAAATCCTTTAAAATCCTGGCCTACGTGAATGATTGGTGTGGTTTTTATACTAGCTAACTACTAACTAATAACACAGTCATGCTAACACTTCTCTTCTTCTCATCAGGGAGCAGGTTGTACAGCCTTAGTCGTGGCCGTTGTCGCAAGAAAATCAGAACTCACCAGAGCTGAGAAACATGTCCACAACTTTATGATGGATACCCAAATCTACAAAAAGGTGTGTTCTTACACATGCAGTGATTGGACTTTATTTTTAATATTAAGACTACATGATCAGTCTTAAAAGTAACAGCACTTTCTCTTTTTTAACCATATACACTACTGCGCAAAAGTCTTGAGCCACCCTCAATTTCCTCCAATTAGATTTTTTTTAAAGTTGCTCCAACGAGGTGATTCCCAACAATCCCAACAAGGCGATTACTGAAAATTTGTCATGTCTTAGCATGGTATGAAGTGTGAACTTAAGTTTTTGGGATAACAAAAGAACAAGTGGTAGGCCTAAAAAACAAAACTAACAGATGAAATGTATCTCAAAGCAATGTCTTTAAGAAATAGGGCAAAAATCTAGGAAAGAGCTCAGGTGATATTCATCTAGCCTATCATCTAATCATCTACTTTTAAGTGAAGCCTCAGAAATGATCTCAGTAGAAAGGGGTTTAATTGCAGCTACCCGTAGAAGTCTTTCTTGAGGAAGAGAAATGAGGAGAAAAGACTGAAGTGTAACAAATTTAACAAGAACTGGACTAAAAATCAGTGGAAACAGATTTTATGGAGTGATTAACCCAAATTTGAAATTTTTGATTTAAAGTGTCATCGATATATTCAGCAGAGGTCAGTAGAGAGATACAACAGTGAGTGTCCACAGCCATCTGTTAAGCGTGGTTGAGGCTCTGTCATGGCTTGTGGCTGCAATTCAGCCAGCAGTCTTGTTAAAACTGATTGAATTATGAAAGGCAGAAAAGTACCATCCGATTTTGATACTATCTGGAAAGCATGTGATTCATTTTTCAGCATGACAATGATCCCAAACACAATACAAATGCACTAAAAAAAAGTGAACAATAGAAGTGGAACAATATCATACTTTGGCCTCCTCAGAGCCTGGACCTCAACATTATTGAAACAGTGTGGGATCATCATGATAACAAAAAGCAGCCAACATCTAAAGGAGAGGTTTAAAAGTCTGTCAAGAGGCCTGGAGAAATATTTCTAAAAGATTCTCAAAGAAGATGTGAGAAAGTTTGCCTAAAGCCAGTTTAATCTCTGTTGTAGAATTAGCATTGTCATACTAAATGTTGACTTTTCAGGTCATTAGAAATGTACAAACTCTGTTTATTCTTTAAACACTGCATTTCCGTGCAGGTTTTCACAGAAAAACATAAAGAAATGAGGGATTGCTCAAGACTTTCCTATAGTACTCAGGCTCATTTTAGTTTCTGTTTGACTTAAGCTTCATTTATGTCTCTACATTTCTGTTTTGCCTTTCCATTGACATACTTCCACAGATCAAGAACACAGCAGCAAATGTGTTGAGAGAGACATGGCTCATTTACAAAAACACAAAGCTGGTCAAGAAGATTGACCATGCCAGAGTACGCCACCATCAGCGTAAATTCTTGCAAGCCATCCACCAGTAGGTATCGTTATGCCACCATCAGGGGTTTCAGTAAATGCTGTTACAGTTTAATTTGTGGCTCTGGATTATGTGAATTAGGATTTACTGCATGTTGCATTTATATTATTGTAGCACAAATGTGACTATAGTTTTGGTTTACAACTTTAGACTGCGACGAGTGAAAATGGAGCAAAGGAAATTAACTGACCAGGCCAATACAGTTGCTGATCTTGCAAAGGTTTGTGCAAACGTTTTTATTTGCCTCAGTTTTACTAATATATAATAGGAAATTTTACCCTCTGACTGATGCTGAGAGTAATTTGACACAAGGAATTGTAATTTTTATCCAGTATGAACCACATTTTGCCTCTTTTTCATTATCTTTTCTGCATTTTATGACTTTTATAATAATCTAAACAGTGAGAAACCCTGACTTGCTTATCTCCTGATACTTGAAAGTGACCTCAGCATGTTGGTGATGATTTCAGACTCAGAACATGATGTACGATCTGGTATCAGAGCTGCAGCATCGAAGTGGTGAGCTGGACAGTAGGATTGTGGCTCTGGAAAAGAAACTGGACTCCATCCTTCAATGTGTGCAGTCGCTGCCCGTTGTGCTTTCTCAAGCAATAGCAAAGTTACAAAAGGATTTCCTGGATGACTTGGCTTGCCATGTACACTTCCTATCATCCTCCCTGAGCTCTGAGTGCTGCTCAGTGCCGGCCAAGCAGCTTTGTCCAGGATCCACTGCACCGGAGACACCATACAACTGAATGGCCGTTCCTCAGTGCTTTTCCTTTTAGTGTGCAACCGTTTACAATACTGGGATGGACTTTTTCAACAAGAACTCTGCTACGTGTTTATGGAGTCATACACATTCACTCCTGGGAGTTGCAGCTGCACCACCAGTGTAAGGGGAAGACCCTTTGTAAGGGGACTTTAGAGGAAAAGGAAAAACATTATTCCTTCATTTCCTCTCCCAAGAGTGGGGACTGTGCAGAAGACAGAGAGATGTTCATGAACGATTAAGAAGTGAAAAAAAGTTTTTTTTAAAAAAAATGCTCATTTTGTTTATTAAAATTAAATTCTAAGACACTCAAATAATCTAAAAGAAAAAAAGCCCTGCATTTCATGGGACACTGTGGTAGTCTCTCTGTGCTTCTCATACGTGATATAGTAAACAGCTTCTGAAGATTTTTAAGTGATTATTTTCAAAAAGTGGCTCAGCATGGGTTTATTTAATGAACTAAACATTTGTAAAATGGAAATCATTACAATGAAAACCGATCAAATACCATGAATAATATTTACTCTAAAACTAATCTAATGACCTGGTTCACAAAGTTTTCTAGAAGCATGTTTGTCACACTTAAATATTTCAGATCATCAAATTTAAACACAAATAGAGACAAAATGAAGTTCCTAAATCAAGGTTTTTATTATTCAGGGGAATAAGTGTGGTGTATCATAACTTTGAAAAGCTGAGTTCAATTTCTCCTGCCAAACCCAGGCCTGATTATTGCCACACCTGTTCTCAATCAGAAAATCACTTAAATAGGATCGCCATTAGTGGGAGTGGGTGGCCAACCAAATTTACCCCAAGAGCACATCTGTTGGATTGAGTGACGACTCGTCCAAGAGTTGACAAAAGACCACAGAACAACATCCAGAGAACATCAGGCCTCGCTTACCTAAGTTATGGTCAGAGTTCATGACTCCACCATAAGAAAGAGACTGGGCAAACATGGCCTGCATGGCAAAGTTCCAAGAAGATACCTCTGCAGAGCAAAAGGAACTTTTGCCAGAAAATATCTCGATGATCCCCAAGACTTTTGGGAAAATACTCTGTGGACTGATGAGGCAAAAGTTAAAGATTTTGGAAGGTCTGTGTCCCATTACATCTGTCTAAAAGCAACACCGCATTTATGAAAAGGAATATCATAGCAACAGTAAAATATGGTTTTAGGCCTTTTTGCTGCCTCAGGGTCTGGAAGATTTGCTGTGATAAATGAAACCAAGAATTCTGCCATCTACTAAATCATCCTGAAGCAGAATGTCCAGCCATCTTTTTGTGACCTCAAGCCTAAGCGCACTTGGGTTCTGAAGCAGGACAATTATCCAAAATGCACCAGCAAGTCCACCTCTATATGGCTTTGGAGTGGCCTAGGCAAAGTCCTGACTTGAATCTGATTGAGATGCTGTGGCACGACCTTAAAAAGGCAGTTCCTGCTCCAGTATGGTTGAATTACAACAATTTCGCAAAGATTAGTGGGCCAAAATCCTTCTATAGCACTGTAAAAGTCTCATTGCCAATTACTGCAAACACTTGATGCAGTTGTTGCTACTAAGGGTGGCCCAACCAGTTACTAGGTTTAGGGGACAATAACTTTTTCACACAGGCCCATGTAGATTTGGTTTCGCTCCCTAATAATAAACACCTTCTTTTAGAAACTGCATTTTGTGTTTACTCATGTTATCTTTGTCTAATATTTAAATGTTTCAAGATCTGAAACATGACAAAAAATATTAAATCAGGAAGGGGGGAAACACTTTTGACACCACTGTAGGTATATAGACTAAATTTGATTTAAAAAGGGTAGAAAAGTTTGTTGACATTATTTTAAAATATTATTTAAAAAAAAAACGATTTTTCCTCCCTGTAATCATACTGATCCATTCCATAGATTCTCAAACTGTGTCAATAGTGGTTGCTATAGCAGTGCAACATCCCACTGAAACCAGCAACTGGTGGCAGCGCAATGTTGCTGAAGAGGGAATGGGTGCAAATGCAGAACAGAAATGAGCTATAAGAGAAAGTTTAAAACACCTGTGACTACAGTACAATTCAAGAACTAGGGTAGTAAGTAGGGTAACATTCTGACCTCTTAAATGCAAGATTTTATCTGCTTCTTTTAGAGCAGTTGGCTTTTAACTGACTGTCGTTATCACAAAGTGCAAGTAAAACTTTCACCAAAAATTCAGCTTTGTATGCAGGTGTATATCTAACACTTTTCACATTTCTGGGTCTTGTGGCAACGCATCTTAGATTTTTAAAACATCTGTCAAAATAAAGAATCTTCAAAGTAGTCAATTTTCTTGTTTTTATCACATTCAAAGGAGGAACTGGTTCCAGTTGTGTTAACTTCTGCTTTCTGTTTTTTTTTCCATGTATAGTTTCAGTTGCTTTGCTCGTGTTATTTACTTGTTCTGCTGGTTGTATTGTGTTTTCCTTATGGCTTGCTTCACTTACCACCCTTTGTTTTTAAAAAAAAATCCCCCCTCCCCCCCTTTCCCCTAGCATAGTGGGCCCTTCTCTGTATGAAGTTTGACTGCGGCTGCGTAGGTTCTCACCAAGTACTCTGGTTTCCTCCCACAGTCCAAAAACGCGTGGGTTGGGCTTTATGATTCTAAATTGTCTGTATATATAAATGTAAGACTCTGTGTCAGACTGGCAGCCTGTCCAGGATGTACCCAGCCTCTGCCTTGTGATAGCCTCATCCCCCTACAACCCTGAACTCGTTAAGTAGAAGAAACTTGATGGACAGAAATAATTATGCCCGCTACTGACTGGAATTTATTTATATTTCACATGTATTGTAGTTTATTTTGCAACCTGCACATAGTGCTTATTTTTTTTTTAATAGAAATATCTAATATGTGGTAATAAAGATATTTGTCAGCACTGCATTTTTTCCCATCTCATTTATTTAAAGTGATTAAAAGAGATTTGGGTTAGACAATAAATCGTGCCTTAACGGGAACTAGGAAAAATAAATAATCTTGAAACATTAAAATAAATACTTTTAATTGACTATTAAAGATTGACGTCATGGCCATATACACAGATCAGTTGGTCAGAAGGTGACCTCAAACGCATTACTCCATACTGAACAAACATAAACCGCGCTTTAGGACGGAGTTTATTGCACAGTGGAGGCTATTTACGTGTCAAGTTCAAAGGCAAACAAACAGCATGCCTCAAGTGTGCGCAAAAGCACATATTCCTCCCACATACACTTGTCATTTTCCATGCTTTCAGGCGCTTTAACTGAGTTGGTCTCATTAACTTTCGGCTCCCGCCAAAATGAGGGGGAGGTATCTTAATTGCACATCATTAATTAAGCTGAATCATAGGAGTCTAACGGGTGGTCTGCTTATTAAAGTCCACCAAAAGGTTCAATGCATTTAGTTGATTAGTTTGAAGACTGGAAACTATTTCTAAACACAAATACGAAGCCGTGATAGTTCAGACACAATCAAAAAGCTCTATCAGTGAAGTTGTTTACCAGAAGCACCATCTGTCTCTCCGGGATACCGGTTTTACATGGCGCCGAATAATCTCGCGATAAATACTCGGAGGGCAGTTGTACTCACGAGATTGTCGTTTCGCGCGCTGATGATAAGATCCAGTCACATTCCAGATTGACAGCTCTGTTACCCAATGGACACGATGTGGTTAGAGGAAAGTAGCCAATGGTGAACCTGAAGTGCGAGAGCAGGCGGGATATCAAAGTCTTGAAGAATAAGTCATTGATCAATCTCCACCAAGGCATAGAATTGGTCGTGCCATCCCTTCTAAGGAGTTAATTGGGGAAAACGTGCACGTTTTCCCTCAAAAGTAAATTTCTTGTTTTTGCTTGGACGGACAAACAGGTAAAGTGAATTTCAGCGTTTTTTAATTACTTTTTAAAAATTGTTCTCATTGATTTAGTCACCCAGTTGCTAGCAAACTGAGGTTAGCTAACTTGGCAAAGTCCTACCTCCTTTCTTTTTGGCTTATTGCACCAAGTTACTCAACCAGTCAAGTGTAAACGTCAAAATTAGTCAAATCTGATAATCTTCGGGACAGTATTAGAGCTATTGACTGTACTCTGGCTTCCTTTTGCTAATATAGTATTTAAAAGCTCTGCAAAATAAATTGTAACGTGGTTTGCTTTAAGCACTGATATGGGTGGGCGATGAACTTGTGAACTTTTAACTTGTTATCCTTCGGAACGTCCACATAATCTGCAAAAAATGTGTAAACCGAGTTAGCTTTGCAACTTCACTGCTTCTCTTTAAGAAAAACAAATAAGCTAACGTCGGGCTGTTTATTTTCCTGTGTGGCTGGATTGGTGTGGCGTGACGTGAATCTCATTTTCGTCAGCATCGTTTAAACGTATTAATTTGCGCAGGCAAAATGGTACCCCTTGGATGGGAACAAGTAGTTTGTTTTCGAGGTTTTGACTTATGTTTTGTTGACTGCGGCTGGTTTATTTCGAGCCAGCAGAGCGAACAGGATCTCAGCTGAGAGCGCTGAAGTAAACGCGCAACCCCCGCTTAGCTGGCCCCTTGCTGTTTTGTAACAACAAAGGACGACATATGCGGATAAAAAGCCACTGTAGTATTATAATAATCGGTTTAAAAGTACATGCGAGTTGGTATTTAGGTATGTTTCATTGTCAGGGAGCGAAGGCACATTGTTGGCTAGCGCTCCCTCGCGTCCGGATGTGCTTTTAAAAGAACTGGGAGTGGCCTACAGCTTAGTTTCCCGCACTGTATTTAAATCAGCCCGTTCCCTCCCTTTTCTCATATTCTGTTGAAGTGACAGTGCTGACAGCAGTACAATGCACTGAGTAGGGAGGGGAGACGGTCATATTTCTGCTGCTGGAGACCGTTTCGTCTTAATTTGTTGTGATCACTAAACAAAAACAGCCAATCCTAGGGATGTATTTTGCAGATGTAGTGTTTTGACAATCTTCCACGCAGAGCTTTTTACGATGCAAATTCTGAATCACTGCAACTTTCTCAGTTAGATGAGAATTTGATTATCATATAAACTCGTGAAAAAAAATATTCAGCAATGCGAAAGCAAACAAAAACGTAACATACAGTAAGAAAATCAATTAATATTTAGAAATAATTATGAAACAAATTTTTATATGACTTGCGTAATCTAAAGCACAAGTGATACTGCATATATATATATATATATATGTGTATGTATATATATATGTGTATGTATATATATATGTGTATGTATGTATATATGTGTATGTATGTATATATGTGTATGTATGTATATATGTGTATGTATGTATATATGTATATGTGTATGTATGTATATATATATATGTATATATATATGTATGTGTGCGCGTATTTATTTATTTTAGGGGGCAATGGTCCTGATAAGGAAATACTGAATGGTAATTTCCATATATGCACAGAACATGATAAGATAAGATAAAACTTTATTAATCCCTCGGGTGGGTTCCTCTGGGAAATTCGGTTTCCAAAAGCACAGCACCGACAGAGGTTACAGAATTTTATATATATATATATATATATACACACACATATATAAATACAGAGATAGTTATATTTAAAAGGGGAAATGGTGGGGTTATTGTTTAACTTTACAGCAATGTATTTAGCAAATGAATAAGGTCCTTACTATGTAGAAAATGCCAAATTTAACAGCACCATCTGCTCCACTGTTTGTATTCTGCTACATGTGCTGCAGACAGTTGTGATCAATGTAAATAGTCTCTGGGCGCTCTCTGCTGGATAAACGAAGTAGTTGCGTTGATTCCAAAAATGAGCCAAATCATATTTTTGGTTCCTTATCTTATAACATATTTCTTGATATAATATATCTGTTATATGCTGATATCAGTCTGGCTGTTGTCTGAATAAAGCTCAAGTTGATGATAATTGTCTGTCTTCTGATATGTTATACAAATGCACATATCAACAATTTGGTTTAGAGCAAACACATTCTTTATTAATGAATGCAGCTAGCAGAGAAAATGACTGTCATAATTTTTTTTTCTCCAGTGAATGGTGAAACCGAAAGTTTGGTTCACACCTTCAGATCTTTCTAGATAAAGCTCAAATATGTACCATGTAGTACTATTCACTATGAAATGCATTTAAATACAAATGATTAGCAGATATGTTTTGGTTTTTCATTTAAACTTCACTGCAGAAAAAACGAGCATGGCACTCCTCTCACATTTCTATTTGTACTATGACAGAGTGTGTACTACTGCTGGATTAAAAGATGAAATGAAATCTTTCAGGAAAGACTTGTTATTAGTGTGCTATTGAAAATAACTAGCTATAATGGGAGTGGTGTTTGATTGTTGACACAGGGCAGCTGCAATGTGGATTCAAGTCCGCACAATGGATGGGAAGGAAACCCATCGGGTGGATTCCCTGTCCAAACTCACCAAGGTGGACGAGCTGCGTCTCAAAATCATGGAGATCTTCAAGGTGGAGCCAGAGAGACAGAGACTCTTCTACCGGGGCAAGCAGGTGAGCCAGCATGGTTGGTGTTAATAAATGACTTTATTACATTTTAGTGCAGTAGCTGAAATGATCTCAGTGATGGTTGTAGCTCAATTGTCAGCCCTGCTTTAGCATTTAGTCACAGACAAAATGTAAAATGCTATAAATGATATCTACAATTTTTTTTTTCCTGTTTATATCAGATGGAAGATGGCCATACTATATTTGATTACAATGTAGGCCTAAATGATATAGTGCAGCTGCTTGTTAGGCAGCAGTTGCCCCCTGTTGATGTCGTCAAGAGCAAGGACAAAGAGGCAGAGCTCTCAGACTCTGATTCTGGCTGCGGCTCAACCCAGAGCGAGTGTGACAAGAGTTCGACTCATGGCGAGACAGAAGGTCAGACGGCGGGAACCTCTGCACAGACAAACGCCCCAGAACTCATCGACCCTGGATTTGGACTTTACAAGGTATGCGCTAAAGACTGTGGTCACATTGAATGTGATGTGTATTACTTCCTGTTTAAGCCAGCTGTGGTAGGGTGGCGATACAATGTAGAACTGCTACCACTGTGATGTTGATGTTTCTGGCTACAATCTTAAAAAAAAAAGTGATAGGGATTAAGAAAAAACAAACTCAAAACACAATGCAAAGAGAAATTGGATAAGATAAATTGGGAATATGTAGCCCGAAAAAGTCGTGTAAGCAATGACTACTCCAGATGTTTGTTTAAAAAAAAAAAATATATATATATATATATCTTTTTTTTTTTTTTTTTTTAATATGCATTCTGTGCATTTATGCAATATTATATTTTACTTTATCTTATCAGTAAGAGACTTCTGGATGCAGTTTAGGATTTGCTGTCTTCACTTTCCCTCTGATGTGATTGTGATGGTCTTCCAAATTGTCTACAAAAGTAGGCAGTTTGGATGACATGTGCATGGAGTGGATGGAATGAGTTCTGTTGTCCAAGCTTCAAAAAGGGCAGCGTGCAAAGGTTTCATTTTTACAAGACATCAAATGAGCCACTTTGTAGTGAACTTAAACTATTTTTGGGTGGGGAATAGTCAAAAGACATTTTATGAATTATTCTGAAAAAGTGACTGCAGTTTTAAAGTGTCAAAAGTTTGCTAACTCTTGGTGTGTGTGTGTGTGTGTGTGTGTGTGTGTGTGTGTGTGTGTGTGTGTGTGTGTGTGTGTGTGTGTGTGTGTGTGTGTGTGTGTGTGTGTGTGTGTGTGTAGATCAATGAGCTGGTGGATGCAAGAGACTTGAACATGGGAGCATGGTTTGAGGCCCAGATTGTAAACGTTACCAAGACTACAAAGACGCCCAAAGAAGAGGCTGCAGAGGCAGAGCCAGCTGAGGATATACTGTACCATGTCAAATATGAAGAGTAAGAATCATTTTTCGTACTAATGACTAATTTTTTTTTTCTTTCCGCCCATCACATCACTGTATCAACGCAGTATTTGTCATGTAGCAGCACAGAGCAGAGTTTCTGTACTAATGGTCATCATTCAGCAGTTTGAGCTCTGATTTTGGTTTTAGTGGGTCAGGTGTTGTAATTCTACAAACCAACTTGTTGCAGCAGTGAAAATGTTAATTGAAAGATCTAAGAAGATGCAGCTAAATATCCTAACAAATACATTGACACGATGTAAGCTACTTTAAAAGCTCTTCTCAAACACACTGGAGATGAAAACTGATGGTCCTGTTTAAATTTGATACTGCGAGCAATGCAGTTGTTACATTGAAGAATGTTTTTTTAAAAAAATTTTTACGGACTCTGAACTGTAAGTTCTCATTTTGCTCAGTGAGACTGTACAATGAAACAGGTTTTCCCATTTGTTAAATAAGTACAATATATATATAAAGGGAAGGCATTGCTCTGTTGATATGTGCCCTCATTGAAAGGTGCTCTTGTTTATTAGATGGCAAGCACATTAGTGTTGGAGGGAACATTCATGTGAATGGTGTATTGGTTCAAACCTGCTGCAATGACTACTGGTCCTTACTATTCAGACATGTTTTTTATGTTTTGGCCATGCTGCAGCACTGCTTGTCTTTGAATTGCAAAATCATTCATCGTTTTTACTTTCACAGCTATGCAGAGAATGGTGTGATTCAGCTGCTGGCAAAGGACGTTCGGCCACGTGCTCGTACTGTGTACCAGTGGCACCAGCTGGAGCCAGGAATGGTTGTCATGCTTAACTACAACCCAGATGAGCCCAAGGAACGTGGCTACTGGTATGATGCTGAGATCCAGAGGAAGCGGGAGACGCGCACCCAGCGAGAGATCTATGCTAAGATTATCCTTGGGTAAGGCCATCGTTGCATACAAGTTGGAGTTGTTGTGCTTTGTAGCATCTGTTACGACTTGTCACATATAAGAACATTTCACTAGGTCTGTTGTAACAGTATCTCATAGTTTGGTTTTTGAATGCCGCAGCAGCAGGTGTGTAGAAGCTAATTTCCTGCTGTGGTATCAGTGGATGCCACTGAAACAATTTTTGACAGTTTAACCAACTGTGTGTATGGTCGTTTGGAGGATAAATGGCTTTCATTAACATTACGTCTGATTATTGTATCTGATATCAAACGGGTTTAGTTTTGTGTTGATGACGACCTAAAATATAACTAACCTTTTTGTACATGCATCGGAAGCTTCCTGTTATCCTCATGTTTGTCATTTCTTTTACCTTCTGTTTAAGCTTGGACAACATGGAAAGCAGGAGGAAGTTAGATTATATTGTTTGACTATTCTAACAGGCTCCTTTATGTTTTTTGTTTAAAATGTAGTGATGCTGGTGACTCTCTTAATGACTGCCGCATCATGTTCGTCACTGAAATCTACAAAATTGAGGAGCCTGGCTCGTTGGGTGACGCCCCTGCTGGATCTGAGAGTCCACTAAAAAGTGGGTTTAAAAACTGCATTTAAAATTGCAAAGATGTGTAGCAGTAGTCATAATCTAGAAATCTGAACTTAACCTTTCACTAAGGAATGTTGCAGAATGAAATGCATAATCAAAATGAATGCAATCTTCAGGATCAAATGGACCTGAGTGCAAGCACTGTAAAGATGATCCCAAAAAGAACTGTCGCTGGTGTAACTGCCACATCTGCGGCATCAAGCAGGATCCTGACAAACAGCTGCTGTGCGATGAATGCGACATGGCCTATCACACCTACTGTTTGAATCCTCCACTCACCACCATCCCTGAGGATGAGGACTGGTAGGTAGATTCAGAAATCCAGCATTCATTTAAAATTGAACAGAGCCACAAAATCATCAAATGTTAGAATGGAAGACTTAAAAAATTATCATCAGTGTGTCAGGCTCGGGTTTACCTTTTACTTTACATTTCGCAGGTATTGCCCAGGTTGTCGTAATGATGTCAGTGAGGTTGTGCTGGCTGGAGAGAAGCTGAAGGAGAGCAAGAAGAAAGCTAAGATGGCTTCTGCTAGCTCCTCGAGCCAAAGGGACTGGGGCAAGGTGAGTGCTAACACAATATGAATCTTAAACTTATCAGCTTTTTTTTTTCCTCATTATGGGAATGACAATTACACATCATAAATGATTTGCCTTATCTCCTATTTTAGGGTATGGCCTGTGTCGGTCGAACCAAACAGTGCACCATTGTTCCATCCAATCACTACGGCCCAATCCCTGGCATTCCTGTCGGTTCCCTATGGAAGTTCAGAGTCCAGGTCTGTTTTGTTTTTTTTGTTTGTTTTCTTTTCCTTCCTCACTTCATGGCTTATCATCGTTTGTGATGACTTATTCCTGTACCTTGGAATAATAATGGTATAATAATAATAACTGTTTAATTTCCCACCCTTAGGTCAGTGAATCTGGTGTTCATAGGCCTCATGTAGCTGGAATTCATGGCAGGAGCAATGATGGTGCCTATTCTCTGGTCCTGGCAGGAGGCTATGAGGATGATGTGGTATGTTTTTGTATGTTCTATAAAGAAAAGCAAAGTAGTGAGAACATGTTACTGGGGGGGGGGAGCTTGCTGTTTGTTGTTTTGATCAAAATGGTGTCAAATAATACTGCTTTTCAAGTGTTAGCAGTTATATTTGAAAACACTGTATTTATTTTATGCAATAGCCTGATGAGAAACTTTGTGAAGTTTAGTGTTTTTAATATCTTTGGTGCTTCTTAAACTATAGGATGATGGTAATGAGTTCACCTACACTGGCTCTGGTGGGCGAGATCTGTCTGGAAACAAGAGGACTGCGGAGCAATCATGCGATCAGACACTTACACACATGAACCGGTATGACAAGGCTATAAAAACTTACTGGTGTTAATTTTCAATTTGTCTGCTTAGATCTTCCTTTGCATATGTAAATCATCTGTTTTTGGGCCTCATCAGGGCGCTGGCTCTCAACTGCAACATCCCTGTGAATGACAAAAATGGAGCAGAAGCCAAAAACTGGAAGGCAGGCAAACCAGTTAGAGTAGTACGCAGCTGCAAGGGACGCAAGCACAGTAAATACTGCCCCGAGGAAGGGAACAGATACGATGGAATATATAAGGTATGAAGGAAAACTAGAATTTCTTTTTTGCCTTTGGTAAAAAAATCTGCAGTGATTTCACAATATTGCAACTATTTTAGTTTTACTTGAGATCTTTGTCTTACTTTAGGTGGTGAAGTACTGGCCAGACAAAGGAAAATCAGGCTTCTTGGTCTGGCGGTACCTGCTAAAGCGTGATGATGACGAACCAGCACCATGGACCAGAGAAGGCAAGGAACGTATCAAGAAACTGGGTCTCACCATGCAGGTAGAGATCATTAGATTATATTGTCCATACAATTTTTTTTTTTTTTTTTTTTTTTTTTTTAATTTCTTTACTTTTTGTTTGTTTCTTTTCAGCAATGGTGGATATTTTTTAGTCCTGGTGCTGGATAAAATAAACATTGTGTTCTTCTGTATTTTGTTGAGAAAATGAGCTTCTGCATTACTAAAAATATTAAGTTTAATGTAATACACTTAATGTAGCCTTGTAAATAAATGCATTACATCTTAGATGTTTTCAATTCATTAATTACCTGCTGACTGTTACATATTGTTGTAGTGTAAACTAATAAACTACTTTTATTGTTCCAGTATCCTGCAGGCTATCAGAAAGAGAAAGAGAACAAAAATGAAGTGGAAGAGGAGGCGACACCCAGCAAGGCTAAAAGGAAGAGAAAATCTCAGGGCAGCGGTATGTTGTTTGTCTATGTGGAAGTTGCTAATATCATAACTGTGCTTTGTTTTTGGAAAATGTAAAAAACATGATATTGCTCATGTATTTGACATTGTTTTTATGTAGCAGCTTAACTAAAATTGCATCCTAGAAGCTGCTTATTAATGGAAAATGTCTTTGTTTCTCTTAGAATCCTCAAAGACCCCACCAGCCAAAACTCCTAAGAAAGTCAAGGTAGAGATGTACAAGCTGTCCCAGGAGCAAAAGGCACTCATCAAAAATGACAAGCTAAACAAGAAGCTGTGGGATGAAGCCATGGAGTCACTGTCACTTGGACCGGTAAGAATATCTGTACATTTGTTCAAATTACCACAATGTTTTAATAGTGTTTTGTTGTCGTTGTTGTTTTTTTGTAAACATTTACTGAATTTACTATTTGGGAAAGTGCTTGTATGAATGGGTGAATGTGCTTTGATGCTCAAAGTAGAAAAGTGCTTTATAAAAACCATTCACTTTACCAATATTATTGGTTTGTGTGACAGTTGGCTGCTGGGTGGAACCTCTTAGTGCAACATTTTAAAACCACACTGTGCTTTTGCAAGTGTAATCACTTGCAAATTTCAAACTTATGTGCATAGTAAATGCAACTTGAAATAAGAAGCCTGTGTTCCTCCGTAAAACAAAAACCACTGAAACTGTCTATAAAACTGATCTAATTTTTATTTTTATTTTTTCTGCAGAAATTCTTGAACAAAGTTGAAGAAGTTTTCCTCTGCATTTGCTGCCAAGAAGTGGTCTATCAGCCCGTCACCACAGAGTGCCAACACAATGTCTGCAGGGTAAGAAACTACTAATGTCCCGAATCTAGAGTTGTTGCTCTAATAAATTTACCACTTGGTAATATTTATTCTGTAGTATGTTGTAGAGATCATGTTTAAATTTTGTGTGATAGTAGATACCAGTAACAGCTAAAACTGGTTTATTTTTGCTAGAAATTGGGTCAAGGTCATTTTTAAATGTGAAAATCAGTAAACACTTTATTCATCTCAATTTTCTATCACAGTAATACAAAATCTTCAAGCTTCACAACAATATACTAGGCCATTAGGAGACATGAGTAACTAGGTTGGTTAATCATTTGACCTTAACCTTTATTGTTAGTGTCCAAGGTCAAAGTTGACCTTGGAAAAAATTCCAAGAAATCATGTAGAGTAATATATCAACTGCTTTACTACACACTTTATTTTTGCAATTTGATGCCCAACGATATCCGTGACTCCATAACAGGCCGACATCATCACCTTGTAATGGGGGGAAAAAAAACAGACTGACTGAAGTATGTTAGCCCTTGCCTTTCAGGGGTGCTCTTGTTACTTTAGCTTTAAACCTTTACATATTAACTTTTGTATTCCTCATAGTTGTCACGTAGTAAGCTACTTAACAGAATAATGTTGTCAAATAAAGCAGAATGCAAAGCATTTATTAGTAATGGAGTTCACAAAGTTTTGTTGCACCTAGTTGTGATATTTTATGGATTCATTCACTAATGGTACCTCCTGTAGCACCATTGCAGGTTGAATTTCTTCAGCTGCTACAGGAGGTACATCCTCTGCTGCTTTCCTGATAAGGGAGCTGATTAGGTTGTGTGTTTAGGTCCTGAGAGATAATTGTTCCCAGAATAGGAAAGTGTCCACTGGCAGCGATGCATGATGATGGGCTGGATTCTTCCTGAAGTCCTGTTATTGCCACAGTTACTTTGAGCTCCTGGTTGTTTTCTCTGCACCAGGTCACTAGATTGTCAGACTCCTCTTTATCAGAGCCTGATTAGGGTGGTGTCGTCTTTGAACATTAGAAATTTGGCAGACTGGCTGGAGGTGTAGCTGTTTGCCGTATGGAGCGAGGTATTATAATGGGGTTTGCTGAGAATGTTGAAAGGCTCTATATGGATGTTTTTAATGAGTGATGTTGTGAAAACTTATTGTATTGCAGTGATAGCATTGATTGCTTTGGTGCTTAGAGTATCTTTTTGATCTACTAACACCTCTGATAAATGCATCACAAATTGTTATTTAACAAAACCTGCTATTGTTTAACAAGAACTTGTTCTACTTTTTTTCCTTCAGGAATGCCTTCAGCGGTCCTTCAAAGCAGAGGTGTACACCTGCCCGGCCTGCAGGCACGACCTGGGCAAGAACTACTCCATGTCGGTCAACAAATCCCTGCAAGACATTCTAAATCAGTTTTTCCCAGGGTACAGCAACGGGCGGTGATCATTGGTGCTACTTACTCAGCCCTCGAGGAAATGAGACGTAAACTGTAAGGGCCGTTTTCAGTAGAGGCAATAAAGAATCAGTTTCTTTTAATATATTCTATGATTATAAAACTGCAATATTTGTGGACTTCAATAATATCATCACCTTGGATCTGCAATGATGTGGTGTTAAAAGATAAATTTAAAAATCCCTTTAACTGGCTGTACCGTTACTCCATTAATACCTTCAACCTCGACTTTTTTTTTCTTTTCTTTTTTTAAATTCCAAGTGCTTCAGTCTATTTCATTAACTAATGCTAATGTTATCCATGATGTAAATTGTATCATTTTAAACTAAATATCTGTGTTTAGCTCTTTTAAAAGAGGATGTTAAGTGGTTAAGCCATTCTGTCCAACTTGTTTGAAGATTTTTTTTTTTTTTTTTGTAATTATTCAAGGATTTTATTATCATCCAGTCTGTTCTGCTTTGCTGTGAGGTTGGCCCTCATTTTGGTGCAATTTGTCTTAATTCTGATCACGCAGTTGAGATTTTAAAAAGTTTGTGTTTGTTTTTCCTGGCTTGATTACATGATTAAAATCTCACTGTTTCTCTTGGATATAGATGATATCCAACATTCAAGAGCAAACTGACCCAGATCAGTTTTGTGTTCCTGCACTTGAGTCTGAGGCCAAGTAGCCTAGTCATCAGATGTTGGATTTTCTAGCTATACTAGTTCCCTGAATGTTTTGATACAGGAATGTTTCTAGCTGTATATTAAGTTTGTAAAAGTTCTTATGAATTTGATAAAACATTCAGATGCCAAACGTGATAGATTACTAAAGAAATTTTATCCTCTGGCATAGATTTGGATATCCCTTGTTTTGAAAAGATTCACTTTATTAAAGTCCAAAGAAAAAGCAGTGCTTAACCAAGAGTTTAATGTAGAACTCCCATCTATCAAGCTCTCTAGATGTCCCTGACACGTAAATGTATTTGTCTAGAAAATTGTATTTTTCTTAAAGTTTAAAAGTGTACTTTTCATCTTTTTATAATCTTATTTCTGCCATCTATGTAGGGGGTGTTCAGTCAGCCTTTTGTGTCTCCAGTGGTCACCTGTGTTATCTGACCTCATTTAAGGAAAAAACCAAACAAAAACAAAACAGAAAATGCTTGATTTACATGTTAAGGAAATTCCACATGCTGATCCTGAAATTCAACTAAACTGAATTTTACTGCCTTTTGTCTTTTTTATAAATGCAGTTCAGTGAGTTTCAGCAGCAGTGTGTTATTTATCCACGTGCCAGCACTTCGGGTTTTGATGGAGATACAAATATTTGCATAGACTGGGAAATGTATATTTTCTGAAATTGTATAATTTTTTTTGTTTTGTTTTTTAGTCTGTAGTTTTGATATGTAGTTTTAGAATTGCACATATTTTGTGCAGAATTTTTGTCAATGCATTTTCAGTGTTATTCAATAAAGTAAAAAATTTGACACGTGTTTTTGGGGGGAAATGTTTGGGGGGGGGAAGGCACATATTACCCTTTTCACAGTTTTTAGTTAAAGTAGGAATTTAAATGAAAAACAATGTTCGAAATTGATATGTGACTTTACATTTAATTATAATGTCATGGTGGGAAGCTGTCCTAACACTAACATTTACAATTTAGATATGAAACTTGAAAAGTGATACAAGTGTAGTCAGGACGGCTGAACGTGTTTACCCCTGCTCTGAGGGTATTTTATTTTTCTCTTGGCCAACGGAGCATAGCAACCTTGAGCAAACCCGGCAGTGTGTACGTGCGTGACGTACACATTGGTTGCGTGAGAGCCACGGAAACCATGGAATAGCAAACGTCTGATTTAATTGGTTACTCTGCGTGTCGGTAACCGAGTAAACCAATCATACGTTTCCTAGTAACCGTCCATCACGTGTTTAAACCACTCAGAAGGCAATTGGTGAAAGTAGGCGCGTCCTCAACGACAAGCCCAGCAAGCTAATGCTAGAAGAAAATCGATCCAGGGAATCTGTTCTAAACGAAACTAAAACGACTGAACGAAACAGGGACAGGGCTATAGTTTGCCGCAGGAGGTAATATTTCCTTACTTATATTTATTTTAGTAAATTGCAGAGACCATACTCTCGTCTATTCACGGAGTGTGTTCCGTCGTTGTTGTTTTGTTTTTTTCCTTTCTAAATGCAGATATGGAAGTAGCTAAGCAGAAGCTAGCCAGCGTTGGCTAGGAATACATTTGCGTCAGGACACGATGATATGTAGCTCCTTAAAATGAAATGGTTGATATGTGCCTATGTGCTGCTGTTGCATTAAGCGATTATACAGGCAGTGCAATTTACGGACCTTAAAGAGCTTCGGCTGGCTTTCTTTTGTTCACTATGTGGGTTAAAATGCTAATAGTTATTGGCAGTTGTGCAGGGCTATGGTCGCCTTTAGCAGTAGCTGCCAATAATAAGTTGATACTATGCAACCGAGCAGCGCCGTTTTACACTTACAAAGCCGAGAAAGACCCACCTGGGTAACTGATATATTTTATGAGTTTTACCCTCTCGAGGGGGCTGCTTGCTGCACAGTTGAATTAAGTTTTAGGCCTAAATGGAGTTAAAGGCCCCTGTTTGTTGTGATGAGCCAGCTGGGGGTCATGTGGCCTCCATTCACTTTAGTAGGTCAGTCTCAGTTAGAAAGAGGGTCCCGGCGTCTAAAGCAGTTAGTCATTGGAAAGATGTAATAAATCCCTTTCCAATCAGTCAGAATTAATTTTAAAGGTAAAACTAGTTTGAAATTGTTGCTCTGGGCTTTGAAGAAATGAATGCTTTGAAATGTGTTATGAAATGTCTCGGTCACTGAGTAGTTGTATTTACGAGGATTATATGTCAGTTTCAGCAAAGCAAACTTAGTTAGCTCTTATCCTTTTTTTTTTTTCGTTAATTTCAAACTTGGCTGCGCTTAAGGCTACAGCACATTTCTTCATATGCACTGTGGGCTTTTGTGCTTCATGCAAACGAAGCGCAATTTGCATTATCTCGTGTCAGAAAGTCGGAGTGGGAAGTACACTACTGCTGTTTTAACCTCGTGGGCGTAAGATCTGTTTGAAGTTGTGAATGAGGATAATGCAAGGCACATTTAGCAATGCAGCAGTGTGTATCTTTTAGTGCATGTGCAGCGCTGAAAATGGTTACTGTTCCTTGACCCACCAAACATAAAGCTAAAACGCTTCTATAACTGTGATTGAACAGTGAACATGCTGTCTGTAGCGCAGATGGGGACAGTCACTGCAAAGTTGTGAAGTGAACTGCACACGTGTTGTTCACAGTGCCACAGTTGATCTTCCAGCAGATATTAACTTCCTATCAACAGGGTGTTTGTTGATAGCCTTATTAGGTAGTTGTTTGGAGAAAAAGAAAAATGTTTGATTTATGCACCTTTTAAGGAACATGGATGCATTGATCACTGATATTGTCTTATGTTAATATGTATAACATGATTAGATTAATGAATACGGAGTCACATAAGTGATGGATCAATTAGGATCAGGTTATTGTTATTCTAAATGCAAAAACTCAAATCCTTATTTGTATTTCTTTATTTTGATCCTAAAACGTCACACTTGCACAATTACTGGCTGGATACAATTTTCTGCCATGAGGCAGTGATGGTATTGCATAATGAAGGCTCAACCAACCAATGAAAATATTACTTAAAGGTTTAGTTAGTCCAACAAAAGTCACAATGTCCCGTCAGTTTATCCAAAGTCTCACCCGTTAATGTTGTCTAGCCCTGCGGCAGCGACTTGCAAATTGGAGAGGTGGTTGGGGGAGGTACTGTCCACCAATACAAACTGCTTAGGTACTTTAGGCTCTGTCTATTTATCCACTGCTGCTGATGAGAGGGCAGTGAATGATTTTTATCTTATTAAAACAAGTGAATCTAAGTGGACTGCTGGCAGCTTAATAGGTAAAGCTTTTAAATGATGTTTTAAAATGGTTATAACATTAAGTTAATTAGCTAAACTGAAGGCTGTAGGTTTTGTCTTACACAGAACAAAAAAAACAACAACCCTAAATCATGGTATTAAAACTTAGCTTGAAAATGTAAACAGTGGTAATTAAAAATGCTTCTGAATATTCAAAAACACTGATATAAAGTGAAAGTGCTGATGAGAGAAGATGGTTTAGAGTGAGTTTTTTGAATGAAGTTTTAGTGCTTGCTACTTTCTGGTGTTTATGTTCACATTTGGATTTTAAAAAGTCTGTGGTAAGCCTTAAGAGAATGAGAGCCATTGAATTTGTTTGACACAAAATTTGACAAGATGCAGAAGTGACACTTCTAAAATGTAGGTTAGGAAGTGCCTTCAGTAATGTTATGATCAAGGACACCCCTATTTGGTGAAGGAAGTGGACCGGTCTGCTTTTTTTGTGTTAACAGCTGTGTAGATTGCACTAAGATTGAGTTGTTTGGTCTTGTTTATTTTTAAAATCAATCTTTTAATTTTCCATATTTTTTTTCAGTATTTAATTTTTTGTTTTTATTTAAATGTACAAAAATAATCACACATTGTAGTCAGAAAGTTGGATTTTTCCTTTTTAGAAAAATATTTTTAAAACATAGATTCCTTTTCTTTCACTTGCAGTTTTGTCTAATTTGCCTTTGCAAAGTTCTCAGTAATTTGAATGTATTTGAGGCAGACTGTGTGTGCCCTGAACACCACTGATTTCCTCCTCAGGTTTACCTGCAATCTTTCCAAGAGCCAATGGCTACCGACATGCCCATGGAAGATGTGTTGGGTCCTCACCCCGCCCCAGCCTCTTCCACTCCTCCTGACCCAGTGTCTCCCCCTACTCTCAGCTCAAATGAAGCCCAAAACCAGATTCCCACTCTGGAGCCAGCAATAGCTGAAAACCTGAATAAAGTGGTAATCTCTGAACACAATGCTGCTCCACACCTCAATCCAGTTCAGCCTGCAGACCCAAATGTGGCCCCAGAACTTGTTCCAGGTGCGGAGGTGTCTCCCGTACCTTTGCCGGCCCCCCTGCCGCCAGCTGCTGCCAAGAACCCCAGCTGCAAGATCATGACTTTCAGGCCCACAATGGAGGAGTTCAAAGACTTTGCCAAATACATCGCCTACATGGAGAGTCAAGGAGCTCATCGCGCTGGCCTGGCAAAGGTGATTTCAGGACACAGGCACACACACATATATGTACCCACATATCCACTTCAGTCTTCTTACTAGATGTTTTTTGTTTTGTTTTAGTGAAGTATTGCTGTAACATTTTGAATCCTGTGCATCTCTTTTAGTTTCCTACCTGTTTTTGCATAGCCAAGGTTCAATCTAACATCATTACTAATGTTTAAAATGATCAAAGCATGTTAGAAAATGCTTGTAAGAACCATTTATAGTTTTAAGCTGATATCAGCAGAATCCACCATCTAAATTTCCAAAGGTTTAATCTGCATACTTTGAATTTGAATAGATTTTGAATCTGCTGACCTTGTAAAGGTTAAGTGTCTTTTTTTTTTTTTCTCCAGGTGATTCCCCCTGCGGGATGGAAGCCACGCAAGTCCTATGACACAATCGAGGACATGGTGATTCCAGCTCCCATCAGCCAAGTGGTGACGGGTCAGTCGGGTCTGTTCACCCAGTACAACATTCAGAAGAAATCTATGACTGTGGGTGAATACCGCAAGCTGGCCAATAGCAAGAAGTAAGTCGGTCCCAACCTCAGGGGCTTCATTCGTAAATGATTGCATACAAATGCAGTATCTGACGTGATGTTTTGCACGATAGTGTCCTTGTAAGCTTTGATGGTGCAATTATTGCTCTTACTCAGCATGGTTTAAAACATGAATGTTACTAAATATAGTGCAACTACGATGATGGAGAACATAAATAAACAATAAAAGTGCATTCTAATATTTCACACTAAATCAGGAATTGTGTTATTTGTACCTACAATTGGCATCAGGGTGCCAGAAAGAACAGACAGGTTTTCTGTTTTAAACTAATACTGTTTAACACCAGTGCACAGTATTTTAAAAAGCTGAAGGTTTTGTTTGTCCTGATAACCATGAGTTTGAAAATAATACTGTCTTAAAATAAGTGAAATGGGTCATGGTGGGTAGTGGTAGCTGTGGTGCTAGTGACGGTAAAAAGCCAGTTCAAACTATATTATGTTGCTGTGTTGTTGTTTTTTTTAAAATTTTATAAACATTTTCTTTATAAATTGTCGTGTAGATGCTATAACTATTAAGGCAGAAGAATAATGTAACAAATGAAAACCTTGGCACTGTAGCAGAACTACTACAAAAGCTCAAACTCTTATATACATTGGACTTAAATTATTTTATTACAGTCTATTTGCTGATTGTAAATGTTTGCACAGTGCTTGTTTGAGGGTTTAGTTGAAGGGCACCACACTGCTTACAATACAACCTGTCCTGTTCTGTTTGCAGGTACTGCACGCCACGACACAAAGACTTTGATGACCTCGAGAGGAAGTATTGGAAGAACCTGACGTTTGTGTCACCTCTTTATGGTGCTGATGTGAGCGGCTCCATCTATGATGAGGTGGGTGAAGTTTGTCTGGATAATGACAATTTTTATTAAGTTTTTAAAATATTCTTGAATTTGTTTTTGTTTGTTTGTTTGTTTGTTTTTAAATAAAAATAAACCACTTCTGGCCTAATAGGTTTATAGTAGTTTATTTTCCATCAATGGGCAATTTTCAGGGTTGTTTTTTTCACCATTAGTAGTATTATTATTATTATTATTATTAGAACTTAATTAAAATGCACCATGTAATTGTGATAGAAAGCTGCTTTAGGAGTTTACAACTTTTATATTTCAAGATTTTTGCTGCTGTTGTAACTTTCAAAATCGTGCTCAGTGAGTAATATGACTACAGCACCATCTGGTGGTCATTGATGGAGATTGATGGACTGATGAAAGTGTAGCGTGCAGGTTCCCTTGTACTTGATATTCATAATTGCATGCTCTCCAGAACATTGAAGAATGGAACATCGGCCATCTAAACACACTGCTGGATATGGTGGAGCAGGAATGTGGGATCGTCATTGAGGGTGTCAACACTCCATACTTGTATTTTGGCATGTGGAAGACAACCTTTGCTTGGCACACTGAAGACATGGACCTCTACAGCATCAATTACTTGCACTTCGGGCAGTCAAAGTCCTGGTGAGTCACTTTGTTTTCCTGACCTTCTATGAATGTGACACAAATTGCCACTTGAAGTTCCAAGTTTATATTCTAATTAAAATGGGTGTACATACATACATACATACATACATACTAGAGATGGCACGATACCACTTTTTTATGTCCGATACCGATACCGATATCATAAATTTGGATATCTGCCGATACCGATATGAATCCGATATGGTGTTTTTTAATCAACAAAACTGTTTTTTAAATATCTTGCTGCATTTTGTATAAGTTCATACTCAAGTTTAAAACAACAACTACACTAAAGCTATTCTGTTATACCTGTATGCAAAAAAAAATATTTCATAGTACAGCAATACTGATCAATCTAATAAACTTAAACCTACACCATCCTCCCTATTCTGGTATTTTAAAGAGTACTTAGCATAAATATTAAGCAACCTAACTAATAGGGTTCCAACTCCCAGCAACAACAAAAATAAATAAATAAAAAATAGGGAACCACCCCTCACGCTCCACCTCATGATGCTTAATCGCCGTAATCAACCTTAATTTGATGCAGTGTGAAAAAAAAATGCACAGAAATCAATTATTTTTCAAGAAATATTAAATAGATTCAACATCTTTCTTCAACAAAATTGCAGACTGCACAGATGGTACCTTCCCAAAGGAAAAAGTAGTATAGCTTACTAGGGTATATTAGACTTAATAGTTACTATATACAGTAATGGACTTCTATTCATTTTGCATCAAATTAAAACTTTGGCTGTCAGATAATTATTTATTAAAAGCTAGACATTTTAAATGAGAATAAGAAAGAAAAGTATGTCTTTGTGCCCCCTTTTCCTTGTTAATGCCCTATCGGCCCCCCTGGCTAAACTTTGCTAGATCCGCCCCTGCACAGTTACCAGCCGTCAGCTACGTAGAAAAAGATCCTCGAGTAGAAAGTAATATTAAATACATTCTAACAACAGCTGATCAAGCTTAAACGTGCTGCTGTTGTTCAGCCGCTGGTTTCCTCTTTCTGGTGCAAAGTGGGCCAAAAGCAAACTAGAGACACGGACTCGCGACAGAAAAGCCGATCAGCTGATCGTTAAGCAGTTTCATGATTGAAGTAGCAGCAAGAAGAGGCAGTCGCTTGTTAAGCTTAACGCAGGAATGCTTTACAAACATTCAGAGATGGACTTACACACTTGCTTTACTTCTCTCGGGATAACTTTGTCGGAGATGAAATGCCGGGTTGCTAGCGAAGCTCCAAATGCTATCCAGACCACCACAGGTCCCGCATGCCACAGCCGCTCTATCACGTGATGCATACTGCTCCGACGTGCTAACCTGAGGTGAGTTACGGCGTGTTGCAAGTTTTGTGAGGTGCTTTCGTGATATTTAATGGATCGGATTACATTTTTTATTTTTCTCCGATATCCGATCCAGTAATTTAGGTCAGTATCGGACCGATACCGATACGTAATATCGGATCGGTCCATCTCTAATACATACATACATATAAATGGATAAGGTCCCAGATCAAAAAGATGAAGCCATTTGTTGAAGTGTCTTAAAGCTGTATTCTTTCTCATGGCTAGCACAGGACGGTGACTTTGGTTTTGAAAAAAGAAGTCATATTATAGTATTTTTAGGATCAATTCTCATTTAATCTTAAGCAGAAAAGAACATAAAAAGCACAATTAGAATAATTTTTTATTATTTTTTTAAAGAAAAGTGGAAATTAAAACAAGCTGCCGTAATAAGTGACCCCATCAGCGGTTAACTGTTTGTACCATCTGTCATTCTTTTTTGTTTTTTTAATCTTTAATATTGCAGCAGTTTTATTGGCCATCGAAAACAATGGCTTGTGTGTCTGTTTCACTTAATGCAGGATGAGAGGGACACATTTGTCATGCAGAAGTTTGCATTTGAAGCTACTGCTGTTTCAGATGGCTTCACTGCCAGCCAGTTAGCCTTGGCTGTATGTCACTGAGTGCACTGTTTCAGTGTAACTGGGGAAACTTGCCTCCAAACCACAGCTCCTCTACCTCAGTTAAGCTGCTGCAGGCTGTGAATGTGCTAATAGTTCTGTAGCCAGGATCACACTGTGATGGAAGCAGGGACTGAGAACATTTGTGTATTTTTATCAGGAAATGGTTAAACATAAATTAATAATAATAAAAATACAGATAACTGGAAATGCTGGATAAAAATAGAACATTTAATCCACAAAACAAAATTTATGACAGTGATCAGAATCAGAAATACTTTATTTATCCCCAAGGGGCAATTAAGATTACTATTCAGCATCACCATAAAGTGATGCTTACTAAACAGTATTTAGAGTTCAAAGTGTGTGTATAATTTCTTACAGTTTGTGTGGGGACTACAGAATCACTTTACTTCTTCGTGAGTGTACCGCCACATTACAGAGTGATGCTTCTCTCACCCCATGAATGATCTTTAAGTGCAGAATGTGCTCAGCCAAAGTCTTGTCAAAGCCCATTTCTCCACCGGCTTTCTAAAAGGCGGTGAAACAGCGAGTTTCGTTTAAGGCTTGTCACGAAATGAACATTGTATAGCGACAGCTTGTTCTTATTTAAAGTGACAACAGTGACAGCATAGGCTGAAAGTTGGATTCTGCTACCTGAATGCCTGAATTGTTTGCAGTGAGCTTTGCGAAGGACAGAGTGAGAGGGTGCTTTGCAGATTTGCAGTCATTTGCACGCTAATTTTCACCTGATTATGTAAATGCAATGCTTGTCCTGGATAGCTCAAATGTGTCTATATTTACACATGGATGCCTTATAACTTGAAATTTGTGTCAAAGTCTTCACTACATCCTGTTTATTATAAGTGTGGACAGTAATGATTGGCAAAATTTTCAACTCGTTTCACTCCTTAATCATTCTTTAGAGACACAACTTGTCTGCCTTTATCTGACCTGATTTTGGGTCCAAACTGATGTCTATGTACTAAGTCTCCAAAGCAGAACATAGCAGTAAAAACTGATGCTGGGGAGTGATTAGAATATATAGCGTAGTTTAGTTTTTTAGCTGTCCTTCCTCCCTCTTCCTCTTTGGTTCTGGTATCAGGTTAGCTGTGTGTAAAGTTAATCACAACTGCTACTGCGCTCGTTGCAAACCATTAGCCACGACCCCTAACTGGTCCCGGCAGATGGCTGCCCCTCTCTGAGCCCGGTTCTGCTGGATGTTTCTTCCTGTAAAAATGAAGTTTTTCCTTCCCACTGTCGCCAATTACAGTGTTGGGTCTTTATGTTCCTTAAGGTGACTGCTGTTTTGATTTGTTGCTATATAAGTAAAACTGAAATTAATTAAACTATGTTTTCATTTAAACATTTTTTTTGCCAAATCATTCATCTCGATGAAATTGACTAATTATGTGGTTTGGACTCAAGCAAATACAAATTGAAACTGAAGCTTGACTGATTGGTAATGCCAAACAATAACAAAGTAGTGTTTCTTTCTGTTCAATGCCGGGTAAAAAATGTTATTTGTTACATTTTGTGTCAACAGCAGGCACAAAAGTTATTTCTCTTTATAATTGCTAGTTGTCACTTTATCTTATTCACATGATTTATTTTTCAATTTCTAGTCTGATGCGGTACTTTGAAGAATGGTAAATTAAAAACAAAGATATAAATTTTTGTCTCATTGTACCTTGACATTTGGGAGTTGCTTAAACTCTTTATAGAGCCTGTTGTACAGGAGAGGTAGTGCTGTGATTCAGATTTATGCTTTTCTTGCCTGCTGTCTGTATTTCCTTCTGTCACATGGTTCCTGAGGGGAAAATGTTTTTCTTCTTACCTTTTCTGCTCCTTGATTGTCTTTTGTGTGTGTGTGTGTGTGTGTGTGTGTGTGTCTTTCCCTCCACCTTGTTTTCCATCCATATCACTGCAGGAGGGGAGCAGTGTCATCTCAGCTTTCAGAAATACAGTATTGCTTCTGTGTATGTGTGTGTTTGTGGGTTTTTATTGTTTTAAAGATTTCCTTCTCTGTTTTCTTTCTCACCTGTCTTCCTTCTTTTCACAGTATGCTTCCCCGCCACCTTTTCCCCTCTCTTGCTTGCCTCCTGAAGTGGTATACCATGTGTCTATGTGTTATAGCTCCCCCTCTCTGTGATGTCACCTCATTAAAATCATCTGTCTTGTTTTCACACCTCCGAGTGAGCATGAGTATATTTCACTACGACTCAGTGTCAAAGTGCGTGTGGTCTGACAGATGAAATTACATTCATCGAGCTGCAGTGTTCAGTCTGGTGTTACATGTTCTGGACCTCTGGCACTGCTGCATTGCTTATGGAGGTCTGTGTATGCAGTATTCCTTTGTTTGAATACACCTCCACGGTGTTTATTAAATTGCTAAGAAGGTGTGGTGTTTCTGTCTTTCTCTTGTATCCGTGTTTAAAGATTATTATGGAAACAATTGTTGGTTACATATTTAGGGCTGTTTCATAGATTTTTTTTTTTTTTTTTTTTTTTTTAACACACCAAAGTCGTATAAATCCTTTTACAGCCACTTGAGGGCAGTGTTATTACTGTTGTCGTCTCCCTATCTGAATTTATTAAATTTCAGTAATGTTCTTTGTGTAGCCAGAGAGGTATGCAAATCATAGCCAATGTGAGACCAGTTTTGCTCACTATAACAGAAATGAACTGGTTTTAATGTACAAGACATATTTTAGCAGAAAGAAGTTTTTTGTTTTGTTTTTAAAAAGACTGCTTCTTCCTTTTGTGGTCTTTTTAAAAACGCTTTCTGTAACTGTTCATTATGAATCCAGCATCTGGTTGGGGTCTATTCCACCTGTCATAGGCCAAAAAGGTTACAGTCTATTACAGAGCTAATACAGAGAGACAGGCAACCTTTCACACTCACATTCACACCTATAGCCAATTTAGAACTACCAGTTGACCTAACCTAAATGTCTTTGGACTGTGGAGGAAGCTGGAGTACCCAGAGAGAACATACATAGGCACGGGGAGAATATGCAAACTCCACAGAGTCGGATGGTGGATTCAAACCCAGGACCTTCGTGCTGTGACGGATTCTGTTTTATTTTTTATTTTTTTTAACCATTATCAAATTGGGTAATCGAGAATCTTGTAATTAAAAAAAACAAAAAACAACAACATTATTTTAACATCAGTCTGACTAATTGATGCCCAACTAAACAGATGTACGAGTTTTATTTCCTCTCTCTTTTTCTTCTCCCAGACTTTTTATGCTTTTGTTGAATTCTCTTGTCTAATTCTCACCAAGCCCACCCACCCGCACTCTCCCCCCACTGAAACTGAATCATTTTCACTTTTATACTTGTGTGTGGTGGGGTAATTACAGGCTGTTAAACAGAGCACGGTCCTTTAAAACACACACTCTCTTTGTCTTTCACTTCCTCTCCTCTCATAGTGCAGCCGATTGTGAAATTAACTCCGTTTCCCCATGCAACTCTGCTCCCATCAAAGTCAGACCCTACCAAAACTACTAGTGCCAATCGCACACATTCTAGTGGATGTGTGGAAGATCTCACCCTTAGCTGCCAGTCACTTTCTTCCCATCTTTATCCCTCCATCATTCTCTTTTCTCTTTTCAGTGCTGAAACCCTGTCAATCATCCATCTACCCCAACACACAACAATAGATATGCTGTCAGTTAAAAGATTAGCCTCTGAGCATGCAACTAGAAGATAGGGAAAGGCTGACGAAAGAGAATTGAAAGGGATATTTTGAAGTGTAGCCCAGCTGCAACTTCCCAGGAAGGGTGGAGTTCATTATGAATCCATCAGTTTTCAACCTCCTCTGTAGTCCGATGGTTTTGAAGCATTGTCGTTTGACAGTTCCCAGAGGAGAGGAACGGGGAGCTGAAAATCTGCATAGAAGTTGAAATGCAGCTGCAGTTCGGATGTTGAGTGGGGTGTTCTCAGCGTTGACTTGATTTTTTTAGTAGCTGAAAGTTCCTTTTTAACGGTGCCATAGTTGTTTACAGATTTTTAAAGAAGTGTGTGTGCAACATGTCTGCAGTAGCGCACTAACACATGCATTGGCACTTCTCGGGCTGTCAAGGCTCCCCCCTCTATCTCTACCTGCCTGGAAAGGTGTCCCACCTTGGGTAAATAACACTCTTCCCCAGAGAGGTGTAAAAGTTCAAGCCTTCATTTGCCGTGCGTTGTTTTGTGCGTTTCTCACCGTGCCAGCAGAGTGACATACGTGTTGTTGCCATGGAAACCTCAGCCTTCGGATGGAGGGGAACAGGAGGACTCACGCTGATCGTTTGATTTGTTTAGTTTGTCTCTGGGATGGAGTTCTCTGAAAAATGTACATATTTGCACAGAAAGCTCTGATGTGATTTTACCTCACGCAGAAAAAAAAACAAAAAAACCCAAACAGCTTTTAGAGGTGGACTCCAAAACTTCGGTTTAGATGTAGTTGTTTTCTGTGTTCCTGAGTTGGAGGAAAAGATCGATATCAATTTAATCTTCAGCTGAGAGGTGTGGGGATGTATTTAGCCTAGCTGAACACAGATGCTGGAATTACTCGAAGCTCATTTTGTTTTCGTTTTGCTGTTCGTTTTACAGTTTGTTTCTTTTATTTCTCCTTTTTTTTTTTTTTTTTTGGAGCTGCAGCTAAACTGCGTTACAATGCTGCACTCAGTTGTATCCGTGTGTATACCGTGCTCGCTATATGACCCAAAACCCGAGTGATATATCTGGTCATAACTCATAAGAATTCCTGCAGAGCTTTGTGACAACATTAGCCCATAACCCAATGTCAGGTTGGAGCTAAAATCTATGCATAGCTTTTAGTGTTTACAATAAAACACTGAAGGAGGCTGCAGCTCCAGCTACGGTCTAATCTTTTGTCTACAGGTGGCAGTGTGGCGCCATGTTTCATGGCGTCTCTGACTGGAATGGACTTTCTCTTTATGCTTCCTTTTATTAATTATTTTCATTCCTTCCTCTCTGTGAGTCTTATTCTCTTGTCCATTCTTGTCTCTCATTAGGTGCGATGGCCTCTCACCGTCTCTCTCTTTGTTACTTCTTTCTCAGTTTGTTTCAAACATCTCTCTTGTTGTTAAGGCTTCTGTAAGAAAGCAGAGATGTAGGCTTTTTTTTTTTTCTCCTCCCCCCACCCATCTTCATTTCTCAAGGTCTATGGAGGGTTAAACAATACCGAGGATTTAATTGCTGTAATAAAGAGTATGTAATAACTTCACAAATGAGCAGATTATAGTTTAGCTCTGCTCCCTTCCTCCCACTCTGTTTTAGAAAGAAATTTGCTTTCTAAGTTTAGCATATGACAATTGGTGTAATGCCACGTACTTTGCAGTGCCTACCTCATGTATTATCAGCACGAACACTGCCAATAGTAATACCTCGCTCTAGCACAAACACCAAGGCCAAAGGGTTACTGTTACAAAAGGATGTAAAATATTGAGGTGATTTAAGAAAAACAAAGAAACAAAAAGAAGGGCTTTTGCCAAATGCACAGATATGTCAGTTACAAAAACAAGAATTTGTTTTAGGGAGGAATAGTGACGGTTATGTCATGGGCAGTTTCATCAAACCAGTAATTGCTGAGAGGTCAGAAATAACCTAGCACTCCCAAAACACTAATATCTCCTGGTCCTGCCCTTCACCGCTCATTTGATCTTTTCCACTAACCTCTCCTTCCCTCCCAGTCTCACTATAAATATTTTTAATGATAATTGTTTTCTTTCGCTGCTACAGTGTTTAGATATTGACATTTTTTGTTCAAAGTTTTCTTCTTAATTGCACCAAGTCAATCACTAGAGTAATGCACATATAACCATGAGCCTCCGTGGTGTGTTTCTGACAGCTCTGACTCTAAATCGTATTAAAACCGTAACAGGTTGTGTGTTTTGTTGTTTCCCTCTAGCATCTTACCCTGTGTGCTCATCTGTTTGCTTTTAATACTACGGTGAATCTCAAGTCAAATTGTCACATGGCCACATGCTTGCTGTTTGACATTTTAACACGTGCATTGACTTTGTATACTATAATATAAATACCTGTTAAATATGCTTTGTGTTCATCTTAAGCAATTGATGAATGAATTAAATCATCAATGAAAATAATGTTTCTGTGATATATTTAATGCTAAGAATGCAACCCAGCTTTATCCACACATCTGCTTTATGAGAAGACCTGAAGTTGCAGATTCACCTCAGCAAAACTGCAGATTCCTTTTAAGCTGTTAGTACAAGCAAAGTGTTCACACTAGAGATGTAAAAATATTCTGTACATCTTGATTTCTTTTAAGATAATTGGAAGAAAGAGAAGGTGAAAATTAGGTTAAAAAAAGTTCAACACAAGTCAGAGGTGTCTGACTTTTTGTCATCTTTTCCTCTTGTCTCCACAGGTACAGTGTCCCTCCTGAGCATGGCAAAAGACTAGAGAGGCTGGCACAAGGTGAGGAGCTAATTTCAATTAAAATCCATTTAAGTTTGTTTATTCACCACTTCAGCACGCTTTCCTGCCTATCTCTTTCACTCACATGCGTTAAGTGACAGAGCAAGTGCTTCCGCCTGTAGAGCACACGCCATTAAAATCATACACGCGCTGCACACTTAACACATCCCCTGAATACACACAAGCACACATTCAAAGCACGCTTATTGCCCCCTCTTGCATCGTTTAATAGAAAACAAAGCGGGACTTTTGAGCTACATCTCACCTTCTCCTCTCCCAACCGCAGCATGGACGTCATTGTTTAGCACTCACAATAAACAACCTTCCCGCAGCTTTTCCTCTGACAAACACAGTGGTCCTTACCATCAACAGTGTGGCGCATATGCACTGAGTTAGTGAAAAACTTTGATAATGCCACTTTGCCACAATATATAAAATTATATATTTTTGTTTTTTGGTCACTTGGTTGTGCTAAAATGGAGCAGCAGATGAAAGAGCAGCTTGAAGCACTTAACGTGTGCAGTCACTCATGCTAAAAAGATGAGGATGGATGCTGAATTTTATAGTAGAAGCTGTCTGAAGTGACACCAGCAGCACCTGTTTGTTCTGCAGAAGTAATGACGGAAAACTTGAAAAACTCACACAATCAAGGCCAGTTGTTCTGGACTATGTTTTGATGAATGTTTATTATCCCGAGGAGGAAGTGTTGGCTGTAGATGATTCATGAACGGTCTTAACGCCTGTCAGAAATCTGTGGAAAAGTGAAAACGTCAAACATATTTCAACTAGGGTGAAAAAACAAAAAGTAGAACAATTTCTCAGCATTATATTCTTTGTTGACTTTTATAGTCAGCGCTTTGACATGAGGATTTCATCTGAAATCTAGAAATCTTGTCTAAGGTGGATAAGAGGCAGTGAAGTGATACCATTCTGCCATCTTTCTTTGACACAAGATGTTTCCTTTTGTTCCCCATTCTTTTCCAGTACCCATGTTCTCCTTTTACTCTTATTCTCTGTTTTGATCAGTGAGGATTAACCTTAGTATCGAATGTTTCTTAGAGTGAGGGAAAAGATATCGAGGTGAGAAGAGAGACTTGCTTTAAATAGACACACTCTCCCAGTTATATGCTAGTTATCACTCTTGGGTGGAATTTAACTATGTACCATTGATCTATGTGCAATACATGGAGTTTGTCTCTATGCACAAAGGAAACAAAAGCATTCAGACAGTATTTCACTTCCTGTGCTTATAAGGAAAAACTGTTATTGATGAACTAAACTCAAAAAGGTTCGGTCACATAATAGTGAGGGGCTGAAAGACAGCTCGAGGAAGCTGGTTTTGCATTTCCAGGTCTAAAACCTTTTCCTGTGGGCTACACACACACGAAGTTAAATAGGTTTCCTTATAAATATGCAGAATCTGTAGGGCAAGGAGTGAGATGCTTTGGGCTTTAGAGTCGTATTGACCAGTCACATTTGAGCAGCCTGTGGAAGGAAGTCCATGTGGAGGGATAAGAGGAGCACATTTGGCAGCTGTAATTTTGAAAGCATCAGCTGTCACGCTGCAGTAATTTAGCTTTTTTTTTTTTTTTTTTTTAAATAAGTGTATCTATATTCATATTGTAATCAGTGACTGACACACAGGGAAATGGACAGTCTTGGCCCAGATGTCCTTTATCCATACATCTGCTGGTTACACTGGTAAAATGTTAAAAATGACATTAAATGCTACTTTTAAAACCACCCGCAGAGTAGCCTGGCTTTGGACATTAAAACTGAGATCCCATTAGCGCCAGCTTTTATAGCAGGGTGTTCAGTCATACATTGCAGCTTAGCTGGCTTATCCAGCACCTGCCTCATTTGTAAAATACAGCTGCCGAGGGTGAGAGGAGAGCTCACTCCTGGAAGTCAAAAACATATCAGTGTTTATGTTCTACTTGTTCAGCAGTTTGCTAAATTGCTCTGAGGCACTTTTTGGAGAGGATTTTAATTCTTATGTTTTTATTCTCATTTCTTATCATTTCACCAGTGGATTTTCTTGTGGTGTTGGCCTTTAATTAAGCCTCGCCAAAAATTCCTCTGTGGAGGAACTCCCTGGCTATCTGCACAGTGCTGTGCCAGCGTTGGATAGGGGTTTGGTTGTAGCCGTTACTGCGCTGGTATAAAGGGAAAACACTTAACCAATCTACTTAATGTGTTTATGGAGCGTTTGCATTAAAATTTCTCCACAAAAGAAAGCTGGAGAAATAACCAAACATGTTTGACTTTGTGTTAAAGTTCTTCTTATGTACTGCTGCTTAGGGCAATGCAAACTGGAGTGTCAGGCTTATGTCTATAATGATAGCTCATTATCACGAAAGTATCACACAGGCCACCTGCACTTATTTTGTGGTTTTGGCTGTAAAATTGTAAATTGAATCCCATCTTTTAGAAACTATGTGAATTTTCTCTCTAGCCCAAAATGGTTGAGGAGTTACATTAATGTAAAATCTAGCCAGAGCTGATTTTTCTGTCTGCGTTCAGACCGTAGTACCTGAATCTTCTTTTGCTACCATGATACAGATCCCTGTAAAGCTTTTGTTCTCCTCTCCCCAAAACCACTTGAATTTTTTTTCTCTAGCACAGTTTGTAACAGAGTTACGGTCATTTAAAGAGTGTTTGTCAAATGGGCCCACCACTGGGCTTCATTCATGCAAAAACTTGCTCTTGTGGTTTGAAAACGACATGAAAAAATCCACAGAAGAATCTAAGATTAAAAAACACCTTGTAATTATTCCAAATCCTAAGTACAAATCAAAGAGAGCCTCATTCTTAAACACCCTAGTTCTGTAATCTCTCAAGTAATACTTTTACAATTAAGTATTAAAAACTAAATAAAGGGGGAAACCCTGCAAACCCTACCAGTACTAAACACAACTGCAGCTTTGGCATCATTTTATTCAGTTGTTTCAGTTTCACAGCCCTGGTGTTCACATTGACTTACTGGCCCACCTAAATAGAATGGAGTCCTAATTACTGTTATTACTTCCGTCTGTGCCTTTTCTAAAACACCAGTCAAAAAGTCTGCTGTGAGATGGGCCCATTGTATTGACGGCTTTACTCACAGACCATGTTGAAGTCTTTGCTGATAATAAAAAAATGGGCATTTTGTCTTACTTTTATCTGCCTGGTTTGGCAGTTTTAGGACAATACTTGGGAATTATGCATTTCAATGTATGCAGAATTGTTTAATGTTTTATTTAAATAACCTCAACATCTCTGATCTCAAGCAACATGCTTTCTAATTACATTGTATATGTTGATGCTCTTTCCTGTCTTCCTCTCTTCTTATCTAACCAGCTGGCAGTAGGAGGACACCACTGCCACCGTTATTTAACAGGCTCTCACTGACCTATCAAAGCCATCCTCCAGGCAGCCAACTGTTTATGGGGTCCTAAAAAGACAGTTATGAGTGTTGCAGGGATGCTAAATGGGACTGGGACAATGGTTACTTAAAACCTCCTCTCCAGACATTTGACAGGGTAACAGACGTCACTCCTATCACTCCTCATTTCTGCCACGGCGGGAGACTTTTCGGTTAAGGTGAAGAGGAGGGGAGGGTGTAGGGTTCGAAGCAGGAACTTAATTTTCAAACTCTAAAGGACAGAATGAAGCCTTTAAGTTAATATTACCCCATGGAGAGCTCAGAAAGCCAGCTGCATTTTAATGGGGATTAATACGCAGGCTCTGTCGGCACATTATTCACCTTTATCAGCTCCAACGGGCAGGCAGGCACTGGGAGAGTAGAGAGTCCCCCTCTCCCTCTTTTGCTTTGTAGGGTGGAACAGAGGCTGAAACAATGCAGTGAAAATGAAGGATGAAATGGGTGCTGATTATACTGTCAGTCACATTAAAGTTTAACTGGGTGGAGGCATGGATGGACCCCCCTTTGAGGCACTGGTGGGTACATGCAGTAAAGGGGGTGGAGAGTGAGCGATGGAGGAGAAATTCATTCTTTTGATTATGCAGAGTCTGTCTTTCTGTCTCCAAGAGCAGAAGTGAGCCTTTGTTTTAGAGAGTGAGTCGGGGCTTTGAGATCATAATATACCTCTGACATTTTGGGCTCTCAAAGCGGGCGGCGTTTTTAAGGAATTGAGTTTGTTTTATAATACAAGATGGGTATGATTGGTAAATTACTCCAGCTGGAAAAGTCCACATTGATACAATAGCAAATGCAGTTTCACATTTCCTTTAGTGCAGTTTGAATCCTCTCATAAAGTACACTGACTTGCAGTAACTTTTATTAGTGACGGAAACATCGGTAATTAATGCACAGCTCATTGTATTGTTTTCGGATTAATTACACTGCAGTAAACAGATGAGACCATGGTTTAAATAATCAGTAGCCTCTGACTGTCACTGTTGTTAGTGCTGCTGCTTCTGCAAATTAATAACATGTTTTAAATAACCCCACAGGTTTTCCTTGTTTCTGTTTGCATTGGTTGCACTGAACTGGATCACAATTTTACAGAGAGACAGCACCCAGCTTCACTTTTATGCTGTTGCATCCCTTTACACACAGTGACATCCATCAGATCTCCCCAGAAATCCAACCTGGAGGCCCACAATCAGTGAATTTTCATGCACTGTGGTAATGTGATTATTCCACACTTTGGGCAGTGAATTAATTTCTGCCCATGTCAAGGGGAAACCGGATTTCCTTTTCCAGGTTGTGGGATTAACAATAACAAGATAAATGGTTGCATTTCAACTGGAGATGGCTGTTTATTTGTCAGTGTCGAAATACACTTATGGGATTATATTACACATATGAAGGGATCATAGAAATCTATTCTCCAATCACTGTTGTATAGTAATCAGGCTAATGCAGTACATTCAAATGTGTTGATTTTCTCCTTTAATTACTCTGTAATCTGTTTTTTGTACTTTACACAAAGCAGTTTGTGCAAATTAATATATTCAATCTAAATTCCAGTAAAGGCTGACAAGCTTCTTGGTAATGGTTTATGCTAGATTGTGGTCGTAATACTACTGCAACATACTGTTAGTTTCTAATTCAGACAGAGTGTGATGAAAATATTGCATCACGATCGGAGAGTGATTCCATTCATGTCTCGGACACCCGCATGCTTCACAGCATAACCTAATTTTAGGCATGCTATTAGGGTGCTGTAGTGATTGAGAACAGAATAAGAGAAATAATTAGGTTTTTTTCCTCCTAAAAATCAGAGTAAGCAATGATGCTATCAGTGTACAGTAGCTTCATCTGTAAATTTTGTCACCCATTTCCATGCAGTAGTTGATGTATTCAGTTGCCGTGTCATTTTAAGTTTTCTTCTTCTCAAAGAAGTTCACTTGTGCCAGCTGACAGGCAGGGGACCACAGGGGCATCATGATGACATCTGGGGATTGTTGGCCCAGGAAATGATTATGATAATTAATGGCTTTCAGGAACAAGTGCTGCATTGGTGTCAGCTCTTAACCGATGTCCTTGAAATTACTGTTCATGCTCAACACTTCATTGCTAGTCAGTTTCTCTCATAGTCACCGCATAATTGCTTCCGTTCGTAAAATCGGTGACTCGATGATTCAGGCTTATTAAGTGGATTTAAAAGAAGTTTCTGGTGAGAACAAAATCCATTTTTAACATGTACCTGATGGCTTATGAGTGCGGTTGACATATTGTCTTTAGTGTTGGTGTACTTCAGTAGGCTGATGTTTTGGCTCATCCACCACACCAGATACCTGACGATAAACAAAACAACCAGCTGATCTAAGCAGAGTTGAGTCTAAATGAATGAAACTACACATAATCAGTTTTTTTTTTTTTTCTGAGCATTTATTGTTTCCTATGTATGAAAGAAAAAAGTTGCCAATCACCAAATATTGGTATATGGGTTTCGGCTTTGCTTATTAATCTTCTTCTCTCACTAACTCTGAGTTTAAATCCAGTTATTCTCCTGTTGCTACAATATACAGATTAATCGTTTACATAAACATAAACTAGCAAGAGTAAAAAAACAAAACAAAACGTGGGCTGTTTTTGAGAGGCCTGCAGCACTTTCTCAAAGTCTTTAATCTGTCTTTTGTGGTGATTGAACAAAACTCTGTCATGGATACAGATTTTGCTGAATGTGGCTCATGAAAGAAACACAAAAAGATAACATAACATTGCTTTCAGAGGTTGATGATAACATGAACATATATATACATGTATGTATGTATGTTTACATATGTGTGTGTGTGTGTGTGTGTGTGTGTGTGTGTGTGTATACCCTACGATTGTTGTAGTAAGATGATGTTGTGGTTGTCAGTAAAATGCCCTATGCTCACTCTCACCCTCTGCAGGCTTCTTTCCCGGCAGCTCCCAAGGCTGCGATGCCTTCCTTCGCCACAAAATGACACTGATATCACCATCCATCCTGAAGAAGTATGGCATTCCCTTTAACAGGGTGAGTAGCCGCTGTTTCCCTACACACACAGTATAAGGTATCCATGAGGTAATAAAGTAATGTTAACAATTTCTGTGTTAACTGTCATACAAGCTTCTTTACCAGTGCTGGCTGAAGTAGCAATAGAGTCCCTCCCACCCACTTGCCTTAAACTGGCTGACACTGTTTCACCCTTTAACACCATATAGAAGAAAGCTGTTTGCCCTGACTCTAACGTCTATCTAAAGTAGGCAACCATTATAAAATGGAATAAAGCTGTACCCCAATGCTTAAGCACACACGCATCTTCAGCCTCATAATGATCAGAGTGGAAATTGTGATGCAGATATTGACATTAAAACAATGAGGAGATTTGAAATATTTAGTATCAGAAGATGGGAAGTGGTGCATTTATTCCCCCAGTTCTCCAAGTGTGTCTTGCGTCAGCTGGAGAAGAAGTGGGCTTTTATTATTAACTTATACTGGCTCTGAAAAATTAGTTTGAGTCAAGATATTGTGTCTGTCGTAGCAAATTGTTGGGGATCATTTCACCTATCGGTTATTGTTCTGTTCAGCAGTTCAGTCTTCAAATTATGGCAGATTGAGGAAGGGGGAAAAAACGCTGACATGGAGCAGGCATCTGATGTTCTCCAGAGTCAGCATAAGGGTTCCCCTCTACCCCCATTTATCTCATTTCTCACCCCTTAGGACATCATTATCACAGTGAACGTTTGACTTGTTACACACCTACAGTGTCTTTCCTGATTTGAGTGTAAAAATAAAACTTGTGTTCTTGCAGTAGAAAAAAGGGACTTTTGATATCTGAACCACTGCCTTTAGTTGAAGAAGTTTATCTCCCACTTTCAGCCCCCTACTTCCGTTTCTCCTGTCACCTTATCTGGCTTGATGTGTCTCTTGATTGCCAAGATCCATGCTTTGTAAAGAAGTTGAGATCCGCAGTCAGATATATAGGGCTTGGGTTTTAGGGCCACACACACACACACACACACACACACACACACACACACACACACACAAGTGGTTAAAATGTGAGGACAAGTAGAGCACATTTGCAGAATAACACTGAGCTCATGGGAAGGAATTCAGTACTCGGAGCAGCAGCCATGTTTAGTCGAATTAAGTTAGAAAAACAGGGACAAGATGTTTCTAAGGATTCAAACTCAATGTTTATCCCTCAAACCTTAAGTCAGCGGTAGCCTTTGTGCAACTGGTGGTAACAATAAAATATAGCTGTAAGAAATAACTGGTAAATAGATTAATGCCTTCCTTGTGCACAGAGACAACTGATAAATTCAGCCTTCAGACATTTAAAAAAATGTGTTTTCTTGTCTGTGTGAACAGATAACTCAGAATGAAGGGGAGTTCATGATCACCTTTCCTTATGGCTACCACGCCGGCTTCAACCATGGCTTCAACTGTGCAGAGTCCACAAACTTTGCCACGCTGCGCTGGGTGGACTACGGCAAGATGGCTACACTGGTAAGATGAGACTGATTGCAGAGAGGTTAAGTCACCGTAACAGAGAAATTTCAGTCTGCTGTGTTAACGTGTCAGCAGTGATGGGAAAAAGTGATTTGGGGGATTTTGAAAACGTTTGAAATGATCTCACAAAAACATCCAAAACAAAACACTGATCTGGCTAAAAGAAAAGCAGTGATGCTCATTAATGATCATGTTAACTTTGCAAACTGGGCACTCCATCTATATAACACGTCTATCCATTTAGAAAATAGGTTTTTATCTAAATTTTGTCAGCACTTGTTTGAGACGAGGTCTGAAGGCCAGTGTAGACACTCCACTTGAATAGTTTTGATCGGATGTGTGATTCAGAGGCAGCTTTGCAGCCTTCCTGCTCTGGGTGTTTGCTTCTTTGAAGGGATGAAGTAATAGATCATATCGAAATATAAAAGCAGCGTCTGGTTCTCTGCTGCACACCATCTGTTACCGACACTAACTGTACCCTTGCATCCTTGCACTGACGCAAACTGCCTCTTTGCCCGTGGGCTGTTGAGCATGAAATTGACAGGGCATGGGTTGGTTGTGGAAGGGAGCCCAACGACAATGTCCTCTGGAAGAAACTCCCCTCTTTTCTTTTCTCTATACATTCCATTTCATGTTCAGTCCTCTGTCTCTGTCTTTGTGTGTGTGCATGCCCCTTTTCCCTGGTTTCTCTCTACTTGGCTGCATGTCAGATTTATGAGGTGCCAGTTTGCAAAAGCACATCACCCTCCCTTCTCGCTCTTTCTCATTTTCGGCCTTCCTACTGTACCCATGTGGCCACTTGTAATTTAAGAACCAGTAGTCGAGGCTCCAGCAGTCTTCCCTTCACCAGTGCTCAAGGGAGCATCTCCACTGCGCTTGTCTCAGTTTGTTAAAGAAGAGTTTTCCATTCAGCACGACTAATCCGAGTCGACAAATCGACAGCACAGCTCGGCACGTGGAGCTGGAGGAATGTGGAAAAATACAACAGCTCGACCAACGAGCAGGGCTCTTTCTTTCTAGCCAGATTTCTCTCTCACTCAGGCGTCTGTACTCTTTGGGTGTAATGGTTATAAAGATTGTCCCAGAACTTGTGCTGTGTAATTTACAGCTCAGTAGCAGACGCCTCATAGTGAATCATTTGGACCAAGCAGATGAGTCTTTGGCTAAAATGAACCAGAGACCAGGACCTGCTGAAGGCGTTTCTTTGCCTTTTTGCTCACTGCACAGATCTTGCGCTGAGCCTTGTGAATAAGTGGATCCTAAATGCCTGAAAAAGTTGAAAGGTTTTTCTATATTTAGGTTGTCCCTCTGTATATAGAGGCGTACATCCACAGGGCCATAATTATTCGAATTTCTTTTCCTTTTATTCCCCAAATATCCTAAAAAAATTCAGTTCTTATATTCTCTATATTCTGTATCTTGATATAGATAGTAGTTTTAGATGGCTTAACTATCCCACCTTCTTCCTGAGCAATAATAGTCTCATTTTCTCTTAATCTTTCTCTTAACTCCGCCATCTTTCTCTGTCTTTGGCTTAAGCAGTCATCCATTAACTCATCTCCCCTCCCCTCCCCGCCTTCCCCCTGCTGAGCCCTAGTCTGTCAGCATCAAACAGGACAGTGAACGATGGGGCTCGGTATCGAATCTGTCACTGTTTTCGGGCTGGTGGCACACGACAGACTGAGAGAGAATTTGGGCGTGCTTCATGTCTCAGTCCTTTTTAAAGACAAGCTCCTTAACTGCTGACCCATCTGTTTGGCTTCCTAAGTGAACACATCTGCGGTCAGAGCAGGTCTATTGTCAGCATTCCTTGCATGTTCTGTGTGGGGTTGTACTTCTATTGTTTAAGACGTGACAGTTCTAATTAACCTTCTTCTCCACCTCTGGCTGTGCGTTAGGTGTTGGCCATTTAATTTTCTTTCATTTTTTTTTGCATTTAATGGATTTAGTACCTCATTCAGAGCATATCAGAAAAGCATTGAAACTCAAACAATTTCATTTGAACCATAGATCTGAGTGTGGAAATGGCTAGCTTTCTTTGAAATGACAAGAATAATAACAGCAGAAATCAAAAAGAAAGGTGTTGCATGACTAGCTACAGTAGGATTTTTCTTTTTTTCCCTTCTTTTGCACATTTAAGGGAAGACGGCAAAATGTAGACTCCACTGACGAATTGAAGTCGGTGAAAAAGATTCTTCATATTGTTATACTTACATTTGCTGCAGCATTATTTTTCTGAATGTTAAAAGTTTGTCTTCTGGGGTTGTTGTATTCTTGGTGAAAGCCTCTCTCTGCTCGTTTGGTGCTCAGTCACACTTTGCTAATGTTCCTCCAGGCTTCCAGGGTGATATATATATATATTTTTTTTATATCCCCCCTGTCTAGGAAATGAACAAAAATCATCCTCCCAGGTCCCGGGCTAAATCACATCACTTTTTCATCTAAAGATTCAACTACAGATGACTCGCTTCATCTTTTCTGTATTTGTTTGCAGGCTTGTCTGTTTTTTTGTTTTTTTGTTTTTTTTTCTATGAGACCAGAGAATATGTTTTTATTAGTCGTATTCATCAACTTTGTCCATGATATAGTTCAACATTTAGCATTTTTTGTGCTACATTTATTAAAGAAAGGACTGTGTCAGTGTTAATGTAGCAAACACTGCCTGAAACAAAAGAAGAAAAGAAGTGTTCATTAAGATGCAGACTAGATTCTTGACACTGAGCAACAAAATCAGGCCAGTCATTAACAAAAACAATCAGAATTTGTCCACAGAGTTTCCAAAATCAGCAGTAAATTTAGCTCATATGTAAAACACAGACATGTTACTGAGATTTTCATTATAACATTAGGAAGCTGTGTCAGTGTGGGCAAGGTGAATTAAGATGCTATAACTACAATTACCCTAATGCTGCTCATGAGAAACAACAACAAAAATCTCTTTGCCATTTTGCATTGCTGTGCTAAAGTAATTTAAAATTAGTTTAATTTTTTTCACTCTGAACAGCTTAATGAACCTTCCTGCTGCTGAGATTTCTTTCTGCCCAGATGTTGAGGAAATTTGATTAATTTAACCATAGAAAGATCATCCATTTCTAAAACTCTATAGTCATATTTGACTTTATATTTTTGCTACTTTATATATAGCTAAAAAATGCACAGCAGCCCGAGCTTCGACACTCATGCTGAATGTATATTTGCTGCAATGGCAGTTAGTACAATGTAGAAGCAACTACATGCAGGAGGACATACAAATGATTTTTTTTTTTTTTTTTTTTTTTTTGGTTTATTTTTTCTGACTTTAAGGACAGTTTTTACTCTGGAGGATAATAAACCCCTGACTTACGGCCACACAGATTAGTGAAGACCATTAAATATCGCTGAGAAATACAACAACTTGCAATGTAATCATAAACCTGGCTCGTGCCACTTTACAGTTGTTTTACCACAGTTCCTAATGAACGTTTGTACTGTTTTGTTTTAAATCTTCTTGTTTTGTTCAGCATGTTAAGCAGCTGATCTCATCTGGGGATGTATGTGAGGAGATAAAGAAGGAAAGGAGGGGAAAACTGTGGGAGTGGGAGAAAAATTGGAGCAGTTTAGTCTTTAAATGTGTTCAGCATTTTTATTTCTTGCTAACTGAAGCAAACAAACAAAAGAAAACACAAAAAAACACCAAAGTAGTGGTTTAGCTTTGTGTTGCTGTACTCTGTTTTCTCAGCAGGTGGGTGATCTGCAGCCCTGTTGTACAGCACATTCAGAATTTTGCATTGAAAATGTTTTTAAATACCTTTGAAATTATTCTCCATTCCTATTAGCATCTTGAAGGTTAGTTTTGTTTCATCAGAAGAATGAACAAAATAACTGGATGCTTACATTTTCATGCAATCTCATTTTGTTTTATACTATTGGATATACTGAGAAGTATCCCTACACTGAAGAACTTTGAAAAATAAAGGAAGACTGAAGCAAGTGCTGTGCATCCACAGTGAGTCCCCGGGCTTCAGGTTTTCTGTGGCTCCTATAATTAAGCTTCATTAGGAGCCCAAGTATACTTCAGGGCTCATTGACTCCCTGCCTCAGAGTGGGTTTTTGTTTTCTGAGATCTTGTGCATCTCCAATTGAGTTTCATCTAATTAAGTTTTTAGATGATAATAAAGTGTAACTCATCCTGGCCCTTGAGGATGGCAACGATGTCCATAACCTCTTAACACCTTCCTAAAAATAAAACAAGGCGCTGACTCTTTAGCAGTGAAGAATGCACATTTTGCTAGGTACAATCAGGGTAAGAGCAATATTTATCTCGGTGGCTGTTTTTTGATGGGGTTTTTTGTTAGTCACGTCCTGTTCCCAGTAAAAGTTTCATTGTGGTAAAAATCAGGTGTTCCCATGCTTGCACTTGCACCCCCTCTTTTTTGCCCTCCCATTCCCCATTCCATCACCAACACAGTATTTTAATGTCTCTGTCTGTCAAGTGGTGTCTAGATGAGATGTAGGCTGGAAATTGTTTTGCTGTGGAGGTGTGGGCTGTTGTGTTTCTAGTAATTGAGCACAAGGCTGTCAATACAGATCAGGAAATAAAAGGATTTGAAAGAAACACAGCAAGCGAGGCACAAAAAATATCTTCATATGTCTCCTTCCTCTTCTTTTTTTCCCTTTCATTACACCACCCTCCATTTGTTTCCTGTATTTCAAAACTTCATTTTGATGTCCATGCCATTTTTCACTCCTGCACCACTGCAGTTTTTTAATGCAACAGTTCCCCTCTCTAGTAAGCTCAATGATTCAATAGTTCTGATGACTCAATGGTTCTGTCTCGTGCCGTATTTTAGTCATTATCACGTTTTAAGGTATCTCAGGTCAGTGGTTTATGTACAACACCACAGTGGAACAGCTGGTTGTTTACTGTATATTTAAAGCCTGTTTGTCAGGTGTGGCCTTTGTCGCACAGGCCTAGAGACCTGCCGGCAACTGTCTGGCAACCACTGGTCGACAGGGAAAAGTGTGGATCCTGTAACTGGTGAGTGGCTGCTGGAGGTTGCTCGTAGTCCCTAAGGCATTGTCCTGTACTGAAAACCTCCTGACAACTACTTTGATTGCTATCATTGCGCTTACTAGATTGCATGGGAGATATGTCTGAAAACAAAGTTGTGAAAAGTGAGGAAATGCCATTGTTTGCAGACAAACTGGCATCTTTCATGGAAATTATGAGTGCTATTAACCAAAGTTTTTTGGTACAGCACCATCTTTGTGACCGATCCTCTACACAACCACTTGCTAACAGGTTGGGGTCTATACATTTTTCCATAGAAAATAAAGGTTGCTGGGAGATCGCCACCTGCAGATCTCTAGGCCTGTGTACCTGTGACCATTAAAAGCAAGTTAGGTCATTTTGTAGCTGTATTGGTAATCCTGATGGCCCTTTTTGATGCTCGTGTGTGTAAATTAACTTTGTTTGTGGTCACTGTGACATAAAATCTGCATGCCTTTTGAGTCAACAGTCAAATTGGATATAATGTACTTAAAAGGTTTGCTGACTTCTCCCCAAAAAAAGGTTTTAACAAACTTTTTTTTCCTCCAGAAGCTAAAACTTTACAACCATCTTTGCTCTTACAGATTAGATTCAATTCAGCATTGTTTGGGTGACTTCTCTCTCTCTTAGACTGTCTCTGGTTTTAGTAATTTACAGAGATGGAAGTAAGAGATTTTTATTATCTAGATAGACTAATCCCCTTTGTAAAGTTTGATTTGTTTACTCTGAATGGTTACCTCTGCTTTTGATCACTCCTCACTTACTCTTTTGAGTTTTCAGAAATCGGATGTGTAATATAATCTGTAGTCCTACGGCTGTGGGGTAGTGGGTTCTGAAAGACCTTAATAGAGATGCTTATCTAGAATTTCACACCCCCCCCCCCCCCCCCCCCCCCCCTTTATCACACAGAAGTCCCATCTTTACAAAAGGTATTCTCTACTCTAATGTAGAGCCTTGTCTTTTCTCTCCAGTGTTCCTGCCGGAAGGACATGGTGAAGATCTCCATGGATGTGTTTGTGCGCCGCCTGCAACCCGTGCGCTATGACCTGTGGAAGCAGGGTAAAGACACAACAGTGCTGGACCACCTGAAGCCCACAGAGCTCACCAGCCCTGAGCTGGAGAGCTGGAGGGAGCATCGCGTCGCCCAACGGGCAAACCTCCTGCGAAGGTTTGTATTATGAAATTCTTCATGTGTTCAAAAGTAAATATGAGGGTTTTACTTAGCTGTCTAACTATGACAGGGCCATGCAGAAGATGAAGCAATTCCGTCGTCTGAAGCTCGAGGAGGTGAAAGTCCTGGCAGAGGAAGGCATTGAGCTGAATGCTGTCGAGTATCAGCGTCAGGTTGAGGAGCGTGAGGCTCAGCGTAGGAAGGAGAAGGAAGCACGTCTTGCCCGAGAGGCCATGATAACTTTGGAAGCCCTGGAGCGCGAGGAGCAGCAGGCTGCTGAGGCCGCCGCTAAAGTAGTAGAGACTCCAGCTGCAGAGGGTGAGGCAGATATGAAAGCATTTCTTTCAGTTCTATCCTCAGTGATAGAATCTTCCACTTTAAAAAGTCATTACTCAGGCCACACGGTAGTTTTAACCTCATTGCCTCATACAGACATTTTTAATGAGCCAGTAGCACTTCTGACTTTATCTCCTCATCTGTTATTTTCCAGGACAAGAACAAGAAACCAAACCACAGAACTTGACAGACGACATTGAGAAAAAGAAGCAGAGAAAGCCGAAGAAGATCTCCAGTGGCCAAAATGCCATCACTGGATTCGAGGAAGCGTTTAAGCAGTTTGCTACATCTGACGACAAGAATTCAAAGAGGGACACGGCTCGTCATCTAGACACTTTGTCCCCGAGACACAGCGACATCTTAGCAGACAACAAGATGGATGTGAGTGCCACCCAGGTGAGTCCGATCTTGACTGAAAGTCAATAGATTTGTCCTTTACTCTGTCAGACAGGTTAGCTCTTTAAGCGTTTGTAATCCCCACTTGGTGGCAGTTTAATACTTTATTTGCTGTGAGCTTACATCACAATAGAGTAGACTCTGAATTGGCTAATAAAACACAAGCTAATTAAATCTAAAAAAATCCACAAATATTTGCTGTAATAATCCACAAATGTAGGAAAAAATGTTTTTGCAGCTGTAGTCATTACTTGTTTTTCCATTTCCTTTTTATCCATTCTGAAAAACAGCAGTTTATTAAATTAATATCAAGTTTGAACATGTTCAAATTACTTTTTATTTGGAGATAAATATTTTAAGGTTAAACACATTGAACAAAAATAAGACACACACTTTTTAAAATTAATTTATTTTAGGCAACCTATCCCAAGAGGAAAATACCTACAGAAATAAAAAAGAGTCGCCGCCACCCCCTCAGCAAGCCACCCACGCGCTCCCCTCTGTCCATTGTCAAACAAGATCCAGCTAGCGACAAAGGTATGTGGATATCCGTCCTTCACTTCAGTTATTTATTGTAAATATTCTGCTATTAAAGTCTCAAACACTTGTTCAGAAACTTCTCTCGCAAGCTGCTAGTAGATCTACAATTTTATCTTCCTGGATGTCAGTTGAAACCTGTGCTGTGCTGTACTTGCTGTTTTCATGTAGACATGAATAAATTGTGGAGGGAAAAACAGCAAATAATACAATAATATGTTTGATGTAAAGACCAGAGGGAGCCACAGAAGAAAAGAACAAAAACTGGATTTTCAGGAAACAGATTTGTTGTAGTTACTTCAGATTTGGCACAGGTGTCGTCTCTACGGCGTCGTGGTTTACACATTCTAGTGAAAGCTCCACAGTTTGATCCCGGGAGGAGGCACATATCCACTGCGTCAGGAAAGGCATCCGGCATAAAAATCTGCCAAATCGAACACGCAGAGCTACCTGCTGTGGTGACCCACCGTGAATAAGGGAGCAGCCCAAAGTAGTTAGCACTTCAGCTTTGCGACAGATTTGTTTACTTGGACTCAGAGATGAACTAATTAGAATTTGAAGGGTGCCGCAAACCCACAAATTTAGACGGCATCATGAAATTTCACAAATATGTCAAGCATCACAAAGAGACATGGCATGATGTTTATATATATTTTTACCTAAATGGTAATTGGCCATCGTCACTATAATGGTGTAGTGTTCTACAAAAACACCTTTTTGGCCATAACACGGGAAGCAGGGAAGGAGAAATCGGAAATATTGTGATCATTTTCAGTGTTTGAATTGAAGTTGCTAGTCTTTGGAACCCATCTAATAAATTCCTAGTAGTCACTACATAAAAAGCATTATGAGTCTGGATAGACTGCACAGCCAAAGGTTCATCCAGCTCTTGTACATAAAAACGAATAAGATACTATTGTTGTTGTTTTGTTGTTTGTTTTTCTTATTGATTCGGGGGAAGAAAAACAAGCAGGTCTGAAGCTCCCCATGGAGATAATGAAATCAAGACTACTCTCTCTTCAGTGTTTTTCCTTTCATTTTCTGACTGACACTTATTGATCAGGGGATCATGACTTCCAATTACCTGCTTTCAAAGTCACTTTGAGTTGGCAGCAGGGGACCCGACTTAGGGTTTGTTCTTTAAAAGGGTGGGTGGGGTGACAAGGAGAAAAAGAAGACTTGTGGTGAAGGGTGGAAGGGGAGGGGAAAAAAACACTTAAATGGGAAGCTTGTGAAAATATCTTCCTGCCTTCGGTCCAGGTCTGACAAAGTGTTTGGATCAGTAGCTTCAAGGCATCACTTTAAAATTGATTCCTGACTCTGGACAGCATATTATTGATGTCAGTGCTGTTTGTGTTCATCAGCCAATTATATCAGGAGTGGTGTTGTTATTGTGCAGGACCAGAATGTGCTGTTCCCGTCTCTTGGCGAGAGCTCCCTTATGAAAAACATTCTGGAGCTTCTCTCAAAATGCTTGACGTGCATTTTAGAGAAAAATAAAAATCATTAGCGGTAACAAATCTCTCAACACGACTGCAGTATGTGTTATCCTCCCCAGCTCCGTCTAACAAGCACACTCATGCATTTGAATTCTTTACCCACAGATATGGCCTCCCCCATGCCAATGGATAGCGACATGAAGAAGCAGGAGCACCTGTGGCAGAATCACTCACCTAACTTCCTGGCAGAGAAAGCCTTCAATGCTGCAGTAGCTGCGCTCAAACCACACTGTGCTGTCTGCTCACTCTTCTGTCCGTACACAAAGGTAGGTACACTCCAGGCACATAGGAGTGGTTCATATAACAATGGCAGGTCAGACCCATTAGAACAGACATAAATAGTGGGCAACAAACTAACATTTAACTTGTCTTTTTTCCTGATCTTTCCAACCACAGAAAGATGTCTCCACTGATAACGAAACCCTGGGCGCTTCATTTCCCCGTCATGGCAGCTTGACTCGTCCACTGGTCCCAGAGATGTGCTTCAGCGTCGGAGCAGGAAACACGGAGCCACCACCCACCAACTATCACATTGGGGAGGATGGAACCAGCCTCCTGATCTGCTGTTCATCTTGCCAAATGCAGGTTCATGCTAGTAAGTATAAAACTGAAAAGATTTTGGCTGTGTTGGTTTAACATTGGGACACGAGCTCATTTGTTGTACCCTCTGTGTGATAGAGAGCTTACTAGTACACCTGCGGACATCTGTACTAGTTGATGTTTTATTAGATGAGCAATAAAAATAAATCTGATGGCAACACACTGCCTCTGTGCTAGTAATGAAATTTAACACTGTTGTTGCAACAGAAAGCTTTCCAGCAAAGACAATTTTAATATGGCTTTTGATTAGAGCCAGTTAGCATTTGTATGCCTGCTGAGACATCGGGTATCTAATGGACACAAGAATTTGATCTTTTGACTTGATTTTCCACGTGCACATTCAATCAGTGGGTAAAACACAAATCTGAAACTGTATAATAGATGTTAATCGTTGTAAAGTAAGGATCTGTAAGTGTGGAGACTTCTTTTCCCCCCTCAATACTTTGTAGATTTCAAATTCTTTTTCCTCTCTGTGTTGTCAAAGAGCTGAATTTGATCCAGTTCATCAGCATTTAATTCATAATGCGGAGAATGTCTGTTTTATAAATTAATGCCAACACGGACCAGCAAGTTTTACACATAAACTTCAGTCTATCTAGTGCTCACAACATTTTCTCACACCTGAGACCCCTGAGAATAGTTTCAGGAAAATGGGCAGAGGCACAGAGGATGAGACTTCAATACAGCAGTGCAATAGACTGCTCAATTCCCTGTTGCCAGACTCAGTGAAGCTTTCTAGTGTAACTCTTCTCAGCTCTGGTTAAACTGGCTAAGAGGCTGACAAAGGTCATGCAAAGGTGTCTCTAAAAACCAACACACCATACACTTCCCCAGCTCATATTTACCCTGCCTTTCCACTATATAGTTGACTTTTAACGGCATGTTGCTTCTGTCGAAGCGAAGCATGAAAAGACAGGCAGTTTGTTAAGATTCTGTAAGACTGAGTCATCCCAGGAATCTCTCTGTGCGTGGCTCTTCTTTTTATTGCCAAATGTAAGGACGTCTATCTAGACTGAACATTTTTAGTAAAGTTTTATGCTGTAAACGATGCAGATGAACGCATTGACTCATCAAGTGTGTCGCTAATCAGCCCTTCCTGGAAATGTATGCATAAATGGATGTTTTGTGCCACATCACAACATCGACCCTCCTCTCCTCGGTTCTTATTATCCAGTTCATTAGTTATCCAGGGACGAGTTTGACTCAGTCTGGGGAAACGGCGCAGATGTTCGTAAGAGAGCACGAAGCAGAACGAAATCCTGTCAAAACACCTTTGCTCCTCATTGTGCTGGAGTAGACATCTGCCTAAGAATCATTCACACGTGTACAGGTGTTACATAAACCTGCATGCCCTTTTCTTCAGAAGCTTAAGCTGGAGATGGTGATGGGCTGAAAGTGTGAACAGAATGCTTAAAAACATGTTTGGTGAGAAGTAATTTGCAGAAATGTGTACAAAATCTGTTTAAAGAAATAGAAAAAAGGCGGTAATGTTGCCATGCGCTGTCATCACTGAATATCGATGCATTGAAATGACATGAAATGATGAAATGGATGAGCACAGTCAGTAGCATCTCTTCTCTAACAGGTTGTTATGGCGTGAAGCCTGACTCTGTTGGTGATTCCTGGATGTGCTCTAGGTGTGCAGCGGGAGCCTGGACAGTGGTGAGTGGTGGCTGCAAATGAGCCAATCCCATCCCACCCCCACATAAAATAAAACCACTTCAGGAATAGCAGTTATTCTCCAGAACTGCAGGTTTAGTTGAAAATGTTTATTAGATCTGACTTGAATTAGAGCCTCTGAGGACACGTTGACCCTACATCTCTTCTTCTAATGATTGCTGCTAGGCAACATGACATCAATCACAAGTCCAAACCAAGCTTTGTTTAGAAAAGACTGATTTGGCTAAGGTGTGGGAGGAACGGTGTCAATGTGTTCTCCGTTTCTATACTTAATCCTCTTTTTCTCTGTTCTCGTATTATCTTTTCTTAAGGAGTGCTGTCTTTGTAACTTGAGAGGGGGAGCTTTGAAGACTACCACAGACAACCGGTTAGTGCCACGTGTTTGAGCTGATGGAAATTCACAAATTACAAAAATAACAAATAATGGTTCATCAAGCTTATACTCAGAGCAAAATAAAGATTTTCATATAAAAAAAATCTTACAGTGAATCTATATTTCCCTGTTTTGAATTTGTTCTCGCCAAACTATTCATTGCTTCACCAGGTGGGTTCATGTCATCTGTGCTATCGCCGTGGCTGAAGCTCGTTTCATTGATGCCATTGAGAGGGGGCCAGTGGACGTCAGCGCCGTCCCAGAAACCCGCAAGAATCTAGTAAGATCAGACGGTGACAAATAAGAGAGTTACATGTCTCTTTGTGTTGTTATGTAAAGTGAAACGGGCAGAGAGCTACTTTGAAATACATCCAAGATTTTTACCTAGTTTCTTTTTGGCGAAGGTTTATGCTTCTTAGTGTACATTGTGCACTGTAGCTGTTTTGCTTATACTGTTTAGGTGAATTTCAGGCTTTTTTTTTGTTTGAATGGATAGATATTTTTTTTCCTCCTCCTCCTCCTTTTTTGGAAGCCAGGGGTGATATAGGGTAAAAACAGATGTGCTGAGGGGCATGGCTGAATAATCAGCTGTCATTTCTCGCTGTGCCAAACGAACTGCATCGATCTCGTGGGTAGCTCCCCTTCTCCATTCACCCAATCCTACTTCACAGTAAGTAGCAGTGCTTGCTGGTGCATTATCACAAATCTGCAAATAATGTCACCTCTTTCCCTCCCCGTCTCTCTGAATAATCTATCAAAGGACAAGCTGGGTGACATTTGCATCTGAGTGCTGTCTAAGCACGTTTCCTCAGTCTCTTCTTAAAAGACTGTGAGCAGAGAAGCTCTGCGGTCTAATGATTTGGATGACTGCGCTGATCAAATGTGAATACGCATGCTAGGAACCAGTTTATATTGCACTGTGATCAGCAATCAGTGTTTTCCCTCCCATCTTTGAACACTGAGTTTCCAGTGATGGAGAGATTTAAAACTCATTACTTTTGTCTTCGTTATTTTGGAATTTCTCAGGTAACACTGTTCAATTCCTCAGCTGATGCATCTTTTGCATATTGTGTGTAGAGGAACTGCGATTTTTGCTCTTGTGAGAAAACCGTTTCAAGCTTAGAGCTGCAAGTCACTTAAATAAAATGTATAAGTGTCTTTAATGACCTGCAAAACTTTAAAACAGGCATCGGCAACCAGGCTGGGATTTTTTTCACACACAACTATCACAAAGGTTTGCAAAAATATGGCCTGAAAAAATTCTTTGCAATTCTTTGTGACAATGCCTTATTGATGCAAGGGGTTGGGGGAAGAATGGCAGCAGTTGCATTGGTCGCCACTCCTGTTGGCTAAGAATGGGAAACAGAGACTACACTTTGCAGTAGGTCACTGGACAGAAGATCTGAAAAATGTTGCGTTCAGAAGCGGAGACAGGGACTGCTACAGAGAGGCCAAGTACAGGTTCACTAAAGAAGTGGACATTGCTAAACATCAGCACTCTGAGAAGATGCAGCAGCAGATCTCAGAGAATGACTTGGCCTCTGTGTGGAAAGGTTTTAGGAATATCACAAACTACAAGCCTAAAACCCCCCACTCCACTGATGACTTGCTCTTGGCCAACACCCTTAACGACTTCGACTGCCGTTTTGACGAGCCATCAGGCAGCCTTCACACCTCCAACGGCCCCAACAATAGAGACACTTTGGACACTAATTCCCCCACCTCTCCCCCCTACATAGAGCCATCACCACCTTCAAACCGTTCACCTACAACACCCCCCTCCTCACCCCACACAAAAGAGGATTTCACACCACCTCCTCCCACCACAACTCTTCATATTCATGAAGCAGATGTGAGGAAGCAGTTTAAGAACCTGAATGCTCGGAAAGCTCCCGGCCCAGACGGTGTGTCTCCTGCCACCCTCAGACACTGTGCAAACGAGCTGGCCCCAGTGTTTTCTGGCATCTTCAACTCCTCACTGCAGGCATGTCATGTGCCTGCCTGCTTCAAGTCCTCTACCATAATCCCTGTCCCCAAGAAACCTAGGATCACTGGACTAAATGACTACAGACCCGTGGCTCTGACATCTGTGGTCATGAAGTCTTTTGAGCGCCTAGTTCTCTCCCATCTCAGGACCCTCACGGCCCCCCTCCTGGACCCCCTGCAGTTTGCATACAGAGCCAACAGGTCTGTAGACGACGCCATCAACATGGCCCTACACTTCATTCTGCAGCATCTGGACTCCCCAGGAACCTACGCCAGGATCCTGTTTGTGGACTTCAGCTCTGCCTTCAACACCATCCTTCCAGACCATCTCCGAGACAAGCTTTCCCAGATGAATGTGCCTGATCCCATCTGCCGGTGGATCACTGACTTCCTGACGGACAGGAAGCAGCATGTGAGGCTGGGAAAGAATGTCTCGGACTACCGGACCATCAGCACCGGCTCCCCTCAGGGCTGTGTTCTTTCTCCTCTGCTCTTCTCCCTGTACACCAACTGCTGCACCTCCACCCACCAGTCTGTCAAGCTAATCAAGTTTGCAGATGACACCACCGTTATTGGACTCATCTCGGACGGGGACGAGTCTGCCTACAGGAGGGAGGTAGAACGTCTGGTGTCCTGGTGCAGCCACAACAACCTGGTGCTGAATGCCCAGAAGACAGTGGAGATTATTGTGGACTTCAGGAAGCACACAGCCCCACTCCCCCCCATCATCCTGACTGACACCCCCATCACCTCTGTGGACTCATTCCGCTTCCTGGGTACCACCATCACCCAGGACCTGAAGTGGGAGCCCACCATCACCTCCGTCATCAAGAAAGCCCAGCAGAGGATGTACTTCCTGAGGCAGCTGAAGAAATTCAACCTGCCAACACGGACGATGATGCAGTTCTACACTGCAATCATCGAGTCCATCCTCACCTCCTCCATCACCGTGTGGTACGCTGGAGCCACTATCAGGGACAAACAGAGACTGCAGCGTGTTGTGCGCTCTGCTGAGAAGGTGATTGGCTGCAGACTCCCATCTTTGCAGGACCTGTACACCTCCAGGACATTGCGGCGTGCAGCTCGGCTCACAGCTGACCCTTCTCACCCTGGACACAGTCTGTTTGACCTGCTCCCCTCAGGCAGGAGGCTCCGGTCCATTCGCACCAGAACCTCTCGCCATAAGAACAGTTTCTTCCCCTCTGCTGTTGGACACATGAACAATAACCATATGACTGTACCCGCCACTAACACATGACCCTACGCTGTGTCACTGCATCATTCCATGTTTGGCACTGATCACCACCTGCACTCATGTATATATCTATCTACTTAGCACTCTTAATTCTTATTCTCATGTATATATCTCATGTATATCTCATGCACATATCTTTCCACGTAGCACTTTTAATTCCTATCCCTACTTTTATTTTTTTCCATGTCTATTTAAGTGCTATTTATGACACTATGTTTGCACTGAAGCACCGCAGCAATTTCCTAATGTTGTAAACCTGCTCAACATTTGGCAATAAACCCCTTTCTGATTCTGATTCTGATTCTGATCTGGTGAGTCTTGATTTGTGCTGCCAACATTCAGATGGCAGGGTCAGAATTTGGTGCAAAGATGAAAGCATGGGTCCGTCCTCCCTTGTATCAATGGATCAGGCTGGTGGTAGTGTTGTAATGTTCGTGTGGGCCCCTTAGTCCCAGCTGAGCAGTTTAAACCCCACAGTCTGCCTGAGTATTGCCCCTTTATCACCACAGTGTACCCATCTTCTGATGGCTGCTTCCAGCAGAATAAAATACTATGTGGCAAAGCTGAGATCATCTCAAACTGGTTTCTTGAACATGACGGTGACCACTGTACTCAAATGTCCTCCACAGTCACAGATCTCACTCTAGGTGAGCATTTTTTGAATGTGACAGCAGATTCACATCATGGATGTGCAGCTGACAGATCTGCAGCAACTGTGTGATGCTGTCATTTCAGCAGGGACCAAAATCTGCAAGGATTGTTTCCAGCACCTTGTTGTATAATTATAATTTGCAAGCACCAATTTGTTCTAAAACACTGTGTGCAAAGATAATTTTGCTATGACCACATCAGAAATAAATAAATACAGTTAACAATGAGTTCATATAATTTGATCCCAAAGTCAGCTCAAAGATGGTTTTTCTTTAAAATTAATCTTCTCAATATTAATCTGCAATGCACTTTACATATAAATAAATCAAGCAGCTAATGTTTCTTGAGCTGCTGAGTTTCATCCTGTCCTCTGCTCTGGTGCCTACCTGCCTGGGGAAAACCTCACCAGCTGGCAAAGTAGCTGCCTTGCACCAGTAAAAACTGAAGTTTGACTTTTTAAATTTACTTTTTTATTGATTGGCACCACATTACAGCTGCACATAAAGGAGGAGAAACAGGAAAAAAAAGATTTTTTTCCCCCTTTAAACTAGGGATTTCTTCTCTGCTGTTTGAACGATGCACGCATAAGAGCAGTCAGCACTGAGAGTTGTAAGACTTTAATTAAAATAATGGTTGTGGGTTTGCAGGGATCATGTGTTATATTAAATTGTCACAGAAAAGGCAAAGAGTTTGCAGACTGCTGGGAATTTCAGACCAGAATTAAGAGATCTGGAAGGAGAGAAGAGCAATGAGGCTAAACAAGCTATGGAAGATGCCAAAAGGGATGGAGGGAGGAAAATGAATTGGCATAAATGAACTGAGTGTCAGAGTGACAGTTCAGTTTTAAGACACAATTGTCACCACTGTACAGACACTCAGCCCAAAAGCGTGATAACGGGAAGACTGAAAACAGCCATTCTCTTAATGAGTGAAAACTTGTAAGAACACCAAACAGAATCAAAGATCAGACAGAAGAGAGTTCATGGTTTCATTGCTGGTTTCTCCACCATCTTTATTTCATGAGAGGTCCTACAATTACTGCAATTTCATGGCGTGCCAGGTTGTTCTGGAGGACTGGAGTAGTTGTTGCAGATGAATTGTTTTAATTGTTTTAACCTTGTTGGAATTGTGAGGGTGAAATGTTAAGAGTTCACATTTAGTTTACTTTACTTCAGTTCAAACTTTTGGACAACTCTTTCCTTTGTCAGCATCAAAGGAGGCTTATATATAAATAAGCGGAGGAAGTTATAGGGGAATGGAGACGTAACAGAAGCTTTTTATTTGCTTTTGTTGCAGAAGTGTGTGTTCTGCCATGGAAAGGTTGCTAGTCAGAACCGCGGCGCCTGCATCCAGTGCACGTATGAGAACTGTGCAACGTCCTTCCACGTCACCTGTGCCCAAATCGCCGGAGTAGTCATGACACCTGCTGATTGGCCCTACGTGGTGTCTGTCACCTGCCATAAGCATAAAAAGGTCACTCCAAAGGTAAGTGCAAAACCAGGAAAATTGGTCAGTTATTAAAGCTGCAGATTTTAAAAAAGGTTTTGTAAAATTACGGTCAAAAGTCATATATTGAAATATTTTTCTTTTAATCATTCTTCAGGAATAGCTGTTTGATTTAAAAAGGAAAAAAAAACCCAGTATATCTTTTTGTGTTTTTCTATAAACTGAATATAACGAGTGTTGGGCTTTGTTTTTTGCTTAAAAAATGTGTCGTGGAATTTTTTTTGTTTTGGGGGGTAAAAAGAAATCACACTGATGACGTGTAGAAGTCTCAAAAACGTTCAAAGCACACGTATCAAATATGATATTATTGGCTTTTGAGGGTTAATGAGTGTAAGGGCCACACTGACTAGCATGTTGCACCATGTGGCACAGTGGGTTTTAAATGCACTGTCTGTATTTCTAAAGCACTGTTGGCATTTTTATTTCTGAAAATTCTTTGTTCAAAGGGCAAAATATATATGGAGACGTTTGCTGCCCTTTATTGCATCGATATTTAATGCTAAAAAAAAATAGCATGTCTTATTTTTTGTGCTTGGTATTGAAATTGAAAAATGTTTAGAAAACAGTGTAATGATTGTGAAACTAACCCCAGGTGTGAGCGCTGTTTGGGTGTTGCACATCATTATACCCCGTTTCCGTTTCATAAATCTGACCCTAAGTGGTTTAAAGTGACACACGAGGAGAAAAAGTCCTAAAGACTTTTTCTCCTCGTGTGTCACGAGGCATGGAGTGAACTTCCACAGTTACGCTGATGACACGCAGCTGTACATCTCCGTGTCTCCTGATGACACCAGACCAATGGATGCCCTTTTTAACTGTATCTTGGATATAAGATCTTGGATGGCAGAAAACTTTTTACAGCTTAACCAGGACAAAACTGAAGTTTTAATTGTCACTTTTTGGAATAATGACAGAACACGCAGTGTGTTCCTGCTGAATGAAGCCACATATTTCCAATTAAACCCCCCCTTTTTCTTTCTTTTCTTAAGCCTCGACCAACACCCAAAGGCCCACAAGAGCCAACCCTTGGGCAAAGGGTGATAGGTCGCAACGCCAACTCCTGGTATTACCACTGCACCGTCATTGGCATGGCCAGACAGACGTTCTACGAGGTCAACTTCGACGACGGCTCATACTGTGACAACTTGTACCCGGAAAACATAATGGTGAGTTCTCTCGGAGTCAAGGCAGACACCTACATGCGTGCAATCGACACGGGTTAAAAATAATCTCCTTTTTAAATAGCTGAAAGAAATATCCTAGCAACTGTTACATGCTTTTGTAACTTGAGAATCTGAACAAATGAAAACGTAATGACTGAATGTAAACTCGCATAACCTTTAATGAGTCAGTGCTGTAAGTTATGAACAAACATGACTTTTAATAATGTGAAATCTGCTGAGAAACTTGATCAAATTTAACTTTAAAATCAATTGTGTGTAACCTACCAGAACAAGCTGTTTGAATTGCAGAGAAATGAAAAAGTCAACCCACATTTAATAACAGCAACCAGATGAAAATGTTAGCCTCAGACTTTATTAACTAAATTCTTGTTTGTAAAATGTAACACGAAGATGTTTTGAGCACTTTTTTTTTTTCTTTCGCTCATCCTTCCCGCTTCTTCAGAGTCATGACTGTCTGCGCAGTGGCCCTCCTAAAGTGGGAGAGCTTGTTGTGGTCGGCACACACGAAGGCAAAATCCTCAACGCTTCCTTTGTCAAACCACATATCCACAAACTCTACCAGGTAAGAGAAGCACAACACGAGCCCTCACATCTGCTAGAGTTTGGAGCGTGTGTGGCTGTAGTTTGCATCATTCATAGATAAACTTGTGATGTCGTTTCTTAATAACTGAGTGCACAAGAAAATAAGTCGGATTTCTGAGATGCTGCTGTTCAAACACCTGCAAATTTTTTTATGGTTAGGGTACATGGCTTGGGGAAAGCATTATGTCAATGAGATGCCCTCACTAAGATATGAAAACGTGTGTGTGTGTGTGTGTGTGTGTGTGTGTGTGTGTGTGTGTGTGTGTGTGTGTGTGTGAATAAATGTATGTGTAAATGTATAAACCTTTCCAAGTCAAACCAGACCGTGAAAATCATCTCTAAATAAAGCTTTAAAGCTTGGCTGCAGCGCAAAAAAAATAGAAATCGACTGTTAGGTGAGGACTGTGAGCATGGGCATCATTTTCCATATTTTATCTGATGCTCTTCTGCAGCATGACTCAAAAGTGAGTGAACATGTGAACTTTGGGATGTTCTGTGTAATTGCTTTGCCCCACCCTCTGCTTTGGCTCTCGATTCTTGGAGATTCAGTGTGCAAGAAGCCAGGCGGCCCTTCTAGATTATGGTGGAGCGTTTTGACTCGGGCATTAAAAAATAAAACTGGAGAGATCTCAAATTACTGCTACTTTAAGGGAAATTTATAGGGCAAAACTGCAGAGCGCTTACAAAGTGGAAAATGTGGGATCGAAGAGGATTGTTGGGACAAGAGCGAGCGCATCCTGAAATGTACTTGGACACAAACACATGGGAAAGTGAGGTTGTTTGATTCGAGCCATGATGCTGATTTTGGGAGTGCATCCATGAGAGCTCATCTGAGTGACTTGCAAATAAACAGTGTTTATGGGGAATGCATCCAGTCACTTCACTTTTGGAGTTTAAGGAACTCTTAAATGGCTGATCTAGGGTGGTTTATATTTACTGCAGATGTTTGCATCAGACACATGTTTACAGGGTTATAACATCTGTTAATACACCACCACAGACATCACATCATTTATCGCCACTTTTCCAAATCCCTCTTGACAGAATCATTCAGTTTTGTATCTTTCCACGCTCTTTTCACGTCTCCATGTTAACCCGCTGGCTGCAGCACCGAGAGCCCTCTCAGAGATGAGAGTACAGCTGTGATTAGCTAAAATCACGCCTCCACTTGATCACAGAGTCGGTGCCACAACCCTGACCTTGCTGTGCCTCCCCTTCGCGCCATATAAATATATATAATTTTTTAAAAATCTACATTTACATTTAAAGTGGTTAACTGAAGCTCTTATCCAGTCAGTGAGCAGCTTTAGGGGTCAGAGTCATGGTCAAGGACATTTTGACTGAAGCACATGGTTGTTGATGGAACCATTTGTTATGCCTGAGATCCAACCGGTGACTGTCTGGGTGCAAGTTTTGAATTTTCAGTGTGCTTTATCAGTGATTTGTCCTTTTTTTACCTCCTGGTTTAGCCTCTAATAATTTGTTATATTTTATTCATTTTTTTTTTAAATCTGCCTGTGTGTCCTCTGCACTTATAGGTACAAATATTGAAAGGGTGGGTTGGTTAATCCATTGTGGGTGTTATCTGTCCAGGTTGAGTTTCAGGACCAGAGTCAGTTGATGGTCAAGCACTCGGAGATCTTTCAGCTGAACCAGGAATTACCCAAAAGGGTCAGAGCTCGACTGGTGAGTGTTTTACTCAAACTTTAAAATAAAACTAAATTAGCTGTAGATGAAACAACTAGTACTTGAAAAGTGATTTCTGTGTTCCCCGTCTAAGTCTGTACCGGTCTGTTCTCAGGCGTTACCTGGAACACAGGAAGAGGTTCCCTCAGTGGACGAAGCCCGAGCAGCCAAACGGCGCCGCCTGACCGCGACTTTGCCCCCTCCAGGCCCCGCCCCTGCCAATATCCCCATGGAAACAACCAACGCAACCCCTTGCCCTCAAACTAAAGCTCCAGTAACAAAGCCAGCACCAGAAAATCACAGTATTGGTACACAGCTAACCTCACAACCTCTGTCCCAGCCCCCAATGATCCAGCAGGATGCTCCTGCCCCAGCTAGCGGTATTCAAATGGACGCTGAGACCCCAATGGACATCGGCGTTGCCCTCACCGATCCTTTAACAGGGTCACCTCTCATATCGGATCCCCTCTTGAGTTCAGAGTCTGTCCCTTTTCAGTCCACCTTAAACTCTAATCCCCTGCTGTCTGCCCCGTCCCTGCCTTCCCTTCCGGCTCAGCACATGTCCGACAGCTACACGCCCAGCAGCGGCTACGTCTCCTATATGAAGACACTCCTCCATTCTCATTTTCCTCAGGAAGATGGCCCCGAACCCTTGTATTAAAACTCCACTATATTATTACTCAGCCGGTGGAGGCTGAGCCAATAGGAAGTAAGCTAATGGTGTTGGATTTTACTGAGTGCTGTAATAATGGACAACTTATATCCTCCACTGGCTCTGAGAGCTCAGAGTAGGAGCAGGAAAAGACACGGACATACGAGCACTCTTTTAATGCATGTTACTTTTCTATTTTTGAGTTAATGTGTCTGCAGTGGTGCTTTAGCCTGCTCTGAAGCAGCAGCTAAAGAGGACAAGGCTTTTTTTAACATTAATATGTTGTCTTTTCTTTTTTTGTTTTCTTATTAAATACAGATTTCCTTTTTGTTCTCAGTCAGCTGCTGTGCTTTATTTTCCTCCATAATGGGATAAGTCTCTGGGTGGCATCAACCTCCATACCTCGTTGCATTAAATCAATAACAGCACACTCCCATTTTCTTTCTACGGGAAGCTAATTATTACGAGGGCCTCTCAGCTTTGGGGCCCCCGATGGACTTTAAACTCTCACTTCTTTTTAAAAAAAAAAATAATGAAAAAAAATCAAATAACCAGCAACAAGATATCTATTTTTCAATCCAGCCACTCATGGCTTTGAAACTGTGTGGCGGAACAAAAGTATCACACTATCCATCTGCAGGATCTTTTCACGAGGGTGTTTTCTTGTTGGATCACAAGAGGTAAATGGAGAAATGGGGTTTAAAACACAAAACACACAAAAAAAGAAGTGTATTGTAGCGGGAACTCAGTATTTAAATGTCTTAGTCAAATATTGAAAGAATTATTTGTAATAGAACAAACATGTTGAATGCAAACACTAGTAGACTTGTCTGCAGGATGCATTAAAATTTTGTGAAGATGTGTCACAGTAGTTAACAGATGTGAACTTTATGTATTGACGTCATTTGGCGGCTCCTCTTTTTACACCAAAACGTTCTCAGGGTTCCTACATGTGGGAAATAAATGATGTTTCAACATCCAAGTCTTCACGTTAAGAGCATACCCGATACACCTGCTTATTGTTATCTTTGCATTTGCTCCCGTTAAAGGTTCGTCTACTATACAGAGTGAGATCTGTTTACTGTCACACTATCGCCTTTCGGCACACCAACTAGGCAGAAGAGTTCAGTCAGTTTTAAAGAAGGAAGGTTTGAAAAATAAGCACGTTATGTAGGAACCCTAAAATCAGGAAATATTCTACCCTTCTTGGTTTAAACTGTGTATGTATATATACAAATTAATATGGTAAAATGTTATCTGTTTTTCTATTACTGTACTGTATCTTTTCTGTGTTCATTTGCCGAACTGCATTCACGAACTTGGCCGATCTCAAATATTAATACTTTTAATTTTGGCAGGTTTATGCCAGCATATTACATGCGTTTCTACTGATAACTACGTGTTTTCTTTTGTTTGTTTTTGTTACTGTTTGTGCAACAGAGGTGCTACATATATAAAACTACTGATGAACTGACCCCCCTCCCTCCCCACTGTCACCTTGTATATATCACAGGCCTTGTATTGTGAATCATATTTGTAAATGGCACGCTTTCCTTTTTCCCTTTTTCCTGTCACACGAAACAGATGTTTCTGTATCCAAATTAACTCCATGAAGAAAATTTGAATTCCTTGGGATTAAAGTTGGTTGTGAGTCACCAGCTCTTCGTGATTTGTGCATTTGTAGAGAATTTAAAAAGTATATTGTGGGTTAGACCAACTATTAAGATTAAACTGACGAGCTGCTAACACCTTCCAGTTATCAATTGTACTGTTTAAATACTGGGGGGTCAATGTATATGCAAATATATTCACTGGTCACTTTATTAGTTACACTTGTAAATGCAAATATATAATGAGCCAGTAAGTTCAAACTGAGCATCAGAATGTGGCAGAAATGTGATTTAAGTGATTTTGAACATGGCATCTTTGGAGTATTTCAGAAACTGCTGGGCTTTTACAGATGAGGGTCAGAAAAAGAGAAAATGTCCAGTGAACGGCTGATGTCTGGGTGAAAATGACTCGGACGACAGACTATTGGAAAAAACAGTTTGATGTAAACAACATGAAAGCATGGATCCATTCTATATGAGTATTGTTGCTGACCATGTCCGTCCCTTTATGACCACACTATACCCATCTTCTGATTTTGGCTTCTAGCAGGATAACAAAGCTCACAAAGTCATCTCAGGTTTCTTGACATGACAATGAGTTCAGTGTACTCAAATGGCCTCCACAGTCACCGGGACATTCGGGACGTGGTGAAACGGGAAGATTGACATCATAGATGTGCAGCTGGCAAGGAGCAACTGTATGATGCTGTCATGTATTTAAGTGCTAAATCTCTGAGGAATGTCTGCCTGTTAAGTCTGGCACAAAGAATGAAAGCGTTCTGAAGATGAGTCCAACCCAGGACTAGGAGGGTGTACCTAATAAAACGTCCAGTGAGTGCAGTTATTAGTCGTTTTATATAATATTGGCCCTCCATATACATGCAAATATATATTTCATTGAGTATATTTATATTAGGGCAAAGTCCAAATTGACAGTAGTGCAGAGTAATAAGAATACCTCTATTATAACTCTTGTATGAGAAACGAAAAGCCTGATGGCTGTGGGTGAGAATGATTTTTGGTATCTCTGTTTTACAAGTTTAACGTACAACAAAATGGCACTCAGATAGGGAACCAAGCATAACAAGCAAATACAATTAATTAAACATACAAGATCCAGAGACTTGAAGTAAACCAATAAAGACAAAAACAAGCGAGCTCAGTGCTTGATAATGTCGTGTATTGTGAGAGATATATTTAATTTTCTGGAAACTCAAGTCTTGGACAGATTAGGATGTGAACAATTTAAATAATTTATGTTGCTTCACTTCACTTTCACCCCCAGTTATACAACAAGCTCCAATATTTGCAATGCTGACTACAATGGCCTAATACAAGCTAAGATATGAAGGTACTGGCTTCTTCGGATTAATCTGCATCACTGTACAGGTCCAGTAATATTTTTTTGCCATATTACACCAACTGTCAGCGTCTCCAACGTTTACCAATTCACTAGCTGGGACCACATCCTCATTTTAGGTTTGACAGCATTTCTAGTAGGTAGTGGCATATGGCTTGAACATGAATTGAGGCTCCGGTTTGAGGAAGGCCTCAGAGATGACTGACGGCGGCACCCGGGCCGTGAAGATCCCCAAAGGCTTCCCCTCCAGTAATAAGTGTACGTGTTGCAAAAATATAACTTGTTTGCTTGCAATGATAAGTGACCTGTGACCTCGATTGAGTATTCAGGGATTTCACTGAGTGGAGTGGATGCGTTGGCAAGGAATGGCTGAAGAGGAGATCAGAAGAAATTCCAGATGGCAAAAGACCTTGATAGAGGAATGAGGGGAACCTCAGTCAGGTAGTGACGTAGCTTGACTGTGAACAAAAGCTCTGGTGGTGAAGCATGCTGGGATTTTTGAGGCTCTAGACAATGGCACGATGGCTCAGAAAGGCTTAAGTGTGAGTTTGTCTCAAAGTAGAAGATGGAGAGGCGGCTGCCTGGCTCGGTAAGGTAACGATAACTACTGTGTAGATTTCAGAAACAAAGAAAGGTTTCTTTGGAAGCAAACATGGCTGAACCTCATAGAAGATGATGCCATTTGGGATGGCGAGGAGATGTTGCCAGAACCTCATTTCAGCTTGGAAGAGCTGTACTGAAGGAGAGAGTTTAGTTGATGGTAGCGAGAGCATGTGAGAAGTGAAGGTATGCCTTGGGGAATTATGCACACGGCGGAGTTCAGATGTCCTAAAAGGAGGCACAGCTGTTATTTGTGTGAGAGAGCAAAAAACAGAGAAACCTGTAACTGGAAAATGTTGATGGTTTGTGGAGGCATGCTGGACATATTCCTAAAGAAAGAATATTTTCGGAGACTCTGCTTGAGCAGTTTGATTTGCTTCTGGTCCAGTTGTTGCTGGCACCGATGGTCTTGTTGCTCCCAGTGACAAAGATATGTGTGAATATCCTGGTTGGACATTGCTAAGTGCATTTGTTCTGGGTGAGCTGGGTCATATGTGTTCTGAACCAGCTGATTGTGTTAAACTGGCCGCATTAATGATTGACTCTGTTCCTGAACCAGTCCCTCCAAAGACTCTGTTTAGCTGCCCAGAGCCTGCTTTGTCTTAAATTAAGTCTTGTACCAATGTGCGGGCAACTTTGAGGGACTGTTACTCTGTCTTGGACTGCTAAAGACTATTGTGCCCCCATGCCTGCACCTGTAAAGACTGTTTCTTCTCCTGTAATAATCCCTGGCCTACTCCGTCTGTTCCAGCTCTCAGGATGACGTGGACCCACGTGGTCTTTCCCTGCACCTGTTCCAGTTAAGCAGGTGAGGGTGGCTAGGGTCCAGCTGCTCCCTGCCTCTGACCTAGCAATCTCTTTCTGTGTGGTTTAACATAGCATGTCAGACTATTTCTTGGCTAGGAAACCAGTTCAGAGATCTCGTCTTCACTAGTTCTGCTAAGAGCTGCAGTGTCATATTTGTTGGAGACATCTGGTGCAGTGGTATAATTTGTCCTATACAGCTTTCAGCAAAAAGTGAGTTTTGCAAAACTGTAAGAGCGTTGAGATCAAGGCGTATTTGTAAGCTCAACACTGTCCCCTCTTATGAGTTCGCTCTGGTGTTTCAGCAGTGGATTACTTTGTGCAAACTTTGACTGTAAAGAGAAGAAAAGCTGATGCAAGATGTGACAGAGCATCAGTAAATGTAAGAAACAGGATGAGAGGGAGAAATAAAAACAGTCTGGTAAAGAGTTCATTAATTGAAAAGGGTAATTTCTCAACGTCCAGTATCTCATGTAAGTAGAGAAATGAAACCCTTAAATGAACAAAGCTTTTTGCACAGATTTGCACAAATGTTATCTCGGAAGTTTGTAATTATTTAATGTAAATTAGAATTTTACAATTATTTATTCCAGCCTTCAGAGAGTCCTCATTTAACATGACTGGAAGCCAACTAAAGAAATACACAGTGTAGACTGTAAGACTACAGGCTGAGATAGTGCCAGATTTGGCATGGCATTGGCCTTACAGCTGTGATGCGTTCCCCCCTTACAACCTCAAGAAACCCAAGTTTTTCCTGTTGATTCAATCAGTAATGGTGAAAATTTATTAAAGCCATTGGGGTTGCCCCGGCTCTGTGGTCTGTGGTCTCCTTAATCCACGACCTTCTGCCACCTCCTCAGATGAGGAGATTTTAAAAGTTCCAATAATTGGCAGTGCAAACACCAGCGCTGTTTATTCCTCACTGCAGCGGCTTGCTGGCAGGAATCCTAGCTCCTCACATTAAGCACACAGCAGGGAAACATGTTTTTGCCGCTTCCTCGCTGGGTTATTTTTAGATGATATTTGTAATTAGCAGGAATAACCATCCAGACCAGCTGAATCTACCTCTGAATAAGAATTTTGCTATTTCCCCTTCCTTTCCTTTCTTTTCTTTTTTATAAAGAAGAATATATTACTCTGTCAGGGAGCCTGAGTCATGGATAAGGCGCACTAGCTTTGTGCTTTCTTGTATTTTGGTGTGGCTGTTCATGTCTCCTTGCAGGCAGTTTTCCACCAGAAGGATGCATGCGATGGTTTGCATGTAGCAGTGTTCAATATTGAGACTTTTTTCTGCTTTTTTGCAACATCAACACGTGAAGGTCAAAAGGTAAATCAGGTAATCCTGTTTAACACGACAAAAAATGGTGAGCAAGATGGAAAAAACAAAAACAAGCTAAGACTCGGAGTAGAGAGGCCTCTGCACAAAGTGTCCTTTAATGTCATGAGCGCAAGCAGCCACTTATCAGGGAGGCTGAATGAGGCGTACACATGCTCTCAAATCCACCTTGAGGTATTCAAAATTTGTGCTTTCTTTGTGAACAGACTAGCCTTAGAAGCACACTCAGCTTGTTATGGGTTAGGTGCTAAATCTTTCCATTCCTTTTACCTGCAGATCTTTAAATCTGTTTCCAAGAGACAGAACATTTTTTTTTTCAATCGATTAATGAATGAGCAAAACGAAGTGGCAGGTGGTATCCTGAAAATTTAGTAAACTGCTTCTTGTCAGTGTGTAATTTCCAAATCCATCACAGCAGAAGTGAAGAGCGGGGCTCTTACTTGTTGATTGTGCAGACCTGAAAGTTTTTTTCTTCTCACATTGACGTCAGCATAGCTTTTGTTAAAGAAAATGACATCACGCCACAAGGATAAAAATACCCCTATGACACAACGGGATCAGCACAACCTGTTTTTAAAACACTGTTGGTGCACTAACAAGATTCCCTTTGACTCTTCAGTGTTAAAAGCTTCTGAATTTCAAAGAAGCCCAAATGGTGAGAGGATAGAAGTGGGGAGAGGGAGAAGGTCACCGAAAAACAAGAAATCTGTGTCTCATGGACAAATCGTTAATGTGGGCACAAGCTCTCTCCCTTTCTTGCACACACACACAGACAGACATGCAAACTTGCTTTACCCCTGCTCGCTGTGCGAATGCCAAGTCTGCATTGCCCTCGCTGGATCAGGGTGGCCATTAACATTCTGAAGTGCCTGCCGTGTCTTTGCAGAGGAACTGGGGATGTGCCAGCTTGGCAATTACTTTAACAACTCTAGAGTTTGATTTCTTTATTCAGTTGAACCCAGCCAGGGGTAAAACTGAGGAGAACAAAAAAAAGAGGAAGAGGACTCTAAAGGACAAAAGTTTATGCCGACCCATCTGTAGTTTAGCACAAAACTTTTGGTCTTTTAACGTCGTCTAATGCTGTAACTACAAGGGTCTCGGGGACAATATGTATTGTTGAGGTGGAAAAGCCACACGTCCCTGAAAAGCTGTTTTAGTGTCCTTGAGGATGACATCGAAACCTCTAACCTGCTCAGTGACTATCAGACAGCTGAATGGCTTACATGGAAATTAAAATCCGTGAATGCACTGGGATCTAATTGCAGGTGGAAGAGGAAATTATGTTGACAAGCTGTTGATATGACAGGCTCCATTATAGCCTTAAGCTTTTATTACATCTCTGCCTAGTAAATCACATCACTGAAGCAGTATTACCATAATGACTTAGTGGAGCTCAATCTGTCAGCTCTGCCCCTTGTTTAAGGGGATATGACTGAATTATTGCAGGTGAGGTATATTTATGCACTCCTCCAGTCGCCAGAGACTTTACAGTAACATAACTGTTACTAACCCTAACCCTGTCTTGTAAACATCAAAAACTACACATCCTTCCAAATAATCTGCCTGGCAAGAAAGCGCTGTTTTAAAACAATCGGCTGAATTTAAAGGGTTAATTTGCCTGCTGTTCATGTTTAAGCATCTCTAATGCTCCACTGTTATTGACACAGTAGGTTTGCCTGCTGTGCTTCATTTATCAACAAGGAATAGCAGAAAAGCATTAACGTGTTTCAGCCTTGTAGAGAGTGATCATCAAGGCGGCTGTGCTCATGAAAGGATGGAGCAAGATTTACTATTGCTTCAGATTACAGCTCACAACTTACAGCGTAATTACTCCAGAGATATGGTGTAATATTTTGCGCTAATGGCGTAGAAGTACAACACATACTGTTAGATATAGAGATGGGCCAGTGGCTATTTAGCAGAGAGCCCAACTGGTGAAACTGCATCCCCCGTGCTCCTCCCCATCCCACTGAAACCAGTGGAAAAGACCTCATAATGGTTTGTGAACACAGTGACAAGTAAAATAGGTCTTTGGTAGGGAGTTGGGGTGTTTAAAAGAGACAAAACCCAGCCAGATATTGAATCAGTGTTGTTACACCATGCTATCTTTCACACATTGTGCTGTAACTTTTTATGGTGACATTTAACAGGACTGAATGAGTTGGTGCAGGAATCTCTGATCACAGTGACATGCTTTTGTTCGGTTATTGTGCAAGGTATAACAGCTGCAGTTGTGTTTGAATAAAAAGGGTTTTTGTTGTTGTTGTTTTTTTTTTTAATAGTTGAAGCCGATTCTCTAATTGTGACCACAGGAGTTAAAAAGTGATCATTTTTGGAGGGTGCACGCCTTTGACTCTGGGATTGGAAACTACACTTAGGAGTTCACCAGAAGTCTGAGCTTCTAAGTGTAGTTCTTCAGGTCAAGTATGATTGGCCAAAGTTGAGGGGACTGTCTCCATATTTGGGTCAATTACTTAACCTGAAGCAAATTAACAATAACAGAGAGATGATTGCCTCCTTTTAATTTAACATGGCATGCACTAGGGCTGGGCGATATGGCCTAAAATTCATATCGCGATATAATTTGAAGCATGTGCGGTAACGATATATATCGCGATATATTCTTTTCTTCTGTATAACGTATTTTCCACACTATAAGGCACACTTAAAATCCTTTCATTTTCTCAAAAATCGAGAGTGTGCCTTATGTACGAATTCTGGTTGTGCTTACTGACCTCAAATCGATTTGGGCGTGCAGAAATCTGTTTAAAAAATGTTTTAGTACAACTTTGGTAAGCCGCACTGCTTGATGGATTGTCAGAGCATTGCGGCTGCTGTAGTGAGGAGCTTCGCGGAGTACTCTGGGTCCAAAACTGAATCCACTTCAGGTCCCAAAGTCAAACGAACACTAAGAGTTACAAACAGTCTAAATTTTTTCATCTTTAATTAAATCATCAGCATCTCTGCTAGATCTGTCAAACAGATGTATTGTTTTATAAAGATTTAACAGTATGAAAGATTACCAGTGTGTTAGAGCAGGTCCTCTGGTGTTCGTCCTGTAAGTGGTGCACAGGGTAGTCAGGATTATCCATGATGGATAACAGTGTGTTCAGTGACCTCTCCATTACAGCTTCAAGTTTGCAGGTGTTTACAGAGCCAGCCTTCCTTTATTCAGTCTGTCAGAGCATCACCAGCTCTGATGCTGCTTCCTCCAGCAGACCAGCAATGCAAACTAGACTCGCCGTAGCTGAGCAAGAGAAAATTTTTGTGCACATGTTAAAAGATCTTAGCTTTCTTCACTTTGTGCATACATGCCCTTGTTCTTCTGAAGTCAATCACCACGTCACTGGTCTTATTCACATACAAACCTTTTCACAAAAACATCCACTACATTCATTGCACTTCTCCTCCTGAACATCACCCACACTTTCAGCTACTGTACAAGTACTGTACAGAGTATTTCTGTTACTTTCTATTATTTATATTATCATATTTCTGTTAAATCAGCACCTAAGGAAAAAAACACTCTTTACCACCTTTTTTTTTTTTTTTTTTTTTTTCTAGGGGAACTAGGGATCCATCACTTCACATTAAAATCATTGCCACTGCTCAGTGAAACTTTTCAGGCACCATGTAAATGACTCAACACCTAAAGTGCTTTACTTTGGTTTTTCCGTTAATTTATTTCTCATCTGTGCATATCTGTGTAGGTGCCATAATGTATAAAGTATACATTTCATTAAAATCCAAAGTGCCACAAATTTTTTTTTATTTGATAAATGATCGTGGGGGTCTCGTTTGTCTCTGCCCTCTACAACATAAACCAATATCAGTTTACTGTATAATGGCACTTCAAACGCACTTTCAAAAGTGTTGAAGATTTATGTATCACAGTGCAGGACTCAGGGTTTAATAGGTTTGACTTGAGAGTAAGAGAAATGGAGACCACCAATAGAAACATGCCAGGGTTCAAATAGTGTTCACACAGGAAAGGGTTGCCCAACAATATCACTACTTCACTGCCTTTAACGGGTACATTAAAGTCAATGTTTTTAAAGTTGTGTAGTTTATTAAAATAAACAAAAAAAGAAGTGATGTCTGCAAAATATTTGTCTTTTTGTAACTGGTACACAGAGAAGGGACCATTGTCACGTTCTGGTGTGTGGTGAATGGAAAGAGAGGACTCAAATGCCAGACTGCTGAGAAAGTGCATGGGGTTTATTGACTATTGACTGAACTGATCATAAATGACTGAATGACGGGAAAAACACACAAGAAGTTGTCGACGACTGACAGAAACTGACGGCTTAAGTAGACTAGATAATAAGGATTGGAAACAGGTGAGAACACAGCTGGAATTAATCCAACTAGTGGAACAGTGGAAGTAAAACTATACATAATGCATACGGACTAAAGGTTCAAAATAAAACAGGAACCATACAAGGGAAAATAAACAGTGACTGTATCTACTCTGGTCAAAAAAATCCACGCTTCGTACTGATGCCCACAATTCCCTTTTATTCCTCGCACAAACATGGAGGTCTAGAAGAAAGTAAAATAATATCAATAGTAGATATGACATCCTTCTCAGACACTTATTTCTTTGAACAAAGTGCACAAATATCTAGTGATGTGTTGGTCGTGAACGAAACGGCTCTTAGAGCCGCCTCATTGAAGTGAACGACGCCAGCCGGCTCCTCATTGGGAGCCCGCACTTTTTTTTCCGCTTCACTCCGCACGTGAGCCTTGTACTTGCGCTGAGCAGAGGGGGGAGGGGCGGTAGTTACACTCGCAGTAGCACAGGAACAGAGCGGGAGTAAAAGAGAGAGAAAAGCGAGCCAGGGACAACAACAAGAAAAACATCACATTAGAAAGGTATAGTAATCATCCACAACTATTTTCAGTTGCACACGATAAAGGATTCAGAAAGTTTATTCATGTAGAGAATCCTATTTATGCAATTCCAAGCAGGAAAACACTCTCCCAAAAAAACATCCCAGGCGTATATGACAGAGATTGTGCATCTTCTTTTTGTTTTGCATATTTTAATTTATATTTTATTGTGTTGTGGTTTGCAGTGTTTTGTGTTGTTTCACTTTAAATTGGTTTAAAAGGAGAAAGCTGAAAATTGAAATAATTTTTGTATTTTAAAATTTATTTATTACATTTTATGTGGAGTGAATAAACAAAAGTATATTTATGGTGGCCCCTAGAGACAAAGCATGTACAAACTCCAAAACACATTCTTTGTGTTTATTCTGCATTTACTTCATTATAATGCATAAATTTCAGTTACAAGCATAAATATAAGGTGGAAAAAAAAGTAAGTGCAACCAGGGTATTGATCAAGTAATTGCGATTAATTACCAAAGAATTGTGAGATTAATTCGTTAATTTTTTAATTTATTGACAGCACTAATATATATATTAGGGGTGCAACGATACACAAAATTCACGGTTCGATTTGATACTTTGGTGTCACGGTTCGATATTTTTTCGATACAAAAAAATGTTCATGCCTTTTTAATTTGTCATTTATTAAAATTATAAATACATATTTTAACTCAAAAGTACAGTTTTTAAATGTAATGTTGCTGAAACAAAACAAACAAAAAAAAAAACTGTTTTACTTTTGTCCATGACGTGCTTACCATCAGGGTCATACTTCACATGAAAACCAAGATAGTTCCAAACGCCAGATCTGAATGAGGGTGGGGGAGATTCAATTTCGGCTATCGTTGAGGCAGTTGCCATGTTGCAACAAGCTTAATTTCTTCTTGCGCTGCGCTCAGTGGATCTGCGCTCGACAGTGCAGCCTAGGCAGAATAGTCGAACGCAGATCCACTGAGCTCTCAACACAGACATCGTCAGAAGAAAAGTTGATAAAATAAATTACAAATTTTGTATTGTTCGATACATATGCGTACCGAACAGAAAGCACTGTATCGAAGTGTATCGGAGTATTGTTGCACCCCTAATATATATATATATACATTCATATATATATATATATATTAGAGATGTGCAAAGCAGCTGGTATTTGTATCTGTATTTGTATTTGTTGAGGGGGGAAAGTATTTGTATTTGTATTTGTATTAAAGTAAAATTCAAAATAGGCATAAAAATCAATTTTTTTGCATTACACTTCTAATTAACATTATAGTGTAAGTATTATTTAGTTATATCCATTATAATAATTATGGATATGCAATATTAGTTGTTTTCGCATAAATCCAGCAATGAACATGTAACAAGGAACATCACTGAACAGAAAATAACAACAGCCATTGCCTCAAAGCACGCACAAACTCCAAAACTCGTAAAAACTCCAAAACACGTAAAAACTCCAAAACACGTAAAAACTCAGAAGCACGTACAAGCCCCAAAGCACATACAAACTTCAAAACACATAAAAACTACAAAACACGTACAAAACACAACAGAAGTGCTCCAGAATGCTAGGCGCAGTGTTGAGCTTTTGTTACCTAGTGGCTACACAAGCAAGGAAGTACCAATGATTGGATTTGGTGTGTGGTAGTAACAGGTAAATGAACATTTTTTTAAAATTATTTGAATATATATGAGTGCTTGTGTATAAATACACAAACAATACACATATGCTTTCAATTGTGTAATTTAAGTGATCTAGGTAGCACTGTTTTGGAAGTTCAGTTAACGCTAGAAATGTGTTTTGGAATTTGTACGTGTCATGGTCCTGGGTCGGTGACCCAGTGTTTTTGGTTGTGTACTTTTACTTTTGATAGTTTTTGTATTATGACTATTGTTTTGGGTTTCCTAGGGTTTAGTTGTGTTCCCTCTGTTTGGTGTCTTCCCTGCTTGTGTATCCCCTTAGTGTAGTAGGTCTCTATGTTTAGTCCGGGTCTCTGAGTCTGTGTCATTACGTGTATGTGTTTCCTGTTTTACTTTGAAGGTCTCTGTCTTATGTCAGTCTGTTCTAGTTACGTTTCCCCTGCCTCGTCAGCTGTGATGTTTTCCAGGTGTGTTCCCCTCCTGTTTCCCATCCCTTGATTCCTGGTGTGTGTATTTATAGTGTGTGTTACCTCGTCCTCGTTGCTGGTTCGTCTGCGTTTCTCCCCCCCGGTCATCCTTTGTGGTTTTTCCCTATGTTCTCTTCGTCTCCCTGCATCTCGGTATCTTATCTCAGATTTCAGGTTTGTTTTCCTTAGTTGTTTAAGTTTTCTTAGTTTTAAGCTCACCCTCGCCATCTCTGTTTGTATTTACTTTGTTAAATAAACTCACTTGCACCAGAGCTGCCGCATTTTGGGTCCTAATATATTCTCACACGGCTTGCCCCGGCAACCCGTGACAGTATGTGCTTTGGAATTTGTACGCGCTTTTTGGAGTATATACGTGCTTTGTCTCTATGGGCCACTGCATGTACTTATATATAAACATATATAAATAAAACCACGTTTTTTTACATTAGTAATTCCTTTTGTGCATAGTTTTATATTATTGTTAATAATAAATTAAGTAAAGCAACAAAACAACCTGAAGAGCCGGTTGGGAGCCGAAAGAGCCGGCTCTTTTTAGTGAGCCGAGCCGAAAGAGCCGGTTCACTAAAAAGAGCCGGAATTCCCATCACTACAAGTGTCAACTACAGAGCCCCGCAAAGGACAGTGGAGAAAAAAAATAAAATAAGGATGAACTTTGGCAAGATGTCGGGAGATCTCGCCAAAGTTCATCTTCATTTTTTTTCCAGTGTGCCTTGCGGGGCTCCTTAGTTAACAAATTAACCAGCATCATTTATTTTTATTTAATGTACTTTATATTATCATTAATCTTTTTTTTAATTTTTTTTTTATGCGTCCGCCTTGTAAACCAGCAGTAGAAAAGTTGAAGAACCCTAAAACTTCTGGTTCCCGCAACTCACAGAAGAGGTGACTGCTCCACAGTCACTTTAACAGAAACATTCTTTGTAAGAAAAATGTATCAAGGGACTCATAGATTATCGTTTACACTGTACACAAACATGAATAGTAAATAAAGGAAAACAATTAGAAAACAATATAACGATCTCAGACGCTGGGTTCTGGTGTGGTCATGGCAACCCACGCAAACATTTCAGCATCAGCTACAGTGACAAAAGTCCAAACTGAGAGCACTGAGTCAACGACCCAGGTACTCTGAGAAGTATATTATTCCCGTTTTATCCTCGCTATACTGGCTGCCTGTTAACTTTAGAGTTAATTTAAAAATTCTTTTATTTGTTTTTAAAACATTAAATGGTCTTGCCCCACACTTTCTCTCTGAGATTCTAAATTATTTTATGCACTTCCATTACAAATTAGAAAGGCCTCCTGAGTCGGCTTGGCTAGAGCTGGTCTATAATGTGACATCATAGAGGTGTATATCAGATATCTGTCGCCCAGAAAACAGAAGAACCACAAATAGAAATGACAGAGAATTAGCAGTGAAAGCAAGAACATCAAGAGGTGCCTCTTCCACTGTCATGTTAAGACCTCAAGATCGTGGGAGAACATTCAAAACCACACAGAGACGAAACCAGAGGAAGACACAGCAGAGGGATACCCAAGAAAGTACCTCAGATATGGATCATTGGATCAAGTTACATAAAGCGAGGAGAATGGGTAGCATGCCAGATGTTTGGAGAAAAGTTTGGACTTGATGCAAATGTTCACTGGTATGGAAAAGGAGGGATGCGCTGGAATGACGTCCTTCCTTGTTTTTATTCAGAGATTTCCACACAGAGTCCACCTGATATTTTGGTGATTCATGCCGGCAACGACTTGGGACTTGTATACCCCCTGGAACTTTCCTCTGCAATGAAAAAAGAACTGATTGAACTGCATGCAAAGTTCCCCTCCATGACTATCATATATTCCTGCATCAATGAACGCCAAGTGTGGAGGTACGGAAATCCAAAATACACCAATATGGAAAGGAAAACTTTAAACTCAGGTATGAGAAAGGCAGTTCATTCCTTTGGAGGCTTCATCGTTGAACATCCCTCCCTGAGATATTATGATGACACCATATTTGTACCGGATGGAATTCACTTCAGCAAGAAGGGAAATGAAGTGTTTCTGACCAACATCCACTATGCCATCAAGAAGATCCTTCAGAATCCGTCTCACAGAAAAAACTTGAGAAAACACAAATTTCAAATAAATGAAAGCAAAAAAACAAAAAAAGTGCCTAGAGTCAACCTTTGCTTACAGATTATGCACAAAGATTAGACACTTCCTGTCATTGTCACGTTCCCTCCATATAAAGCTTACATGATTTACTCATGAAAGTGGCCACTTTCTCATTACTTTCATACATTGTTTTAGTAAGTATCCAAAACATACAAGTTTCATTATATAATTTTTCAAGGGATCTTATATCCGTTTTCTTTTTTCTTTTCTTTTTTTTTGTGTCCCGTTTGGATCTTTAGCCATCAGAATTGTTGTCTTAAGGCCAAGAAAGATGCCAAGCGGATTTATTTTACCAAGTGGATCATCATGGCCTTGCCATATTGGTCCATTTGATTGACCTTTATTATAATTATGAATTTATTTTATTTTCAGTTGCTACAAACGGGACAGACATGACTGGGGGATAGGACAGGGAGAAAGAATGAAAGAAAGAGAGGGAGAGAAAGAAAACCAAAGGGGAGAAGAGACGGTGAGAAGGGGGGGAAGAAAGAAAAAAAAAACACAAACAAACAAAAAAACAAAACACCTGGGTCACCTGTATGGAGAAAAAAAAACAGAAGAGAAAGCAAACAACAAAGAGCAACATAATAAAAAAAACAGCACCATCACAATAAACTAGCTAGCAGTAGATATCAGTAGATACTAAATAATAAATGATATTGTGCAGCACACAAGATAGACAGCGCACAATGTGCTTTGAGGCAGCAGCCAAGAAAGCTGTAGTCCGCGTCTGTGAATACCCGTGTGTACACCTGTGTGCATACCTGTGTGGATCAGCATGCTTGCATTCCAAAGGTTTCTTCATGTAACGATCTGCTAGGGAGTGTGGGGAGCCACAGCCCCGTCCTCCAGGGTATGAAGCAGGTATGGAGGAGATCAAAACTCCAGACATCCAGAGGCCCCCAGAACACAAGAGACCAAGGAAGACCAACAGAGGGGCAGCCGCGCCACTGTCCCGGTAAGAGCTGAGGAGAGTCCCAGATGAGGGCTCACTCAGCAGCCGCGGAGCAGAAGCCAGGGGGAGTTGCAGTGACGCGCCCGTGAGCTCCGCCGGCAGCCAGCTGTGCCTGAGTGACCGAGCCCCAGGCCGAGAGGCCGGGGGCACCCCACCTCCGAAGTGGCCCGAGCGAGCCCCAGGCTCCAGGCCCCGATAAGCGGCCGCCAAGGAGTGAGCCGGTGTGTACCCGGACGCCCACCCTCAGACACAAAGAACCACCAACGCACCGACACCTGAGGGAGTCCGCCACTGGCAGGGGAAGTGGTGGTGGGTGGAGATAGGCCTCCAAACCTTGGAGGGCCTGAGATGTCCCCAGAGAGGTGGCGTCTGATACCCAACCTGACATATAGACACAGACATACAGGCACACACAGACACAAACATCCATTCCCACCCTCATGCTCTCATATGCACTTACTCCACACTCAACCAACGTGGAGACAGATATAAAGAGACGCTGTACACACGATCACACTCCCCAAGCGTACTCTACAAACCGGGTCTAGGTACCCTTGCCCCTGGAGGGGGGAACTGCACCCAGACCCAGGTGGTGTTACCCTTTTCCCTGCGGTGGGGAGAGGCAGACCGCCCCGACTCCGCAGCAGCAGGGAGGCCCCACACTCCAGACCGCAGTCGGATGGCCAACTCCTCCTAGCAGCAGGCCGCAGAGAATGGGGGTGAGAGAAGACTCCAAACCTCCCTCCACCCGCTCATTGTAGTGTTGATGCATGTGTGTTCTAAGGTGCAATTAAAGTCCAGGAGGGCATGGAGCTACCTGCCAGAGAGCAGCAGGTAAGCGCATAGTCCCTCCTGCTAGCCCTCAATGTCTACGTGTATTTAAAATTGAGAGGTGGGCAACGACGCCAGGGGTGAGGTGTACACCCTGATGGTAATTTGGACTCCGTGTATCGTGCCCACCCCCAAGATCCTATATGTATGTGTAATGAGAGTGTGAGTAATGTGAATGTCTAAGTTGTGGGATAAAATTGAGGCAGAGGCAGCCAGAAGGGGACGGGGGGGGGGGGGGGGGGGGGTAGCCTCCTCTGCACCCTGGTGACATACCCCTACTCCATGGCCCTGCATGTGTGGGTGGTTGTGGTGGAGCCGGAAGAGGGAGGCAGCTGGAGATGGGGAGGGAAGGAAGGGAGGGGCAGGTGACCCCTCCCTGGGGCCAGCTCCCCCGCTGACCCCAGTAGGCACTCCCATACTCCGCGACCCGCCAGGGAAAGGGGGCCCAGGCCCATCCAGACCGGGGCCCAGCGCAGCAGCGCCCCCCGGCCCCACAGAGCCCGGGACAGTCCACCCAACCCCACCACAGAGAAAACTGCACCCGCCCCACCATCCACTCATCTTCCACACTACATGAGACAATAGACGCCCAGGCTGAGATCTTCCTCCACCTCTCCTGTATCTCCCCCTCCTGCAGAGAGTTCCTGAGGAGAGGAAAGCTCCTGCAAGGTGTGACAATCTCCCCCACCAGTTGAAGAGCCCCCCAGGTGGCTCGACGCACCGGCGGCACCCTGCGCCAGGGATGGGCCCCCATGCACCCACCCGCCCACAACCCCGGCAACACACAAACCAGGACCCAAGGCCCCGAGGCCCGGCCAGGGCCCCAGCCCAGAGACGGAGCGCCCCCAGAACCTCACGCCCATCCCGGACCCACCCAGACAGGCTACCAGGTCAGTAACCCACGTCCATCGGCACAGACCCTCCCCTAGCCCCGCTGCACGCAGCCACGAGGAAACAGTCACCCGAGAGCCAAAAGAGCCGCCAACCGGACATGACCGCTACCCCAGGTTGAGCCCCCCAAGGAAGATGCCTCCGGGAAACCCCCTGACGCCCTAAGCCTGTCCCTACCCCCACACCAATCACAACAGTGAAGGCGGGACCAAACTATGACCCCCCACCCCCACTAGGTGATGGAGCTGATCAAAGGAGCCCAGAGCAATTGATCTGATGTGGTGGCAGAGGCTGTATCAAGACTAATGTAATCTAATAGATAATTTCTATATTGGTTAGAATTAAGATTGTTTTTATTTTTCCAGTTCATGAGGACAGTTTTCTTGGCTATGCATAGGGCAGTGAAAACCATATGGGCTATATTCTTTTCTGAAGTGACATTATCTAAGCTGCCCAACAAACACACTAAGGGGGAAGTTGGAATATTACATTTCAGACACTTCGATAAGTCGTCACATATCTCGCGTCAAAACTTCTGCACTGGTGGACAGAACCAAAGAGGGTGAATGTAATTGTCTGGTGTATTGCCTTGACAGTTATTATCTTATACTTATATCCATTTTCACTCTTATATGCTTTTCATACAAGTTTCACACAAGACAGATACAAACTTTATAAGATTTATATATATCTTTTCCATATGGGTGTGCAGGGGCGGATCTAGCAAAGTTTTGCCAGGGGGGCCAGGTAGGGCATTAACAGGGAAAGGGGGGCACAAAGAAATACTTATTCTCATTTCAAATGTCTACCTTTTAATAAATAATTATCTGAATCTTACAACCAAAATGGTCATCTGATGTACAAGGAATAGAAATCATACATCTATACCAACAAGACGGTGTACATCACTGTCACAACACCATTTGTTTTCATTCAAACGCTTTTCCTATAATACCTGGTGGGCCAGTCTCGACCCCTGACAGTGACATCTGCAAACACACGAAACAAGGTTGAAAGTCAGTATTTGGTATGACCATCTTTATTCTCCAACACATCCTCAACTCTCGTAGGAAAGCTTTCTTTAGGTAATCTTCAGGAAAAGGAACAATCAGAGCTCTTCTTTGGATGTTAGCTGCCTTTTGTTCCATTCTTTGCCCACACTGCTTTAATAATTTTGAGGTCGAGGCTCCGGGGAGGCCTATCCATGACTGATGGTGTTTATTTGTGTGTTTTTGTCCAATCTATGACAATCAGATGCTTTCCATGGTGCATCAGAGTTTTTAAGAACATACACATCATACTAAGATAAGTTTTTTTGATTAGTTGCTCTTTGGGAATCACCTTCTTGGTGCAAAAACACTAAACAATACTAATAATGCATAATAATAATAATAATAATACAAAAATACTGATGCCTTCAGACTGTGTTATTTTTGGTTTTCTCTTTCTTCTTTTCTTTTTATTAGACTCAACTAAAGAAATAGGAATAAATGATGTGTTTTTGAGAACAAAGGTCAGCATTAAGTAGCTTAACAAACAAGCTACAGAATTGCAAATTATGAGTCTGAACTCATGGAAACTAAATATAAAGAAATGCGGGTTAACTCAAAATGTTTGCACAGTGTTGTAAGAAAAATATTCCTCAAATGTGTGAACCAGGGGATAACATTTGACTTGAACCCAAGATGCCAAAAGATGCTGTGCTCATGTTCTTTAATTTTAATCAATAGGTGAAATTCTAGTACTAGTTAAATTGCGATGTTAGCATTAAAGGTTTCTTTTACTGTCTGCATACATGTAGTCTATGGATCCACTTTACTAACACAGAAGGCATAATAAATCAGTGGAGCCCCCAGGTTTGTCCATGTCCCCCTTTATTAGAGCCTTGACTTGTGAATTTGGGCCACAAAAGGAAAAGGGTGGCTCTGACTGCGACCCAGCCTAAAGAGAACCCTGCTTTATTATCCTATTTGAACTGGACCGAGGAGCATAATTCACCAAACAAAGTTATATTCTGAAAGCATTAAAACAAGCAGTTGATATAATAAACTAAGGAAAGTGCTTCCGCGGTCTGAAGCGTGTGACACAATTGTTTAGGTCTTCGGCTGCATCTCTGTCACACAAGTGTGCATTTTATTTCTTACTCTAGACACAATTAACTGAAAAGGAGAAGGAGGTTTGTTGGAGAGCAAGAGGGGGAAAAAAAAAACAATGTTCGTGAGTGCCTGGCCTTATTAATGAAGCGAATCTTCATCTAGTCACACACAACAAATAAATGGCCGCCCCTCGAAGCTCTTAATCGGCCCATTAGTCTTCGAGCGACCACAGCCTCGTCTTCCCTCCACCCTCGCTGGCTCGTTCCCTTTAGACCTGAGCAGATACATCCATCATCTCATATTTGCATGCCGACCACACGCGCTGACAGAGCTGAGTGCGCAGCTGGAGATGCTACATCATATTTACTCCCTTACTTGAGCAATAAACACTGTTCTCCACATCTCAGGCCTGCCTTCCTCCTCTCCTTCCACATCTGACCTGAAAACTCATTTGTTCAAGAATCCGTTACATCTCCTTCACTTCCACCTCTTGCGCTTGTACAACTTGAGACTTCTCGTATCTTCTCTTTTGCACTCCTTCACCCTAAATGCCAGTTTCTAGGGAACCTTTTGTTTCACCCGCTGCATCAGGTTGCGGTGACTTTTATTTGCAGACGCATGAATTCAATCGTGAGCTTCTCGGCAGAAGAGAATGACTAAATGAATGAAATGAAAGATGAATACGCCGCGTAATGACAGGGTTTGCTCTTCTAAGTCAGCCTAATTAATCACCAGACGGCATCCTGTGTGGCTTAAAGAGCTGCACAAACACAGAGTCAGACTCTCGGAGAGCTGACGTGCTTATCTGTATGTGACCTGCGCTTATTTTCCCTCCATTTCACAGCTGCCGTGCGCTGCACCCTCTGCTAATTCAAATGCTTAAAATCTCATTTCAGACACAATTAGCCTTTAGCCCATCCAAGTGCCGTCGCCTGTGGCGTTTTTTCCCCCTCCCTTTCATCCTTTGTGAACATTTTCTCTTTCATTGCCTGATAAAGATCATTATTGAGGTTACTGAAAAAGGAGTTTTGATCATTTACAGGAGAAAACATATTAAAGGGCCTTTAAGCAGGCCCATTAGGAGACTGTTAAAACCCTTGCTTGTTGCCATGCTGGGGTTATCAGTGCTACGGGGCGGCTTTAATTCATTCCTTTGCCAGAAGTTTTTTTTTTAATTACACTTGAAGGGGGAGATTTTCACTACAGCAGAGCCTGGCCCTGCTGCTGTTATTTACTTTTTGTGAAACTCTTAACTGCAGAGCCTGCTAAACGAAGCTCATCATTTTTACTTTGTGGGTAAGTCAAAACAGATTTTACTCTGGCTGCTCCGAAGCTGCCTCTAAATTGTTTTATTTTTGTCGCACATTTGGTAATTTTTTGTTTGGCTAAGTGCTTAAAATGCATGTGCCTCCTCAGATTTGTTTCAAAAGTTTGTTAGAAGAGACTCGTGCAGATAGGAGATGTACTGTGTTTTATACCTTTCAGCAGAGCACTTTGCAACGAGACTGCCATTTTGTTTCAGTGATAAGATGATTCCAACTTCAGCTGAGGCTAAAAGTGAGTTTCAAAAAAGACTCTTTACTGAGTTGCTTAATAGTCCATCAAATTCAATGCAATTATTTATTTAGCCCCAAGGTGCTTTATAATGTAAGTTAAAGGCTCTTCAATATTAGAAGGAAACCCCACCAGTCCGATGACATCCTATGAGCAAGTACTTGGTGACTGTGGGAAAGAAAAACTCCCATTTAACAGGAAGAAAGAAGTGTGAGTGGAAAGAGAAGGGACAGAAGGCACTCTGTAAGGGGAAATGACAATAACAACAATTTAATGATTAAATGAAATACCTGCATAGCAGTGTTGGGACTAACGCGTTATTAAGTGACGCGTTACAGTAACTACGTTATTATTGTGGTAACGAGCACAGTAACTAGTTATTATGCCAAAACCTGGAACGCGTTACTCGTTACTGGGATTTAGATAGGCTCGTTATTCGTTACTTCGTGTGGTGGCTATCGCTGAGCTTCCACAGATTCAGTAACATTAGCAAGTGGTGGAGGCCAGCAGGTGGATGAGAGAAAGGGGACGCAGGAGGAGGAGAGACCCGAAACGGCCGCCCGTCCGAGTCTCAGGTGGACTGAACTTCAGGTAAGAAGTTATGACCTGCAGTCTATCTGGGTCAGATATAAACCAAGTTTAGTTGGAGTTTATTTTCGTTGTGCTGACTTTTTCGTACTGCGTGCTAGCTAGCATGACGGGGTTTCTATACAGCTGGGTGGGTGCTATGATGTTAATGATGTTGAACTTTATTTTGTTCATACGGTTAATTATTAGAGTTGCCAACCATTCCCTAAAAAACGGAATCGTCTCATATTCAGAGAGATTATTACGCGTTTCGTATTGAGGTGAAAAGGAACAGTTTGTCCCGGACTTCAGCTACAATGAAAAAGACACAAAGCTGGAGTTATTCTTTGTCTTTGCTGCACAGCTGCCTCTTCTTCTCTCATTCTCTCCCCTCCCTCCCCTGTTGCTACTTTAATCATGAAACTGATCAATGATCAGCTGATCCGCTTTTCCCTCTTGTTTATTTATCGTCCACTTTGCGCCAGAAAGAGGAAACCACCGGATGTCGCGTTAAACAACAGCAGCACGTTTGATCAGCTGTTGTTAGAATTTATTTAATATTAATTTCTAGTATCAGCTGATGTTTGCTGGAGCCACAGCTGTAAAGCTGCTGGTCATGATATCGGTTTGTATATCTGGTGAGTGGGAAACCAGATGAAACCAGATGTCCTTACTGAATCATCAGAGCTGAACAGGTGATGGAGAAACAGGTTTACCTTTTAGGTGACATGAATGAGTTGAAGGGAAGTTATGAACTGTTTCTGAGAGATAAATAACACCAGGATCCTTTTCTATGTAGCTGACAGCTGGTAACTGTGTAGCAAAGTGTTGCCAGGGGGCCAGGTAGGGCATTAACAGGGAAAGGGGGGCACAAAGAAATACTTTTTTATTCTCATTTCAAATGTCTAGCTTTTAATAAATAATTATCTGAGTCTTACAACAAACGATTGATAGATTGATATATATATACCATCAAGACAGTGTACATCACTGTCACAACAGTGTTTGTTTTCAGGCTTTATGATATTTGCTATAATGGCGGGCCGGTCAAAGCTCTAGTCAAAATGCCCGGGCTGATTTTTTGTCTCGGAAGGCAGAATTTCTGAGTTCTGAGTACAATCGAAAGCACCACGACTGAAGTTTTTGTGTTGGATGTAAAAAGCGCACATGACGCTGTGACGTAGGCTAGAATCATGGCCGCGGTCAACGACGGTCCAGGCGTGGGATTTCTCTCGTGGAAATATACACATTATTTTTTCCTTTGGTAGGTGGCACAGTGCACTTGTGGCAAGTAAGCAAGAAGAAGACTGGCACTCTTGCTGGGTATCCAGTTAGCAACACATTAACAAGAGAAGTCTGAATAAAACCAAAGTTACTTTTCCTAGTAACTAGTTACTTTGAAAGTAACGAGTAACTTGAAGTAACTGAGTTACTTTTGATGGAAGTAACTAGTAATGTAACTAAGTTACTAATTTAAAGTAACTTAACCAACACTGCTGCATAGTGAAAATGGTTGAAACTAGAAATAAAAGGCTCTGTGTATTACGGGAAGATCCCCTCCCCCCAACCAGCAGCTCTATGAATAAGATTAATTACACCTCTTTGTCGTCCTTTCAAACGTAACAACAACATTAATAGTATTTTTCGAAAGGAGCGCTGCAAGTCACCAGTATTTTATGCTAATCCAACCTTTTAAATTAGCATATAATTACACTAAAGCACATCTGTGGGTCACATTTCTTTTTACACAAGTTTGTAATTGAAAACGTGTGAAGAAAAGTGTAGATACCTCAAAATGCAAGCATTTGCTCAGTGCATGCTGATTTCTTTATGAATTACTGCAGAAAGCCACAGGGTTTGTCATACATTGCTAAGGGAGAAGTAAACTAAATAACTGTTGAAGGTTATAAAGAAAAATCCTAGAGGAAGAGTTAAAAGTCAATCAACTCAAGGTGTGAGGACTGAAAGTTGCTGCATTGTGTGTCCTACCTCCTCCACCCTTCTAATGACTGCCATTTCCCGTTGCAACTGGCAATGTCAGGTGTTGAGCACACCGGGAGAATCCCTGTACGCTGCAGGGAGGAGACAGGGAGGTGCGTGATTGCAACGCTGAGGGTAATTATACACCGAGAGCTCAGCTGCCTAGAAGCTGAGGCATCAGGAATCCACCATGAAAGACAAAGAGAAAGGAGAAGGTTGTGTAGGTGCACAAAAGTGAGAAAGGAGCTTTTGAAAAAGAAGAAGGAAACAGAAATAGCACTGCAGTGAGTTTGGTTGTTTCTGTTAGTGGTGACACATATCATGGAAAAATAATAGAGTTTTTACTATATTATACTCAGTTATACATTGAGGTCAGATTTTATCATTTTATCCTCACCGGTTTTAGTAGTCCTTCAACATAAAGAAAGGAGCTACAATATCGTCACATTTTGGTTTGTGAAAGAAACGAATTGATCAAAGGGTTAGTTCTGGCAGGACAATCGCATATAAGACATGCCATTTAAGCTTGTTTAGCCTACCTATAGTTACTTTGGGTCTTCAAGACTCTTTGCAATCCCTCTTCACCCAGTTGCTCTCTTTTTTGCCTCTGAGTTTCCATTTATGGATATTACAGAGTAGGGAGGTCCCAGTGTAGATTGTGCCAAGATCTTATGTCATGAGATCATGCCACAACTTCATGTACAGTACACAGACATTCCCTAACAACACTTCATATTTCTGCAATCAAATCCACAGACGGATAACTGTGTTGGTAAAGTGGGCACATGCCCAGTGAACTGGAGCCAATGGGAACCCTGTGTGACCTGGATGTTAAAGCTGTTAGTCTAGATACACAGGAGGACTGAAAATTTGAGATATGTTATAGTTGCGGTGCAGGAGTGTGAAGAGACTTCCTGACAGCTACTGACAATGAGATAATCTTATTTGCTAGTGCTTGTGAAAATAACTAGGGATAACATAGAAATAAACAAACATCCTGTCATGTTTGGGTAATCAATCGAAACAGTCTGGCACTTTGACTTTAACAATTTCAAATACTTTCCAGCAAAGAATGACACAGAAAAGTCAGTAATGTAGGTAGGATGTCTTTCACTGTTATTGGCTTGTATATACTTTCCTGTATGTGGGATATACATATAGAACTTGGCACAATAATAGAACACTTAAAAATGTAGCTCCTGATTGCTTGACCTGTCTCTCTTCCTTTTTAGCCTAATGTTTCTTCTTCTGTCTTCATCTGTTCACCTGCCTGCATTCCTGCCTCACTCATCATGCATTTTGTTTATTTTTCCCCTTTAGAGTAATCTGTTTTCTTTTCCACTATTGGACTATTTTTGTCTGACCAGAACTGGACTTTATCTGTCTAAGCCTGCAGCACCTTTTGTGATTCATCCCCTCACTAAATTTAATTAGAAATTTCACCTTGTTTTGCCTTAATTCCCTGTTTCAGTGTTTGCTTTTGAGGCTACACATCACGGTCGCCTTGTCTTCCTCATGAATTGCGCTGTTGCACTTGCCGTGGGTTAAATTCTTATTTTAATATCCTTGTTTCACAGCTGCTGGAATCTTTATTACACAAACATTCTCACACATCAGCTAACTCATGCTGTTGATGTCTAATGTGTCAAAGGTTCCCAAAGGAGACACCGTTCTGTGCAGGAGTGCAATGGTTTTCTAGAATGGAGACCTGCATGTGTGTTGCTGTTATAGCACGTCTCTCTGTGTGTTTTATGTCTGTGATTCTGTATATCTGAGCTTATTCGTGCAGGTGCATAAGCCTTCATTTGTGGACTGGTGGATTTACTATTGCGTCCACCCCTTTGGGAACGCATAGTGAATGTGTGAATGACTGCATGATTCTGTGCACATTTGCGAAAGAGGCTGCATTTTTCTCATAATGCAAGAAAGGAAGAATTTGAAGCTTTTAATTACACTCTTCCATCACTTGCTACATGTGCACCTTCATTGTAGGAATTTCACATGTGAAAAAACTGGATAAAATCAGGGAAATCTTAAATGTGGTTTGCATTTGTGCTTTTTGTCAACGCTTCTTGGGGCCAACTAGGAAATGAATGGAGGGTAAGTTAATGCAATATATACAGAGAAGCCAGTAAATATCACAGGGAGAAAAATTAGATGACTCCAAAGGGGAAACTAAAAGAAAATGCTGTCCAGCAGTGAATGAGTCTGGAATGCAGGGAGGTGAAGTATTAATTTGATTAATTAATAAGGGAAAATTTGCCTTCACACAGGCTGCCAAACCAGTGGAGGTCACCTGAGCATGAACTTGTGCTCTGGGAAAAACATTTATATGATCACAATAAATAAATGGATCTGGCCAGCTTAAAAACGAATAGTTATGTCTATAACTTCTGTTCCCTGAAGGAGAGGAATGAGGTACAACACATAAGTACGGAATATCACGCCCTCGCGTGTCCTGGCTTAAGAAACCTTTATTCACACCTTTAAGGCAGATGACGTGTGATGACATGCACACAGCCCCGCCTGCACATATAGCCGCTGTCATCACAGTCATCCCTCAGTTCAATAGCCGCTCTTCACCGAGCCAAACTGCTCAGTGGGGTCGCCTTGTGTTGTAGGTCGTTACTCTCCTTCAGGGAACAGAAGTTATAGACATTACTATTTGTTCCCTTTGGGACATGGGACATATATACACACCCCGCAAAGCAACCACCCAACCGGAATCAGACCACCACATCCTTAGTGAACGGTAGACCCAGCAGAAAGGACAGTATGAGCCACCGAAGGGGCTGTAATGTCCAACCGATAAAACCGCACAAAAGTGTGCGGTGATGCCCAACTAGCTGCTGCACAAATATCAGCTACAGGCACCCCTTTAAAAAGAGCCCATGAGGTTGCTATCCTCCTAGTGGAATGAACTCTCACCCCCCGAAGCCAAAGCGAGAAGTAATGCAGTCTTATATGAAAGAAATTTCATATCCACAGACTCAATGGGTCCAAACGGGGGGCTACAAAGGGCCTCCAGTACCAAAGACAAGTCCCAAGCAGGGACACTGGACTTAAGCACGGGTCTCAGCCCGCGAACCCCTTTCAGAAAACGTATGGCGAGGGGATGTGCACCTAGTGTCACCCCGTCAAAGCCAATATGACAAGCAGATATAGCTGCTAAATAAACCTTAATTGTCGAAAATGAAAGGCCCTTATCCAGCAGCTCCTGCAGGAATGTCAAAACATCCACAATAGAGCACTGAAATGGGAGAGTGTGGCGGTCCTGGCACCATTGCTCAAAGGCTCGCCATTTGCAACCGTACAAGCCTCTAGTAGATGAGGCCCTAGCGCTCTGATTTGTCGCTATCACACTAGGTGGCAAACCCTTAGCAATCAAGTTTAACCTCTGAGCAGGTAAGCATGAAGGCGCCACAGATCTGGGCGCGGATGAACCACTTCTCTTCCTCCCTGAGAGAGGGGGTCCCTGCGTAGAGGAAGCTACCAAGAACTCGCTGCTAGCAGCCTGATTATCTCTGCATACCACGACCTTGTGGGCCACCAAGGGGCCACTAAAATCAGAGTGAGGGAATGCCGACGCACTCTCTCTAGAACTGGAGATATCATTTCCACTGGGGGAAATGCATACAGGAGCACGTCTGGCCATTGGTGCGCTAGCGCGTCGATTATGGAGAAGAACAGGGGGCAGTGAGTATTTACCCTTGAAGGAAAAAGATCTATTTGAGCCTTGCCAAATAGATCCCAAATCTGAGCCACTATTAAAGGATGTAACCTCCATTCTCTCACCAGAGGACCCCCCCCTGGAGAGAAGGTCCAGCCCCAGGTTCAGGTGGCCCGGGACATGGGTGGCTCTTAGAGACAGAAAATGAACACTGCACCATAACAGCAGAGAGTGAGACAGCTTCAACAGGGGGAGAGAGCGTGTTCCTCCCTGCCTGTTTATGTAAGACACCACTGTTGAATTGTCCGTCCTGACTAAGACATGCTGGCCCTCCAGGACTGGACGGAAATGTCTGAGAGCTAAGAACACTGCTAACAGCTCTAAGTGGTTGATGTGCAGCTTGCGCTGGGCTGCGGACCAGATCCCTCTCACTGATGCACCCTCGCACAGCGCTCCCCACCCTCTTAGGGAATTATCTGTGGACACCACCTTGCAAAACAACACTCTCCCAATCCGAGAGCCCTGATGCAGCAGCCTGGGCTCCCGCCAAGGATGGAGAGCTAGCATGCAAGACGTGGTTACCGCCAGCCTCCTCCGGAGGTGACGCGATGCACACAGGCGGTGAGAGAGAGTCCAGGATTGAAACGCTCTTATTTTTAACAGTCCAAGTGGCGCTATGGCGATCATAGATGCCATCATGCCCAACAAACGTAATATCGTCTGGAAATGCAATCTGCGTCCCAGCTGAAACTGAGCGAGGCAGTGATGAAACATGGCCACTCTGTCCTCCGACAAACGTGTGTGGCAGGAAAGCGAGCATATTTCCAAACCGAGGAAAGAAATCTGCTGACTCTGGATTAGCGAGCTCTTTTGAAAGTTCACAGAGAACCCCAGTGTCTGAATGTGTGACAGAACCAGTGACAGTTGTGTCTCCGCCTGCTCTCTGGAGCAAGCTATGAGAGCCTAGTCGTCTTAGTCTAGGTAGGCTAAGATGCCTCTCTCTCTGAGGGGCACTAGTGCTTTCTCGGCACATTTCGGAAAGGTGCGAGGAGCGAGTGACAGCCCGAAATGGCAGCACCAGGTATTCGTTGGCTACGCCCTCGAATGCAGAAACCTCAGAAACTGTCTGTTTTTCAGGTGTATAGCCACATGAAAATAAGCATCTGTTAGATCGATTGTTGCAAACCAATCTCCCGGGCTGACTGCACTCAAGAGCTCTCTGAGTGTTAGCATCTTGAACTTGTACATTCAAAGGTACATGTTCAAGACTCGCAGAGTGAGGATGGCACGAAGCCCTCCCCCTGTTTTTTGAACAACAAAATAACCGTTGTACCAACCTTTATTTCCTCCCTGAGTATCATGGCCGCCTTGGTGCCGATAGTCGTGTTTACGACTCTCTGGAAACGAGGTGGCTTGACCCGGAACTGCAACCGGTAACCCATGGCAATGGTTCGTAGCACCCACTGAGAGGGGGCGCAAGCGCGCCACTGAGGGAAGTGAGCAGCCAGCCGGCTGACCTGCAGCACCGTCTGCGGGGCGTTGACACCCCCCAGTGTGTCTGTAGGGGAATGCATCACCTGCCTGACCTGGCTCATTCTGCCTGCAGGATGAGCATTTGTGATTGTTTGAGAATAAACAACACTTTTTATTGATTGTAACATGGGAACATGTACATTCATACATTTTGTTGGAGGCACCTTTCCTGGGGCACAACAATGAAAAACAGCGGTAACACGTGATGTGGCCACCTGAACATTTAACACACCTGAACAGGGAGTTACAACCTGAGACATTTTGTGTGCAGGGGGTTTGTGCTTGGGAGACAGTGTTAGGAGAGTTCAGCGCCTTCTGGGGCTGACAACCTGAACAGAACTTAAGCAACTTGGGCGGCAACAGAGGGGTAAAAGCAGCGTTTCCCTGCTGCTGGACCCCTTCTCCACTCAAAACCACAGGAGGCTTCTTCCTCCTGGGCGTCGGGTCCCGCCGGGGGCCTGAGGGTGGGCCTTTGCTCCAGGCCGATTGGTGTGGAGCTTGGGCCGTAGGATGTGCTTTCGCTGGCAGCACACCCACTTCAGCAGTGGTCTCTTGCCAGTCAGCAGAGGAACGGCGAGGCCTGTGAGAGCTAGCTGCGGGCTTGGGTTTCGCCTGACGTCTGGGGATGATGCTTCTTCTTCAGATCAAATCTAGCCTGAATGGCTTCAAGTGAATGTCCAAATAACCCAGCCGCAGACACTGGTGCGTCCAGATATACAGCTCTGTCCCTATCCGGGACGTCAGAGAGGGTCACCCACAGGTGTCTCTGCGCCACTACTGTCGAAGCCATCCCTCTGCCCAGGGAGAGCGCTGCACAGCGAGACGCACGGAGGATGTAATCTGTGGCGACTCTGACCTCGTTAAAAGAGGTGTCAGCGGGATGTCATCAGGAACCAGCAATCCGAGCTCCGCCAGGCACATCGCCTGGTACGTCTGGAGCATGGTGACGGAGCTCATGGCGTGAGCAGTGCCGGCCTGAGCCCGATAAATCTTCTCCAGCTGCGAAGCTGAGACTCTGCAGTGCTTGGACGGCAGGGTTGCAGGGCTGCCGACACCATGGTCATGGGACGGGGCCAGATAAGCAGCCAGAGACGGCTCCATAGGGGGTGAGTTAGCTAAGCCAGCCTTCTCGGCGCCGTCTATTTCCATGTACTGTAAATAGCCGGGCACAGTGACGCGGGTAGACAGAGGTTTGTCCCATGATGAAGTCTGGGAACATGGGAAGGCAGTTTTTGGCCATTGTGGGCTCCGGTGGGAGGAAAAAACCCGCGAACCGTGACAGCTTCTGAGCTGGCAGAGAAGAGGGCCAGTCCACCTGCAGCTTCTCAGCGGCACGGCGAAACAGGGAGAAAAGAGAGGTGTCATCGTGGCCGACCGGCACTGCAGCAGCGGCACATTGGGCTGACAATGAGCTCTCCTGCTCATGCTCCGACAAACCATGGATGTCCAGGCCGATGTCCAACACATCATTGTCTTCCTGGGGAGCGCTGGCGGGCTTCAACCCAGGCTGAAGCCCGACAGCGCTCCTGCATGGTTCCGGCTTGTCACTGGCTAACCCGTCAACATATTCCATGTGGTCAGCCCAGTTAATTAGGGAGGACATCGACCGGATCATCCTCGTCTTCGGACTCTGACGAAGCCGGGGCTCCAGACTCAGAAAGGAGAGGGTCATGCACTTTTTCCACAAATGTTACCCGTCTTTCCAGGGTCGAGCACCGGAGCTGGCGACAAAACGCATAGGCTTCGGGCTCCGTCAATGCTCTCCTAGCCTGGACGATCCCCAGGCAGACAGGGCAGGCATCGTGCTGGTCGCTGTCGTGCAAAGAGAGACCGCAACCCTGAGGACAGGGGCGAACAGAAGATTTCTGCTTTGCTCGTTTTGGTTTGGAGTCCATTCCAAAACGCAAAGCAAAACACTGCACAGGAAAACTTGAAATTAGCGCTCTGTGGGCAGCCTACGCACCAACTGCGCGGTGGAGGCTAACACTGGCAGGGGCAGTTAAGCTAAGTTCAAGTTGGCAGACAACGGAGCTAACTACCAGCAGCAGAGGTGTTCTCAGCAAGGTGAAGAGCGTAAGAACTGAGGGATGACTGTGATGACAGCGGCCGTGCGCGTGTCATCACACATCATCTGCCTTAAAGGCGTGAATAAAGGTTTCTTCAGCCAGGACACGCCAGGGCGTGACATCCCATACTTATGTGTTGTACCAAAAGGGAACTTTAATGTTATAGTCCCTTACTAGGTTTATGCAATACCCTGAGAAAATACTTCCCCCCTTCCCTTTCCCCCCGATTCACTTGACACACTTAAATATTTCAAATCATCAAACAAATTTTAATATTAGATAAAAACAAGTAAATAAAAAAAAATCCACATTTAAAAATGCTATCCAAACCTGAATCTGAATCTATGTGAAAAGTAACCAATTAACCATATTTGTTGGAAAGCTGTCCAATTTCATTAGCCACAGCCAGGCCTGATTACTAGCAAACCTGTTGAATCAATTAAACAGAACTTGTCTGACAAAGTAGGCTAACAGATCTCAAAATGCAACACGATCTAATGTGATCTAGGAAGAGCTGAGAAACAAAATCTATAACATCTGTCAGTTTGGAAAGGGTTATAAAGCTATTCCTAAAGCTTTGACACTCCTTGAACTATGTCAGAGCCATTATCCACAAATGGAGAAAACTCAGAACAGTGGTGAACCTTCACAGGAGTGGCCGGCCAAGTGAAGATCTCACTTGCCTCAGTTAAAGTCAGAGTTTATGATTCAACAATAAGAAAGAGACTGGGAAAAATACCATAAATGGGAGAGTTTGACCCTTTAAGACCTACCATAGAACCAAGTCCGCCAGAGCTTATATTATATTTTTTACATGTTGTGGAGCCATTTTTGGGAGCATTTCAAGTTGATATACATCAATACAACCATTATAGCCCAAATTTTAATAAACGAAAATAAATATTATAATGCAAATTTGCAAAAAAACAGCATATGCATTAAAATAAACTATTTCCAGCAGTGCAATATGAGTCCTAAGCATCCCAGAAACGACACAGAAAGTCATGAAGTCAAACACAACTTTTAAAAACACCAGTATAGGCTCACAAGGCCCTGATGGTAAAAAACTACATTTCCGCAAAACGACATCACTTCCAGTTTCGGGCAGGTCATGGCGCACATGACCTGCCACATGTGACACGCTGATGGACGTAGGAAGTGTTACAAACAGCTGATCGGATCGGCAAAGCATGTTTCTGGAATATTATGTTTTTGTTGCTGCAAGTGCTTTTTATGCAGTTTTTGCAAAGCTATATGTGGAAGGAAACTGTGACTTAGGAAAAGCTGATGGCATAAGATGTAAGTACAACTTCTCCGGTTTCATATGCAAAAAAAATTATTGCGCTAGCTTACGTGGTTGCAGTGCTACCGGGATTTTAAAATTAGTTACACAAAACGGAGCGTGCCCGCTCTGACCGGCTTTAAAGGGTTAGGGAGAAAAGCATCGCTGACATCCGGTGTGAACCTATCACAGCATCTTACCAACAGTCAAACACGGTGGTGGCAGTGAGGTGGTCTGGGGCTGCTTTGCTGCTTCTGGACCTGGACGACTTCTTGATCTAACCATGAATTCTATGCTCTACCAAAAAAATTCCTAAAGAGATTGTCCGGCCATGAGATTGGGCCCGTGAAATTAAACGCACTTAGGTTAGGCAGCAGGAAAATTATCCAAAACACACCGGCAAGTCCGCCTCTGAATGGCTCAACAAAAACAACATGAAGGTTTTGGAGTTTGGTCAATTCAAAGTCTAGACTTAAATCAGACTATTTTGACAAAATCTTAAACCAACTGTTTAATAATAATAATAATGGATTGGATTTATATAGCGCTTTTCAAGGCACCCAAAGCGCTTTACAATGCCACTATTCATTCACTCTCGCATTCACACACTGGTGGAGGCAAGCTACGGTGTAGCCACAGCTGCCCTGGGGCAGACTGACAGAAGCGAGGCTGCCATATCGCGCCATCGGCCCCTCTGGCCAACACCAGTAGGCGGTAGGGTAAAGTGTCTTGCCCAAGGACACAACGACCAGAACAGAGAGCCCGGGGATTAAACCGGCAACCTTCCGGTTACAGATACGCTTCCCAACCCCCTGAGCCACGGTCGCCCCAAACAATTAGACAATTAGAGTACTAAATTTCATGGTAATATCAATTTTACACCCAGTCTGTTTACAGGACTACTGTTGTACATTTAAAAAACCACCACCATTAAAAGGTAAGCGGTAACGCTGTGGGTAACCTTGTAACAGTTACCAGAAACATGTTCCTTATTAAAGAAATGCATCGTCTTGCACTTGATCAAGAGTTATCTCTTTGATTTTATCCATTAATACCTGCCAGTCTTGTTTCATAGACATTCACTCTATATTCAAAATGAGCAGCTTTCTTATTTACGATTTGGATATTCTACCAGACAATAAAAATGACTACTGCCTAATTGAGTATTTCAGAAAAGTTAAAGATTTTCCTCCCATTATGTCTTATTATGCTCGCCTCTGTCAGTGCGCCCCAGGGTGGTTGTGGCTACAATGTAGCTTGCCATCACCAGTGTGTGAATGGGTGGATGACTGGTTGTGTAAAGCACTTTGGGGTCCTTAGGGACTAGAAAAGCCCTATACAAATACAGGCCATTTACCATATTTGTTAGAGCAGGTGCCCCATTTTCAGAAAGACAAATTACCATTTATTTTCCTTTAATGTGCACACAGACACAAAAACAATAGGACTAACATCATGTCTGATGTATTAACAGCATAAAATGGGCCCAAATTGATTATTTTGAAAGCATAGCTGACATCTTAGTCAAATAGCAGATCTCATTTTACAGAGAGAAACATCTGATCCATACACAAATCGATTTACAATTTGACTCCAGCTGTTATCAGAGCCGCCCCGTTCATCAATCTGCTCAGAGAGCTGCATCTGCAGCGTTGATGCAACAGATGATGTGCCTGTGGCAGGAAAATGAGAACGGAGACATCAAACTTAATCATATCTGATTGTCAGATATTTAAGGTGGGACAGCCAGAGTGCACCCTGCCAGAAACTGCCTCTTGCTGTGCTGACATTTCCTTGATGGCACCCCTTCCCGTCTCATCCCACGTCAAACCCCAGATCATTATCACATCCAACACTCCGACCTCCGCCCCCTTCAGTGAGGAGCCTTGTGTTTTTCTTGTTAATTGAAAGCAACAAAAACACTTCCTCTTCTGTGTTTCAAACTCACTTCACACCGTGTGTAAAGAGTTCCTTGGGTGTGTTCTTCTAACGCTCCAAACCGAAACACGACGCTTTGTCCTGTCTTCCGTCTCGTCTGCAGTAAGGAACTCTGAAGTTTAAGAGAGATTTATGTGCAGTAAGCAACACAGGACTTCATTATTCTTTTATGTGAAGGAACTTCAAGAGACTGTAATCATCTCTGTGGAAATTGAGGACTGTCGCACACGATTCACTCTTTCAGTTGGATTCCTATTAGTTTTCAGTCCCCTCAGATTGAGTTTTATAAATAGACAGCCATTAGTCACAATCCCAATTTCTGCCAACAAAGCCAGAAGATAAAACTGAAACACTGAGCAAAAACAGAGAACTATGACTACAATAACCCAAATATCCAATCGTTTCTGTAAGTTCCTAGTAATTACCAGCTTTGACATTAGTCTTGAGCCAAACCTCAAAATACAACGGTGAAGCACTTCATCATTAAAAAAACACCACCTGTATGATGAGTAAAATCAGTAGCACATTAGTTCAGAGGTTTTATATTAAATCAATAGTATAATAACAAAGTACAGCTGTTATCAGAGTGACATACTTTAAATCCATTATGTGTACAACACCGTCTTTCTGTGTCACAGAGTCTTTTACTTTTTGCTGCATTAGACCAAAGGTAGAAAAATCACCAGGCCCTTGTGATTAATGGTTGAAATATTGTTTTCAAAAGGATGTGATGAAAAGGTTTCAGTTTGAACCAGAACAAAATCTTCTCTATGACCTCCAATTTATATGACACAAAAACATCAACTACTTTGCCAAAAACTAACAAAGTTATAAATTTTTTGAGTAAACATCAAATGCAGGAATTACAAAAAATGATCTGACCCAGAATTATGGACCTAAATTTTATTACTCTTTGTGGTATATTTTGTATTCAGCCATCACTCATTTCTTTACATTTTGCTTCCAAGGAGTTCACTTTCCGTTTTCTTCTAGTTTAAAAAACAAAACAAAAAATCAACTTGAGAGATGAACCAGTGTAGTGACAAACAACTTACCAAAAAACCTATTGTGATTTTAGACAGGTACCTTTCACAAAAACACATCATTTCTCCCTATTTTTTAGTTGAATTTATGAAAAACACCAAAGACAACAGTTTGACAGACATAAAACACCATTTTTGCAATAACAAGGTGATTCCCAAAGAGCTATTGAAAATTTGGCCTATCTCAGCATGGTGTGCAGTGTGTTCTTAACATTTTGAGGAAACTGGATAAGTGGAGGACAAAAGAAGAAGTGGCAACAGTAAGCCATGTCCTTAAGAAATAGGAAAAAAACCCAGCAAAGACAGCTCTATCTAGCCTTCAAATTGATTCGTCTACTGTTCACTGAAGCCTCATCATGGATTGGCCTCCCTGGACTTCAGCATATTAAGCAGTGCGGATCATCTTGACAGAGAGGCAGCCAACATTCAAGGACAAGCTTTGAATTCATTCAAGAAGCCTGGAGAAGTATTCCTGGAGAGTAAATGACAAAAAAAAGCCTGCCCATGAGAGTTTAGGCTGTGTTGTATAATAAAGGTGGTCATACGAATTAGAGCTGCTCAATTAGTCGAATTTTAATCACGATTACGATCTGGGTTTTCAACGATCATTAAAAATGACTGAGCCGATTATTAGCCCCTCCCTCATGCTTTACTCTCGCGCTGCTCCGTGTGGCAAATCGAGCGCACCGCTCTGCATTTCGAACACGCGTCACAACAATTAAGAGGACCCGAGGGAAGCTCAGAAAGCTCGGAAAGCTAAGCAGAAGTTATTTGGAGAGGAGAGTGACTGCCGTTGGTTGAAAAGAGGTAAAAAAAACTTCAGTGGTGTGGAAACATTATGGGTTCGCGGAGTCAGACGTGGATCAAGTAGACACAGTGTGTAAACTTTGCTATGGTGTAGTAGCTGCACCACAGAGCAACACTGCAAAGTTCACTAAACATAGATGTTTACATTTTTCATTTATTTCTTATATTGCAAACATTTGCACTGTTATCAGTATTTGCACACTATTTTATATTATTTTTTAAAGTCATTATTCAATACATTGTTATTGTTAACCCATTAAAGCCGGTCAGAGCAGAAAGCTCCGTTTTGTGTAACTATTTTTAAATCCCGCTAAGCTAGCGCAATAAATTTTTTTCCATATGAAACCAGAGGAGTTGTACTTACATCTTATGCCATCAGCTTGTCCTAGGTCACGGTTTCCTTCCACATATAGCTTTGCAAAAATTGCATAAAAAGCGCTTGCAGGAACAAAAACATAATATTCCAGAAACACGCTTTGCCGATCCGATCAGCTGTTCATAACACTTCCTACGTTGAAAAAGACGTCAATGCAAACTATCGCATTTCCTGCCCAAAACCGTAAGTGACGTTATTTTCGCTGAAAATGTAGTTTTTTTTACTTGTAGGCCTGTTTTTATAAGTCATGTTTGACTTTTCTGAATAGTTTCTGGGATGCTTAGAACTCGAATTGCGCTGCTGGAAATAGTTTATTTTGATGCACATGCTGTTTTCTTTGCAAATTTGCATCATAGGATTGTTTTTTTTGTTTTTCCTGCAGTATATAAAAATTGCTGTATCTCCAAAATAAAACTATGAAGACACTCAAAATAAATTTCCTGTTGTTGTAAACTATTTTTTGCAACTTTTTTGTATTTAAAGTTTTGAGGGATAAAGCTCTTAAATATCTCCAAGTAGAAATATATGTAAAAAAAACAAAAATGATTTTCAATTTTTTTCTAGTTTATTGCACTTTTTTGCAATTAATGTAGTTACTATGGACTTAATACATACATATTATTAAAATATGGGCTATAACAGTCGTATTGATGTATAGCAACTTGAAATGCTCCCACAAATGGCATTACAACATGTAAAAAAAAAAAAAAAAGCTCTGGCCGACTTGGTTCTATGGTAGGTCTTAAAGGGTTAAATAAATATCGTCAAATAATCGTGATCTCAATTTCAGTGAAAATAATCGTGATTATCATTTTTGCCATAATCGAGCAGCCCTAATACGAATTCAGTTCAATTCAATTTTATATATACAGCACCAAATCACAACAACAGTTGTGTAAAGGTCTTTTATATTGCAAGGTAGACCCTACAATAATGCATACAGAGAAAACCCCAGCAATCATATGGCCCCCTATGAGCCAGCACTTTGGCGACAGTGGGAAGGAAAAACTCCTTTTTAACAGGAAGAAACCTTTGGCAGAACCAGGCTCAGGGAGGGGCGGCCAAATGCCAAATATTTCAAGCTAGTTTCATGTGTGTTTGCACATTCAAACCTTAAATTCAAGATTTTGAATCACCAATTAACCTAACCCCTCTCACTTAAACACAATGTTTAGATTTGAGTAAAATATACTTTTAACGTTATCCAGCCATTATTTGTCCTTTGTTCACAAAGAGGCAAGAAGAGGAACTGCTCTCATTGGACCACAACTGTAAACTGTAAATACTGTAAAAACTGAAGAAGTTATTTGTCAGCTTATTGATGCTGCTTTATCCCTGTCTTCACTCACAGTCAGTATTTATTTGAGTTTGTGTTGCATGGGAAACAAATATCAGTAGGAGGAGTTAAAGGGCTAAACTCTACTAACAAAGACACAGAAGCCTCATCAGCTCCTCTGTGAATAACGGCGCTTATCCTCCTCCTTTCAAAACAAACACACTGAAGCAGCGACCAACATCCTCTTTGCAGCAATCCTTTTATCATGTTGATAGAATCGCAGCTCCCACTCGCGGATCTGCATTCAACTTTGGTCTTGTGAGTGACGTGCACGCTTTACAGCTCCCTTTTACTTTTTAGTGCATCAGTGTTCACTCTTTTAAATAAGCCGACATTGCCTGGAGGCTCTGTCCCGTGTTCCTTCACCATTAAAACTAAATTCATTACTTCAGCAAAAGGCCACAGCCTGTTTTCCCTCCGTGTCTTTCCTGCAGTGGTTGCTGCTGCTGCATGTCACCACACAGTTACTTTACAAATGGAGCCAGGCATTCACATAATTAAAACCTAGATGCTCGGACATAATTCTTAATTAAGCACTAATGTGATAAAGTGTGATAGAAGGACAAAACTCTCCTTTAAGGGAAGAGAGGCCTTTGTAATGAGGTGATTAATGGACTTAAGAGGGGAAGAAGCTGTAATTGGCTGGTTGTCCCTCCCAGCTGAAAAGGAGGATACTGCTCCCCGTCTGCTGCAGAGGGCTGCTTAAAGTGATGCCGTCTGGCTATAACGGAAAGCTTCTTTCCATTCTATTGGTTTGCACAAGACATAACTTTAATATCAGAGGAGATTATAGTTCTTTTAGTCATCTTCTTGTCTGTTTAATCAGACTTGAGGTCTTCAGGGGTTCAGCAGCTTGTTTGAGGACACAATGTGCGGCACGGCAGGGTAACCCATTCAATATAGTCAAATCAAATCACTTTTATTGTCACATCACATGTGCCGGTACATTGGTACAGCACATGCGAGGGAAATTCTTGTGTGCGAGCTTCACAAGCAACAGAGTTGTGCAAAATACAATAACATAAACAGGCAAAATATACGAATGGCTAAATCTGAAACTAATAAATATATGTACAATATATAATAGTATATGCAAAAAAAAAATTATTTCTGGATGTGTATACTAAATGTTTTTCTACGTGTGTGTGTGTGTGTGTATACACATATTTTACAAATTAAATTGCAAAGAAGGATGTTTAAAACCCACATTCATTGTGTTCACGAACGTAGCAAAGATTTGAACAAATGGTATGTTCTCCACCACCAGAGTATACTTTTGCATCATTACAGAAACAGCTGAAGTGGGGGGGAAGCCCCCAGCAGATGCATCTTTATGAAAAAAAATAAGAAACCTTAACCATCCTTTTTCAGTTTCCAAAAGCTTCTGGCCGTCATTCATGGTAATCTTGTTTGTGAAGGTAGAATTGGTTACACATTTGGAAAAAATTGCTTCACAGCACCTACTGGTCCAAAACTCCACAGGGTGCCACTGAATTTCGAGCCTTAGGGAGATCTGTGTTACTTAACCTGATGAACCAGATGGTTTGTTACATGGAACCATCTGGGAAGCTTTCCTTGGGAAGTGTTGGTAAATGTGCAGGCACTTTCAAAAAATACTTGGCAGATAACTGGATGAACCATCTGTCTGTCACTGTGTATCACGGGTGAGCTTCAATCTGGTCAGTAGACGACTCAATACCACCAAAGCCACTTTGGGTAAAGAGCGGAAAGCATTTTCCACAGGGAAAAGCCCTCAGTGCTCTCTTCATATTGTTTTCTATTATTTCCATATCTAAAGCACACCTACACTTACCGTACTTGTGTAGCACCATAACTACAGCTTATAAAGTCTGGGAAGATGTACTCAGTAAAACTTAGTGTTAACACTAATTTACACAATTTGCTAAACTGTCATAGTTTTAATACTACACATGAAGCTGGATTTAAGGAAAAAAAGTATTTGAAGGTTCAGTTTTTAGAGCATGTGTTGCACCATGGTACCGATTAACACAATCAGAATCAATAACTTAGTCTTCTGGATTCTGTCACTAGTTATCTAACATAGAGTCTATTACCAGCAACCAACCAAACCAGTGACATCACACTCTGCACTCCCACAAGATGGCGCTAGACATGCTCTAAAATGAACTTCAAACAGTTATTTATTAAATATGGCTTACCATACAGCATTAAATCTAAGACAGTTTTTTAAAGTACAGTAAATACATTTCATACATTTACGTTTCATTTGCACTTTAATCAGCAAATTCTCATGTAGAGTCAAACCTCCAGACAAGAGGCAACATGATGTATTTTATCTTTAATGTGCACAGTACGCTTGTTAACTTTCCTTCCTCACACCACGGTGCTTTCAGTGCCATTGTTGAAGGTGAGAGAGTGCTTTTAAAAACGTGTCACCAAAATCAATATCAAGTTAGTTATTATTGTCATACAATGTATTAAATACACTCAGGAAGCAGCTGCGCAACTACAGGACTCAGCTATAAATATGTAAAGATGGTGGGCGGCCATAATTGTTACCTCTTCCCACTCCTTTTCGAGCACCCGTTGTACTAGAGGACAGTATTTTCCTTCCTGTATATATGCTTTATTTTGTATACATATATACATGTGCTTGAAATAAATGATCAATCAATAAATCAAAGTTCTATGAAACGGAGACCAACGAGCATAATCTGATGCTCACACAGGGTTTTGATTTGGGAAATGAAATTGCTGGTTTTCTAAAACCATCAGTTGATCTATTGTAAAACCAACCACTTCCCTTGTCACATAATAACTGCACAGTAACTAATCACCTCACACGCAAATGTGGCCTGAGAGAAAAATCTGACTCCTCGTTATTTGGCTTTTCAGATGTGGTGAAAGACATCTCGTTTGACTTCAGTCTTTCTGGCTCTTTTATTCATCTTGAAGAATCTAATGAGCCAAAGCTGCAGGAACACATTGTCACCATAAGGCAGAAAGTGCATTAATACCTCCTCTTGCTCACTCCAGCTGCAATGTTCTCACCCACTTTTCACTTATTTTGTGCCATCCCGAGGCTGTGTGTCTTAACAGGCATCTTGGAAATCTCCTAATGGCAGCTGATCAAAAAAAAGAAGTTTCTTTTGGTCCTAATTTCACATTGAGAATAATCAACTGTTTACACTTACATAGTGTGGCATTAGATTTAATTCTTCACTGGTTCATACAGAAAGCTTGACTATACAATCCTAATTACCATCTTCATTAGGGTTGTAAATAATGCAGGGATGGAATCAGGAAGCGCATCTCTTTAACTGCATACAACAGCTGCTGCTTTAATTGCAAGATGTAGACTTGTTCGAGAAGTATCTGAACTGTTTTATCAAGCATCATATCAGAAGCAGATTCATAACCGTGACTGAACTGGAGAAAATCTGGGGGAAAATGAGGAACACCTTATGAGCTGTTAAAACTACACAGGTGATTTTTATAATGTAATTACCCACCACTGGAGCAGTATACATGGACTGAACTTCTAATTAGTGCTGACATCACATTACTTGATTGGCAAATAATTGATTGCAGGAACTGGAAAAGTCAATGGTTTGATTTGGTGATATGTTGCTGCTTCTGTCAGTTTCAGTGTTGGGTTTTGCATTGTTGGGCAGATATTTTGAAGACGCCACCATGGCCCATCGCCAGTGATGAAAGCTAATTAGTCAACAGCCGAAAGCTCTGTGGTGAAGTCAGACAAGTGAAATACATGACACCACATCAGCGAAACAATCAAAATTCCACTAATGAGATGAATTTCTTTAGCATTTAAATCATTAAATAACCCATCCTTGTAATGCTTCTTTGGACATTATACTGTAAAACAGCGGTCCCCAACGTTTTTTGCGCCACGGACCGGTTTATGCCCGACAATATTTTCATGGACCGGCCTTTAAGGTGTCGCGGATAAATACAACGAAATGAAACTGGTACCGGTACTGAAAAAAAGAAAATTTATTCATAACACACGTGAAAAGACCCAGGAAAACCGAGTAAACTATAAAAACGATAACAAAATAACGCTGAAAACCGATAAAAACCCTGAAAACTATACATTTCACACCTGAGCCTCAACTCTCGCGGCCCGGTACCAAACGACTCACGGACCGGTACCGGTCCGAGGCCCGCTGTTGTAAAACAAAACCAACAGGCGCAGTACTGTGCAAAAGTCTTGTGCCAACCTTCATGTATTTATATTTTGCTAGTAAAATGGCAACTACGCTCAGCGATTTGTTGAAACATATAAACACAGGGTACATAACATAAGTATATAAAAAACATGGGCTGTATAATTCTAATAGAAAGCCAATATTGGTATCTATTAAAAACAGCCTGAACTCTGTAAGACAAGCTTTCATTTAATTTCTTTAAGTTGTTTTCAGCAATAGTTTTCCAAGATGCTTAAAGGACATTTAAAGCTCTTCTTTTGTTCCATTATCTGTCAAAATGATCCCACACTGCTTTAGTAAAGTTGAGGTTCAGGCTCCGTGGAGGCCAATCCATGACTGATAGTGCTCCATTTTGTGTTTTTACAGCATTAGCATAGTGGTTTAGGTAAAAAAGCCTTTACCACTCAGATGCATCTAATCCAGTGGTACTTTCTGTGTTTATCATTCCATCAATTGGCTGAAATGCATCCCCAAACCAAGACAGAGTCTCCACTGCTTTTTTCAGATGGCTCTAGAGACTCACTGTTGCAGCGCTCTCCTGACCTCCTCTGTATATACTGGTGACGATTTGAACCAGAAATTTCAAATTGGGATCACTGTTGTCACTGATTCTTGTGTAGTTTGGCATACCTCACCCTTTTCCTCCCAGTTTCCCTTCCTTATAAATGGCTTCATCCAACCAACCTTCCACCTTTCCACTGAGTCTTCAGTAAACAGTGTATGGATCAAATGAAGGACCAGGCAGCTCTCTCAGGTCCTGTGTGAAGTATTTGTTCTTTGTAGGATTCTTTTCACTATTTTATAAGGACATTACTTCAGGCACTGTTGTAGATTCTTCTTCGTATTTTTTTTTTTGCTTGACTTGTCCAGCTTCCTCAAATTTTTAAGAACTCACTGCACATTGTGCTGAGATATGCCAAGTATTTAATAGATCATTGGGAACGAGCTTATTGTTGCAAAAATTATTATGTGAAACAAATTCTGCTCGTAATAATAAAGACACAATTACATTTTTTCTTTGTGCTACATTGTCTGTTATTTGTAGACAAAATACTGACTTTGGTGCCTTCATGGCTTAATTCAATTCAATTTAATTTAATTTAATTTATACAGCACCAAATCACAACAACAATAGCCTCAAAGCGCTTTATATTATAAGGTAGACCCTACAATAATACATACAGAGAAAAGCCCAGCAATCATGACCCTCTATGTGGAGACAGTGGGAAGGAAAAACTCCCTTTTAACAGGAAGAAACCTCCAGCAGAACCAGGCTTAGGGAGGGGCGACCATCTGCTGGGACTGGTTGGGGAGAGAAAAGGAAGACACGCTGTAGAACAGACACAGAGATTAATAATAGTGAGTGAGAATGGTGGCTGAAAAAGAAATACTCAATGCATCATGGGAATCCCTCAGCAGACTACACCTATTGTAGCATAACTAAGGGAGGATTCAGGGTCACCTGATCCAGCCCTAACTATATGCTTTAGCAAAAAGGAAAGTTTGAAGCCGAATCTTAAAAGTAGAGATAGTGTCTGTCTCCCGAATCCAAACTGGAAGCTGGTTCCGTAAAAGAGGGGCCTGAAAACTGAAGGCACAGCCTACTTTTAAATAATTATAGATAAATTAAAAAAAAGAAAAGAAAAGCTTAGCTCAAGGCTTTTGTTTTCAGTCCCTGGTGATGACTGTATAACTTTCATGTTCCGGATCAATACATATGGTGTTGTTTTAGATCTGTAGAATACAAGACACAGCACTTTTGTGCACCTGCCTGAACGACCCTGCATTTTTCTGGAGTTCAATACAGCATGAGCACTCTGGTCACAGAAGCCCCACCGTTTCCAACAGTTTAGAAATGCCAGTCACACCTCTTGTCCTCTCTGCTCTAATGAAAATGTTATTTAACATCCCACAGGAAAGAAATTTATAGCTTTCATAGAAAATCCAACAGCAACCCTCCCAAATCCAGTCTTATGAAAGAACAAAGCAGCTTAATGTTGCTGCTGTTTCTTCCCAAATATTCTGATGTTTAAAAGAAAAAAAAGGAGCCACACAATAGCTGTGATAAGCTACAGGATTTGCTGAATTTCTGCTTGCCTTCAGAGCTGCTTTGATAGGGTTATATCTGAAAAGAACTCTCACCTGTAAGCATCTTTAAAGTGAACCAGCAGAGGCCAATGTTAAGGCAAAACTCAACATTTCTGTCTAAATATTCTACCAGTGCACCAAAATATCTCTGATACTTTTTGATCTCAATAATGTACCAATTTAAAATCTCCAATTAACTGTCTTTGAACTGCGAGAGCAACTCTGAGTACCCAGAACAGGCACAGGAAGTTCAAACCAGGAGACTTCTTGCTGTGAAGTGACTGTGCTAGACACCGCAACACTTTGCCATCCTTGTTATATGTAATTTTTGTTAAATTACATTTATGTCCACTGCACTATAAAGACAGCACAACTTAGAGAGACTTGGAATAGAAAATGTTTATGAGATTTTGCACATCAAAGAGTTTCTATGTTACTTCTCTGTGATGCTCATCAAGCTGAACAAGTTCAGTTACATTTGAAATGACAGGTATTCATGCATAATTTGCAAATTAATTCTTTTTTTTTTACATTTGCAAAAAAAAAAAAAAGTAGGAAAGAAAGAAAAAAAGGAAAAAGTGAAACTCCTATTTGCCTGTGTGAGGCTAACTGGACTGCAGACATATTCATATATGCAGATTATGGGCACTCTAGAGCAGTAGCTGCTCTTTATATTTGACCTGCAAACCTCAGCACTGAATCAGGTACCACGCCACCCGGTCCCACCTAGAGGGAGGGACTGAGAAATGGCAGAAAGCCCCGATGGAAAGAAAGGGTTAGGTTAACACAACAGCGGATGCCTTGCATGCTTATGTAAAAGGAATTTGTGTTTGTAGTGGCGTTGAAAAACAATCCAGAAGTGCAGAACAGTACCTAAAAAGATCCTACATGTGAGGTCAGTAATTTACTACTGAGCATACACATTAGTCTTTAATCAACATAAATTTTTTATTTGATCTGAAATAAAGTATTTGATCATGTTTGTACTGGTGACACCCAACAGCTTAAAAACATTACCTGGAAACACCTCCTGAGCACATCACACCTTAAAGGAGACATCATTAAATTAACATTGTTCTAAATAAATTAGCATTTAGTGAAATAAGTCAGCAAACGCTCATGATGTAGCATGAATGCATAACAAAGGTTACTTTTACCACTCACTGATATATTGCGTTGACACACTACTTTGCACCATTTAATGACCAATTAAAAAAAGAGAATGGCAAAAATATCAGTTACACTTGCAGTTACATCACAACTTGTTTTTAAGCCATCACAAATCCCATGAATCAGAGAACTTGCCTCATTTAATTGCTCTAATGCACTAATGTCTTTGCAGCTATGCAGAAATGCATCCTGTCAGGTTACACATGTTAGATTTAACTTAGAGTTCTCAGGCAGAAATGTTCCATGGACTCACATCAGTCAAGTGGACACTCGCTACTGTATCTGTGTAATTGCTGCAGACTCTCCAAATTTGCATAAAGATGAGTTCAGCTCCTCTTTTGGCACCTCACCACTTCACTTGGAATTTTTTGACACCCCCCTTCACCTTACCATAAGCCCCTGCAAAACATTTGCACCTGCTCTCATTTAGTTAACAAGTGTGAGTAGAGTTGATGAATGAATTTCACACAACAGGAAATACAAATAACCAGTGTAAAAGAATAAATGAATGAATGAACTGAAGAAATGGCTGAATTATTGTGTGAGTGTATATGCAGCTCAGCCTCATCTGAGTTAATCCCTTAAGTGTAAAGTCTACATGGCATCCCTGTTCATGTGCTCAGTCAAAAAATAAAGATTATATATTTGCATGGTCTCACATCACATTTTTGTATTTCCTTTTCTTGTTCCATTAACCAAAAAAGTGGAAAATTTAGCCATTTGGGGCTCAACCTGTCTTGTTCTACCACTCTTATTTTTTTCCTCTTGGTCAGAAACTATTTATAGCAGCTGCACAAAAAGAAAGAAAGCTGGCAGGGAAGGAGCTAACAAGGGTGGAGAACATAATACACTTTACAAAGCATTTTCATTGTCTATCATCTCTGATGCTGTATGGCGCTCACGTCCACCCATACAGCGTCTCTTTTACCTTTTGCAGTTATATAAAGAAAATTAACAATCGGTGCAAGATCACGATCTGTAATTCTGCTCTGCATCTTCAACACTCATTCACACACACATTGCCACTCCTTATTTTGCATGCCCTGTTTCTATATGTTGTCGCTAGGGGGCAGTAAAACTCCACATGTTTCCACATGATAGCTCTGTGAGTTGTCTGCCCACCTTCTGTCTTGCTCTCTCTCAAACATACACGTGCACGCACATGCATGCATTTATTATAGTGCCCAATTATTTACAAATGTCTATGTCAAAAGCAATGAAGTTATTTTCAACATATCAGTCTTTGATGGTGTTTCCAATGTAGGTGATGTTATTTTAATTTACAAACTGATTTGAATCAGTTTATCCCAGCTGTCATTGGGGGAGAACAATACAAACAGGAATATGTGGGGAAATTATATTACAAGAAAAATATGAGTCGAGCCTAAATTTGAAAGAAAAAAAAGAAAGATTTCGTCGGTTCTTTATACTCGCTATTGGATCTAAAACATATTCATATTCATACGGGAGAGATTCTTGGTTTGTGTGTGTGTGTTTGTGAGGGCAGTAAGCAGCCTTCTCTTTGGCTACGGCATGGATCTCATTTCAGGAGGTGGAATTAAAGCCGGCTGAGACCTAATCCCAGCGTAATACCACCCACCCACCCCCCGCCCCATTTTATAAAGCAGGAAAAGAGTGTCGAGGAGTGTGAGAGAAATTAGAAACGGAAGAGGTGATTTGAGGGGTAGAGGTGAGTAAAGACACAGGGTAGGGTAAGATGAAACGGAGATGAGAAAAGCTACACGAGGTTCATGGAGTGCAGTACTACCAGAGATGGGATTTTCAAAAATGGTCAAGTGTGCAGCTGGAAAATATTAGGTATCTCTGATAATGTTTGAATTGTAACTAAATGAAGTGTATTTATGTGTCAAGAGGATAACAACAGGAGAGGTCATTTATAAATCCTGTAAAATTTAACGTGTCCATTTCAAATAACCGAGGCAGGCAGGACAGACAAGCAGGAGAGGTGGATAACAAAACATCTTTATTGACCAGAAAGCAAAACCAGAAAACACAGAGTGAGTTTGGGGCAGAAGGGAGAAATTGGGGACAACAATGAAGCACAAGAAGCTGGAGCATAAACAGATGCCTTAACAAAGGAAAAGATAGGACAAAAAATACACAGTGGATTGATTGCATAGTGAGACACAGGTGAAGACAATAAGGTGAGAACAATGAGGGTGGGGCAGACGATCACAAAGGACCTTGGGTCAATTAAGGTCATCTGGTGGTGGAGATAATCTCTTGTCTTGATGATCACAAATTCAACTTTACCCTAAAAAGTAATGCACTAATAGGAATGCTGTAATACGCTTGTGTGTGTCTAAGCGCACTGCAGCAGGATTGATGTCACGTTCAACGTTTTTATCCAATGGCTGTGCAGCGGTTTTTTGTTTTTGTTTTTTTGCAAAAGCCTCTTGCACTGAGGCCCCTTCCCCAAATCAAGGGACGCGAGTTTGTCTGAAACAGACCTGAGGATCGTTAACCGTGATCCAAAATATGTGTGACCTAAACAGATCCAATTAGAGAGAGAGAGAATACCAACATAGCAACAGCTTGATGCACCACCAATTACTGTAATGAGCAGCTGCAGTGCAAGCAGTAGCAACACTGTTTTGCGTCAGTAAGTAGCCCCCCCCCCCGACTTCTATGACGATTACACCCCACCTCAGTCCGTGATGCGATTGCAAGTTCGTTCTGGACGTTTGACGGTACAGTTGGAGCCTGATGTCGGTTCAGGTGATATTGTGTAGTAATGCACATAGTAGAGTAACAAAATTGGCTTTTTCCAGGGAGTAACTGTTCTATTATTGTATGTTCCTTCATGTAAAAAGCCATTGTCACAAAGGCCAGGCAAAAGAATGTCAATGTCTATGGGTGTTTTAGATGACAGAGAGGTGCTTTGTGAAGGTCACCGATGTTGGGCTCCTCTGTTATTTAGGCTTTCGTGGACGAGATCCAATCAGATCGCTCTAAAGCCGTTTCCCCCCCGAAATCCTCATCACATTATGTCGCAGCATAAGCCCTGTTGAATCAGCGGCTATTGGACTAGCAGTAATCAGCTTAGCTTAGCCCCACTGTAAATATGCAAATAGTATTTGATGATTAATTGACCCCAGTTGGCGGTGCAGCCAAGCAGATGGAGGAAGGGAGAGCGCGTATGAGGGCGAGGGAGAGGCAGACAGTCAGTTTAGAAGAAGAGTACACGCGGCAATATAGAGGGATATCCGAGAAATCCGTGTCACTTAATTGATTTTTCTGAGCATGCCAGAGACTCGAGTTGTTTTCTTGATCGCATCAGTGTAATTATATCAAGTCACATTTTCGATGTAAATCAGCGTTTGCTGCTTTACAGCGTTTTCTCTGACTAACCTCCCACTTGTCACATTTTTCTGCATTCAAAAATACATTTGGTGTTGCGCTCGATAATTGCTGTTCTGCAACCAAGCCACTTGGAATTAAAAATAGGGATGTCACCCCACCAACTCCCCCCGTGCCACAGCAACAGTAATGGCAACATGGATCAGTGCAGCCATACAGACTGTCGCACAAATAATCCTTCTCGATCACCCCTCTGAACCGCACAGGCAAATAGTAACTGTTCTTAGCAAAGGCTGAATAAAAATGATGTCAGCAGAGAAGACAGTACGGTACAGAGTGACAGCCTCTCTTCTGCAGGCTTACTTGTTGTTCCTAGAGTATTTAAAAGTAGAATGGGAGGCAGAGCCTTCAGTTTTCAGGCCCCTTTTCTATAGCACCAACTTCCAGTTTGGATTCAGGAGACAGACACTATCTCTACTTTTAAGATTCGGCTTCCAACTTTCCTTTTTGCTAAAGCATATAGTTAGGGCTGGACCAGGTGACCCTGAATCCTTCCTTAGTTATGCTGCAATTGGTGTAGGCTGCTGGGAGATTCCCATGATGCATTGAGTATTTTTTCTTCAGTCACCATTCTCACTCACTATGTGTAATTAGACCTCTCTGCACTGAATCCTACTTGTTATTAATCTCTGTCTCTCTTCCACAGCATGTCTTTTATCCCATCTTCCTTCTCTCGCCCCAACCGGTCGCAGCAGATGGCCCCGTCCCTCCCTGAGCCTGGTTCTGCCGGAGGTTTCTTCCTGTTAAAAGGGAGTTTTTCCTTCCCACTGTCGCCAAAGTGCTTGCTGATAGGGGGTCATATGATTGTTGGGATTTTCTCTGTATCTATTATTGCAAGGTCTACCTTAAATATAAAGTGCCTTGAGGTGATTGCTGTTTTGATTTGGTATTGTTTAAATAAAATAGAACAGAATTGAATTGAAAGACAGTTAACATGACTCAAAACTGAAGATACAGTTCAGTCTCGTTATAAAGTTAGCAAAAAGACTGTAACGGCAAGTGAAAAACAAATGAAAAATACCAGCTGAGTCTGGCCAGTGTATGAATTTACCTTCTTATTTTCATGTGATTTGTTGGGTCTGAAGTGAGAATGAAAACACATTTCTCACTCTGACTGGAAAAGAAGAATATTTTGGCAATGCACACATGCATACATTCTTGTTCTTTTCTTTTAAAATTTTAAATATCAGCCCTTAAGAAAAAGAAGCCACTTGCAAAAAACCCAACAAAACTAGACCAAGTTAAATCTTAAAGTTGAAGCCCTAGTTTGAAGTTGGTGCAAAGCTGAGATTCTGTCATGGATTTTGATTGTTTTGCATCGTCTGCACTGGAGCCAAACCACACTGATGCTGCTGTGTAGTGGATTACAGTGGACAAAGAAAGGGAAAGACGAAATGTGTTGTAGAAGAAATGATGGGATATCTCAGAGGGAGTAAGTAGGGGGAAGAAACACTGTGGGGCAATAGTCACACACCAACCTCCCTGCTGACACACACACACACACACACACCCAAGCAAACAAACAGTGCCCCCACCCCTGCGGCTCAAATGTCAACAAGGAAAATTGGAAATGAGTAATTCTTTCAGAGTGTGAAATAGATTGCTTCTCATATACGTATGTCTCTGAATATGACAAATTGATTCTTGGGGAGAGGCGAGCGGCAAATCCAGCAGACAACTTTTATTGTATATTTTTTTGAATTATGATTATTAATTTATTTTGCTTTTTGCCAAACACAACTCTCCATTGTAATTGAAGTCCCCTCGCCCACAGGGGATGTGTTCCTTCCCCAACCCTCTAATTTGTTCTTTTAGCAGCCTTGATTTTCATTCCGTCGATAAATCTGGGAGTTGGAGAGAGGGAGGGTCGGGAGAGAGCAGCAAAGAGAGAAATGAGGGAGTGATTATTCAATATTAACATGCTGGAGCCATCTGAGATGTTTCCTTCGATTACAGTATTCATAATGTACCCTGCTGTCATTCCCATGGTGTGTGTGTATGTGAGGTGAATCAAATCGATTAGACGTCTGTACAACCCTCTGAAATTGTCTGCTTTCTGGTTGTGCATGTGTGTTTGATTGCCCAATTTTCCATCTTCTCATTTTCTGTCATGTTTCCATACACCCAACCTCCTCCCGGACACGCGATCAATTCCTTCTGTTATTCCTTCTGCTGTCGGCCTCCACCTCTCCTCTGCTCTGTCTCTGGAGGATCAGTGTTTTATGAAGTTGGAAGCTTGTTGCTCTGTGGATAGAAAATTGGTTTGCTAAAATTGCTGCTCACATACACATCAATTGTTTAGTCTTCTTATGCATAGTTTCTTATACCTACTGGTCATTCTCCAAGGTGATCAAAATGTGTTAAAGAACAAACGCTATTGATTAACCTGGCACTTTTCACTCTTTTCTCTCAGAAAGTGCCCCTGAGGAAACCCAGCAACTCCCCACATAAGCTCACACTTTCTTTCATTTCATATATACTGTCTTTAAGTAACTATATATACAGTGGGGCAAAAAGGTATTTAGTCAGCCAACGATTGTGCAAGTTCCCCCACTTAAAATGATGACAGAGGTCAGTAATTTGCACCAGAGGTACACTTCAACTGTGAGAGACAGAATGTGAAAAAAAAATCCATGAATTCACATGGTAGGATTTGTAAAGAATTTATTCGTAAATCAGGGTGGAAAATAAGTATTTGGTCACCTCAAACAAGGAAAATCTCTGGCTCTCACAGACCTGTAACGTCTTCTGTAAGAAGCTTTTCTGTCCCCCACTCGTTACCTGTATGAATGGCACCTGTTTGAACTCGTCATCTGTATAAAAGACACCTGTCCACAGCCTCAAACAGTCAGACTCCAAACTCCGCCATGGCCAAGACCAAAGAGCTTTCGAAGGACACCAGGAAAAGTATTGTAGACCTGCACCAGACTGGAGGAATGGGCCAAAATACCAGCTACTGTGTGTGCAAACCTGGTAAAGACCTATAGTAAACGTTTGACCTCTGTTATTGCCAACAAAGGTTATGTTACAAAGTATTGAGTTGTATTTTTGTTATTGACCAAATACTTATTTTCCACCCTGATTTACGAATAAATTCTTTACAAATCCTACCATGTGGATTCATGGATTTTTTTTTCACATTCTGTCTCTCACAGTTGAAGTGTACCTCTGGTGCAAATTACTGACCTCTGTCATCATTTTAGGTGGGGGAACTTGCACAATCGTTGGCTGACTAAATACCTTTTTGCCCCACTGTATATATAGTTACTTAAAGACAGTATATATGAAATGAAAGAAAGTGTGAGCTTATGTGGGGAGTTGCTGGGTTTCCTCAGGGGCACTTTCTGAGAGAAAAGAGTGAAAAGTGCCAGGTTAATCAATGCGTAGGAACATTAAATATAATTCACATGGAGCTGCTGAGCAAAACGAGGCGTACCAGACAACAAGGCAGCTGTAATTAAAACGTTGATCGCAGAGAGTGAAGGCTTTAAGAAGGCCTGGAATGGAGTGGAAGCTTACTATTGTTGGAGTTCATGAGCTTTTTGGGTAGGTGCCAAGAAATGGTGAAAGTTTGATAAAAAAAAGACAGATGTAATGTGGATGAAAGATGTAAAAATTTGTGACCACCTCCGATTAACTAAAATGCTTTCTTTTAGGACTTTGATCTTACTAGAAGCTTTTACAGTACCTATCAGATTTTACTCTGTCTTAAAGTTATATTTTGAGTTGAATAGTTAGTTTGAAGAATCTTACTGTACACAAAATCTGACTGTGTGTGTGCGTGTGTGCTTCTGTGACCACCACCTCCTGCTGTACAATTGGGAATAGAGCATACAAACCTAGCCCAATCTTTGGCCCCTGAAGGTTTTCATCTATATCAGATTTTTTTATGTTGTCGTGTTGCATAGCAGTCATCTAACAATGGGCTAAAATGATCTGCTTTTAGCATTTATGCACCTATAGTGCTGTTTAAAAACATAATTTTTCAAAATCACATATAATATATATCTATAAAACTATGATATACAATGATACTTCAGGTTGCCTGGCAACAAACTAGCAATAGGCTACATGATCTGTTTATAGCACAAATAACACCTTATGAAAGCCCTCAATTTTTTTGCTTTTCTAAATATGATTAAGTCTATGAGTTTGCCAGCAGCACAAACAGAAGGCAAACAGTACTGTAGCATAGGTATATAGTGGTACAATGTATACAAAACATTTAGACTTTAATCCTACCAAACATTATAGACATACCTCACAGCCACATCCTTACTTACTGTATCACTGAGGAGCTTTTTCTCAGTTGGAGCACTTATCCTTTTACTACCCAACAATTGTTATCTCTTAAATTTTGAGTTGATTTGCAGTATCACAACAAACATTTTTTTCTGTGCTGTCTGCATTTTATAGTTTTATTTTTCACACAATTTATTCTCCGGTCCATCTGCATGATGAACCAGACATAGTTGAGATTTGTGTCGCAGCTGCACAGCCTCTGTTTCTGACTGAACAAAGCTAATGAAAGTCCTGAAAGTACAAATCAGCAGCATAAGACAAAGGACAACAGCAGAATAAATGTTTGCGAACATCGTGTCCAACTGTGTTTGCTACAGCACGTGCAATGAAAACAAAATATGGCAGGCATGTTGCATTCTTGTTGTCTGCTGTACAAGCCTAGTTGTGCATTCTGGTGAAAATACACCAGTATCAGAAAAAATACATTGAGTAAAATATGTATATAGCATAAAATGAGGGATAATTACTGTATATATTAGTGTTATTATTATTGCTACTTTAATTTCCTCTGGGATTAATAAAGTATTTTGGCTTCTGATTGTGAAAAACTGAAAAGTGCTTTTTGTCACTTTTCTGAAAACCTGAAATGTAGCCTATTTATAGGCAAGCTTCTATAAAAACTTAATACTAAAACTTGAACAAAACATAATAATAATAATAATGCAGTTTGCACCCACATTTTCAAAGCAGCTGCACACACAGATGTGTTTTTGCATTTTAAGTAAGGACAGGACCGTCAGTGAGATGCCTTAAATGTAAAGGGAACAGGCATAAAAATAAAACCACAGGTGCATGTTTACTGCCAACCACGCATGCATTCATTTCATACAAATCACCATCTTGACACCCCACTCTTTTCACAGTTCTTCTTGCCAGAGTTCCAGATGGTGACAGGGTCGTATTTGGAGCTAAAACATTATCTTTCTGCTCATTAACCTTCGACAGGGTTTCCATTCCGCCCGACTGATTCCCCCTCCTTAGCCACCTCTGTCTTCACCTCCATCTCTTTCCCCTGTCGTTCCTCTCCTCCCTATTTGTCGAGGCACTCACCCGAATGAGACGGGAGCCTTTTAAAATGTCTGGCAATGCTTCATGGTACCTCTCCTCGGCATTGGGGATCGACTTATCTGGACAATTTGCCAAGACACTAATGAGATCATCTGCAGCAAAGTTTTAGGGGGCGGAAGTTACAGCCGGAGAAAAAGGCTTTCTCTTACCATTTTGGTGCTCTGAGCAGTGGTGAGCCCCTCTGCCTGAAATAATGAGGCAGAGCCCCCCCCCCCCCCCCCCAACTTTAATTATTAACTATTATTAACAATTCAATCAAATCAAAGCGAAGGTTAGAAACTATGGAACGCCAGGACTGCCATAATGAATTAATTAAATACACCATTAAATAATTAATTAAATGTGGCAATAATTAATTAAAATTGGAATTAATTAATTAAATAAATAGTTATGACACATGTAATTAATTAATTATTGACACATTTAATTAATTATTTATGTATTTCACATTTTAATTAATTATTGACACATTTAATTAATTATTGACACATTTAATTAATTATTGACACATTTAATTAATTATTTAATGATATATTTATTTATTTCATTTTGGCAGTCCTGGCGCCTGGCTCTCATCATGAAATAATTTTATCTGTCAGCCTCACCCATCAAACTCAGGGGGCGGGGTTAACGCTGCCCATGCAGCTTCTCTAACATTTGATTGGTTGCCGTGCAAAGTAAGTCAAAACAGGTCGATCCTAGATAATCTATTGCTTGTGTAGACTTGGGGCAGCCAGGTATCCCAGAATGCAGATCAAATCACAGGCAGCAATGGTGGTGGTGTAGTTTTAAAATACCCCGTTTTTCTGTCACCAGCTACACTTTTAACAGTGTTTTAGCCGCGAATGTCGCGACTTATGTCTGGTCAGGTTGTCAACATAGAACATGTTTGCAAAAGTGCTCAGATGTTTTCAGAGATTTCACTAGCTCTGCTAACAATTAGCATGCAGAGTGCACCGAGGGGGTACGTTAACCGGTTTGTTTACATATTCCACTCTCCTTGTTCCACATGTTGCATTCGCAGATTCTCATTTTCACCGAATGATCGTCTCTTTCCGCCTGGTCTTGTGTCTCTGTGCTTCTGTAACATAAAGAACGAGCTGACATTTTTCTCACGAAACCAGCGATCAGCTCAGCAGACCCTCAGTTTACCTGCATGCATCCTCCTCCTCATCTGTCAGCTGTTTAACACCTGCTGCTGATTCAAGAAACACGCCTAGTTACCTGGTGATAGTCACAGTTTAACTGGGCAGCCGGTGCTCGATATAACGCAATGTCAGCGCATTTTTCTGCACAAGATAAGTAAATATAGTGTTTTCCCCGAGCGCAGAGCTGCTGGAGCTCGTTTCCTTACAGAGCACTTTATAGGCGAGCCAGCTTTATCAGCGGCTGATGTCCAATCACCGGCACACAGCTTTGAAACCTCAGCTGAGTTTTAGCTCTCAGTGGTTAAACGCTGGACTTCATTCACTCAGGTTCTGTCTGTCGGGTCACGTTTACTTCGCTGTTTTATTTACAACTGAGCAAATCGGTTTGGCTGAGGTTAAAGTTACGTTTCATAACTGCATAGTTTCACAGACGTTTAATGGTTCACTGGCACATGTGTTAGACTGAACTATCATCTAAATATCATCTGTTTTTTAATAGTTATTCAACTGTATTCTAAGCACCAGCTGTCTGTTAGAATGTGATTTTTTTTTTCTCTCTCTGTTGGCAGACGTATAAAAATGCGCAGGAAAATCTGACGTGCATGGCGAACTTCACCGACGATATTTAGGGAGGAATAAACACACATCAAACATAAATGAACCATTTGCCTGTCTCCATAATTGAGAGCATTTTCTCTTCTTATGTCAACTCTCTCTCTCTTTTTTTTTTTGCTTTTTCGGTCATGTTATGTTTACCTGTCAAAGGCTTGTTACAAACTATGAAACACATCGTGCAGACTTCTGGATGTTAGAAGAAAACTAATACTGCTCATGAATGAGACTAAAGGCAGGAAGGTGTCCTTTAAGACTAAACATGTTAATAGGACCTCCCTGTTTATATCATAGTTTATGATATAGCACGTGTATTTCAGTAATAGCCTGCTGAGGCCACTATACGTGCTGGCCTCATATCAAATGTGAAGGCAGACTGAGTCTATGTTTGACGTTTTTTATATCTAATCTTCCTTTTCAAACATTTAAACAGCAGCGAGTCTGCAGCTGAGGGAATACAAACTCAAATTGTCGGAACAGGTTTGCTCGTTTCTTGGATTCATTTGGTGATTTATTAAATGTATAACTGTTATTCTAATCTGCTGCTGAGTCTCTTACACTTTTCTTTATGCTGTATATTTTCACGTCTCTGGAATAGTTGGCAGTTAGATAGTCAGCTGGGAAACTTTGTGTTAACTCATGGAGCTGAGGATATCGTGGATATGCTGACCTCGCTGCGTGGTGTACAGAGCGAGGTCAGCATGATTAATATTCACAATAAAAATATTAGCCGAACATCATGAAGTCTGTATGTGTTTCATAGTGTCGAACAACCTTTGTACAGTTAAAGCCAGCAGTTACTACATGACGGAAACACCAACGTTATCTCTTTTATGTGTTTATACACAGGTCACGCTGATTACTGAACAAAAACCCAAAGATCAGATGTTAAACAGATTTATTTGCTCTCTCTCCTCCTTAAACATGTTTTTAATGTTAGTTATAATTCAGAATTGGCGACTGAAACACGTAGGACACATAAGAACATCAGGAAATAAAACACCGATAAATATAACCTCAGTAAAAGAAGTCAGCGGGGGATACTACAGCTGTGTACTGGGGCCTGCGCTTTGTCGGTGGGATTGCTTGCGAGGCGAGCGGGTCTATCCCACGCTTTGCCGTGAGACTGGGCAGACATCTCCGAAATCATCGAAACACTTTTGCAAAGAGGCTGTATCTTGACAAACCGACCAGACACATGAAGATTAAACCACTACATTCTCGGCTAAAAAAATATTAAAACGGTATTTGGTAACACACAAACAGGGTTTTTCAAAGCTCAGTTCTGTTAGCTTCCACATGCCGGTTGTTGTGTGCTAGAAACAATGGCCACCAGGCCAAAGCAATGGTTTTGACTCGATCAGCGTTAACCCCGTCCCCTGAGTTTGATGGGTGAGGCTGACAGATAAAATTATTTCATGATGAGAGCCAGGCGCCAGGACTGCCAAAATGAAATAAATAAATATATCATTAAATAATTAATTAAATGTGTCAATAATTAATTAAAATGTGAAATACATAAATAATTAATTAAATGTGTCAATAATTAATTAATTACATATATCATAACTATTTATTTAATTAATTAATTCCAATTTTAATTAATTATTGCCACATTTAATTAATTATTTAAAGGTGTATTAAATTAATTCATTATGGCAGTCCTGGCGTTCCATAAGAAACAACTCGTGAAACACCAAAATGCACCATGCAAGTTAATCTTTATATTTCAGTCCCCCTTTCCTCCTCTGCAGAGCTTTTATTGTTTAAATATTTTCATGCCTAAATAATGTATTCAGCAATATTTTAAAGGCCCAAAAGTCACACCAGGTAATGCACTCTGACAATGCCAAACCAGAGTGACCCAACTATACAGGTGTCGTCCGCTACCTGGCAGCTTCACAGGTCACCAGGCAACCAAAAGTTCACACCGGTTTTCTGGTATTTTGTTTCATGTAAGAAGAGGTTTCAAATTTTCAGCTCAACCTGCTTTGACCCACTGTGAACCTTGCACTTTCTGATAAAAAAATAAATTCTTTGCTTCTGCTCCCAAAGTACACCACTACTTACACCCTCATTGCATGATACTGCAAACACACACAGCACAAATCTTCACAGTTTTAACTGCTTTCCCACCTGACAAATTCTGGTTCTTGAGTCGGTTGTGCCCGTAGAATCGGGGGAAAATTCAACCAGCATTTCCACCAGTTTTTGTGAACTTAAATGAGCCCCAGCGTGGCTAATGCTCCAAGATAAGTATGTGCAAGATTATGTAAAACATAAAAATATTATTTTCAGGTCCGACTACTGCCAAATCAAACAACCTTCTCTGGTTCCTTTTTTTCTTTTGATAGAAACGTAACTGTTCAATTTTAGATTCACGAACCAGGGCTGAATCTGTCCTGTGCAGCTGAAGAGGTCCCTTTTATGCTAGCATTACCTGACTCATACTTTCAAATGTAACCCCCGAAGTCTTGCATAAAAGGTCTTAAAATGATGCAAAAAAGAGGATAAAGCTGTTAGTTTGAAATTGCAGAAGGTAAAAATGTGGGTAGATGTGGGAAATGAAAGAAATGTGCAAAAACTCTGAATTTCTCTTTTGGAAGAAATATAAGAGAATAAAATGTTCCCCATCTTTCCATGTGAGGACAGTCAAAGGGCACGAACACACACAATATTTTTTGCAGCAGTTGAGGACATTGAATACACTGGTTGAAAAACTCATACAACAAGCAAACACCATTAATGGCTGTCCATGCTGCTTTGGCATGATGTGAACATTATCCTCAGTTTACCTTGTACTGAATGTGTTTGTGTCACCACAAGTTTGTTCTCATCTGCGTCTTCTGCGGGTTACTCAACAGCAGAGACCAGCTCCTTTTCCATCTCTCCACAAACAACATCATTACACTAATACCTGAGGGTGATCTAATGTAGGCGCTTTGGTGTCACGTTGGGTCAAATCTGGACCTACACTGGGAAAATTATTCCTTTTAACACATAATGAGTTATTACTTGATAATGAAAGCTTGAATTATTTAGGGAAACAAAGTCTGTCATTAGGCTTAGCAGTGTGAGATGGCAAGATGAGGGACCAACTGTTTTATATAAATTTGGGGTATTATCTCCACAACGGTGATGGTCATTTCTTTATTTTTATTGTAACTGTGTATACCAAAATGTCAAAACACTAAAAAACACCACCATACATTTTCTTTTCTACTTATGTCCATTTAGTTTGGATTTCAGTATCAACTCTGAAAGTCTGGCCTTGCTTTTCTGTACCTTGATGTTCATAGTTGTAGATGTGGATGTCAAAATGTTGCACAACCTACCTTTTTCCCCCATATTATGTTGGTAATATTTTTTCCCCAACTGTTACATATTTAATACAGCTCCAGTAGGAGGCATGACCAATCCATCCACATTTAACTGCACAGCAAGCCACATTACCTGTCAATGATCCAACAGGGACCAAGACCACGAGTCTTGTGAGTTACATTTACTTTATTACGGTAAATGTAATTATTCATCATCAAATACTCGACACTCTGGACATTAAATCTTTTATTGGAGATTATGTATCGGAATTTCAGGAGCAGGACCACGCCTCCAAACATGCTCCTTCCTGTTGTCATCTATATAGGTTCCCCCCGTTCTGCAAGCTGTTGATTCTCGTTTACGTGCCCCACCCTCCCTCCCTCCTTGTTCTCAATTCTTTAACTTCTTCACTCCTTTTAGTACACGGGCATCTGCCAGGCCCGGGAGCCGTCGCCAGTCCCCTTCGAGGCCTTCCCCAAACCGCAGCTCAGTTCATGTTCAAGCATTCACCGTTACCCACTGAAACGCAGTCAAACCTAAAATGAGGTCGTGGGCCCAGCTAGTGAACTGCGCTCACATATGTAAAATGACTTAATCACACTTGATGTATTTTTGAAATACCTACAGACAGCTTCTTGTTTTTTCTCACCGTCAGTCCTGAAATAGCACCTGGTGTCGTGCCTGCAGCTCTTACCTTAATCCTGGATGTCTTGTAAACTTGCAAAGAGATATGAGTTTGTACATTTAAGCTTCTTCACAACAATGGCAAGTTCTTTTAAAAAACAAACGTGAGAAAATGTTTTACTTGTCCCTACAGTACCCTCTGAATATACACAAAGTATTTTCCTCTATTAGTACTCTATTAGTACCTTCAAGTGATTGATATGGCTGCAAGTAGATTGCCATGGTTGCATGCAGGTTTTCATGCTTGTAAGCAAATATTTGCTGACTACTAGCCAACCTGAAAAATTTCAAAGCAAACTGGAGAAAGTTCGCTTTCAAAATAAGAGCATTGTGTTTCACTTTTGTGTCACAATTTTCAGCTTCTCTGCAGCTCAGAGTTAGCTGGGCAGTGTTTAGTGGCTAGTCATTATCTCCATTGAAACTACAACCAAAATAATAATAAGGAGTGTTTTCCCAACCATTCCTTTTGGGGAATAGACATTTTTCCATAGCAACAAATGGTTGCCATGGGGTCTCTGACTCGTCTCTATACCCGTGTGACTGGAGTTGGGGTATAATCTTTTTTTTCTCTCATTGTCACCATGATTGTCATACATCCAAAATATGGACAAGTAAAAAACCTGAATAGGCTAATATAAACCGTTTATAAAGGATGCTTATAATCAACATGATGGTTATTCAGAGTATATAGGTGCAGGTTACACACAAACGACTGTTAGTTGCAAATTAATGCTGAGTAACAAAAGAAGAAAAAAATACTAGACTTTAATGCTCTATATATGCGGAGATTGATGAACTAACTAGATAAGTTGAGAAATGATCACTAATTCTTCGGCTGAGAAAAGACCACTCTAAGCACAGTTTTGACCCACTTGAATTGCTCATGATATTATTATGATTGTGATTATTTTTTGATCATTTTAATATGAAAAATTAATCTGCCTGCGATATGACCTCAAGAAAATTCGACATATTGTTCTAAGTCTCAACCATCCAGACGAAATATGATCCAATATCTCATTTAGGAAGCTGTGGTACTCTGGTGAAACGCTGGTTTGTGATTTATACCAAAGCAGAGTCTCTCAATCAGCTGATTAATGAATTAATCTATCCCTTCATGTTGAAATAGTTTAAACTTCTTTCACTCGAGGCGCAAGCTGCTGGAGAAGAGGAGCGTATTGACAACCTGGAGGATGCGGTATTGATGTGTGATCACTCCCACTTAGTGAGGGGAGCCAGTGAAGTGTGACTGTGAATAATAAGCCTTAGCAGTACATCACCACCACATTTTCCACCAGCGGGGCACACATGCCCTCTGGGATGGTTGTAAGCAAAACAAGAAACGGTAATGTTTTATCTGCTGGCCACAGCGACTGGTGGAGTTCAGGCTTAAAATCCTACCAGAGAAACAGCAAAATGGACTCTGATTCACTTGTAATCATGTAGTAAAAAGCTTTGACTACAAATCAAAGGGGAAAAAGGAGCCTGCATGGAATATTTTAGCAATTAAAGAATAAAAAAAATGTACAAACTGTGTGTAATAAGTACCACAGTAAAAAAAAACAAAAAACTACTGTAGCAGGAAGACGGATGTTAAGGTCAGACCATAATGTGTATCTGTAAGGTGGGTTTCTTTTGCCACATTCAGTACTTGTGATGTGCTTAATGGAAAGGATTTTACATTTGATTTAACAGCAGGCTGAGTCACATTTCTTAACCTTGACTGACACGTTGCTCATGTGAATGCACTGACACGTACAGATCCACGTGCATCACCTGTGAAAAAGCATTTCACATTTCTGTCATCCTTTTCTTCTTGTTTTCGAGCGGCGTCAGAAACTATGTTGCTGAATAAAGATTTTGCTTTAAAAAAAAGGCATCTTTTTAAATATTTGTCTGCTGTTACTTTGGGAAATACATTCAATTTTATGCCTTTGACAAGGTGGGTGTTGACGAGCAACTCAAACGAACAAACAAAACACAGCCCTTTTTAAAAAAACTGCTTTCGTTCTTATTAGTTTTATAATATGCCATCACGGCTGCTATTTGTCACAGTCTTATCTTCGTGACTGTTGAGAAAAAGTGCTGTGTAACTCTAAAATGTATTACTTTTACTCATATTTTTGTGTTTGCCGAGTTTCCCCTCAGCTTTGTTCCCATTGTCACATTTAATGAGAAGATTGCAAAGCTCAATAAACTATTAAATCCCTTGTAACTCAGACATTATTGCTGTTGGCTAAATAAAGGGAACACTGCTGGAGTCAATTTATATTTCAAGTGTTTCTCCTATTGTGAGGTGAGAGCTGTAATAGTGGAAAGCGAGAGCTATATCAGTGCCTACTTGTGATACTGAGTTGTAATTCTCGTCTCAGTGGGGATCTCTCTTTACTGTTTGGATCATTATTTTCTTCATAAGTGTTTGCATTATACTGATTTGTATTTTCACGGTTCCAATTTTCACATGTCAAGTAACGGTTTGCTCAGAAAAGTGCATACTGGTGCATTTCTGGAATGCAGATATTCTTTATACTGGGTTCATATCTCTATGTGCATACCTTCTTTCTGTCAAGAATACATGGATGTTTTGTTTTTTAATCTACTGCCCTACCCGACACTCATGCAATTCAGCTGATTTGAATGGGCAATGCTCCCTCTTCCCATTTAATAATGTGCTTGTATGTCTCTGAAAGCTTATGAAAAACAAAACTTTCAGCAAAATGCTAACGGGCTCACAATAATTGATGTTTTGCAAGCATAATTATTATAATAGTTGGTCTCTTAGTTTAGCTAATGTTACCACTAATTGCCACTGATATCATTAGTTAATTTCAGACCCCTTTCCAAAAAAAGTTGGGGTGCTGTGTAATGGCAGAGAGTGTTGTTGCATTTCTGGATCTTTCTGTGTTTTATTTTATTTTATTTCTTCTATTCTGGCAGAGTTTTCACTTTTTTGGAACAGCAACAAACTGTGTTCACTGACAGTAGTTTTCAGCAGTGTTCCTGAGGCCATGCAATGATTTGCACTGTGTAATTTCCACATTCAGTGGTGGAGTTTGCCCTTTTAACTAGCATTCACTCAGTCATTTAATTGTTTTATTTATTGTAGATCATAAAATCCCCCAATTTTTTCCAACTTCTTGTAAAGAAACATTTTTCCTAAATTGCCGTGGAATTCATTCACAAGCTGAACAACCAATTTTTTGCTAGTTAACATAATAAGTTGTGAGATATTCCACCAAAAACAGCTGCACAACCTTTTTGGCCTTTTTTTGCTCCCTCCCTGGGACAAACCATTTTTTTAAACATGTTGTTAGAATTTAAAAGAATTAAAAAAGCAATATTTTGTTGGGAAAGCTTGGCTCTTTCATGTGGTTCTTTTTTTTTTTTTTTTTTTTCAGCCTGTCCCGTTTGGATCTTTAGCCATCAGAATTGTTGTCTGAAGGCCAAAAAAAGATGCCTAGCGGATTTACTTTACCAAGTGGATCATCATGGCCCATTTGATTGACATTTATCATAATTATGTATTTATTTTATTTTATTTTCAGTTGTTACAGACGGGACAGACATTACTGGGGGATAGGACAGGGAGAAAGAAAGAATGAAAGAAAGAGAGGGAAAAAAGACAAAATAGAAGGGGGAGAGAAAAAAAGAAAGCAAATGTGGCAAAACAAAGCAAACAAACAAACAAACAAACAAACAAACAAACAAACACCTGGATCACCTTTCAAGAGAAGAAAAAACAGAAGAGAAAACAAACAAAAAAGAGCAACATAATAAATACAACATCATCACGATAAACTAGCTAACAGTAGATAACAGTAGATACTAGATATTAAATGTTATTGTGCAGCACGCAAGATTGACAGTGCACAATGTGCTTTGAGGTAGCAGCCAAGAGAGGTGTAGTTTGTGTCTGTGAACACATGTGTGTACACCTGTGTGCACAACTGTGTGGATCAGTATGCTTGTATTCAAAAGGTTTCTCCATGCAACGATCTGCTAGGGAGTGTGGGGAGCCATAGCCCCGTCGGGCCACAGGTGCCAGGCCCCGCCAAGCTGCAACCAGGAGTGAGCTGCATACATGAGCTCCCAGCCCCAGACACCAAGAACCACCAACGCACCGATGTCTGAGGGCATCAGCCACCAGCAGGGAGTGTGGTGAGGGTTCAGGTACCCTCACCCCCAGAGGGGCAAACCATACCTAGACCCAGGAGATGCCATTAATTTTGAACCATTTTTTTTTATGTGTGAACATGAAACAAATAAAATAAAAAGTAAGTGACAACTGTGATGTCGTGGTGGCACTAGATCAAAATCAGGAAAATTCATTCATAATTTGAATAGACTTTATTGCACATCATCCTAATGGAGACATTTCACTATAAACAATACAAACATCCTATGAGGAACCATAAGTATCTGTACAAACAAAACAAAACAAAGAAACACTGAAATGCTTGGTGACTGGCGTTGCTTTCTATTGCCCAAAACCATTTTTCTATCTTTAACAATTCTCTCTATGTTGCCTCGGTTTCTTGTTTCAGCAGACGCATGAGTCATAGGAGGTTGGCACCACAATCAAGGGAACAACCAAGGCTATGGCTGTGGCAGACACAAATTACCCCAGCAATAGAGCTGAGGCGCCCCGTGTGTGCAAGGAAATGGAGGGCAGCAGCCTGAGAGTTAAAGGAGCAGAGGGAAGACATGAACTTCCCAGAGGTCTATTTCTCTCCTTTTTTCTCTTTTACTCCTTCCACCACTGCTCAGAGAAGTAACCAGTCAGCAGAAAGTGAGTGCTTTGTGGCACTGCAAGGTGATGTGAACAAAGAAAAGGAGGCATCTTGTCAGGCATGGCTTCCTGTTCTTTGATTGTGGTGACAAATAGATGGTAGACAGGGAGCGAACAGGGCCTACTGCCTATCTTGAGACGGTGAGGTACAAGCAGTATGTCTGCACTTAAAGCAGAAACAGTAGCGAGCACATGTACTAGAAATATGCTTATGTTAATAACAGTAGCACAGTGTGGCCACAACACATGAATACGCTCCTTACAATGCCTTGTAAGTGGAAGGCAATTGATTTTTACCCCCTAGGTATTTCAAAAGGAATTTGTGAGTAGCTGTTTTTCTGTGAACCAGAAGAAAATTGGAGGGAAAAAAACCACACAATTAAAACAGCTTTTGATGGAGGCCACGGCCTTGCATTATTCAGGGCTCAGCTGCTGGCCTTAAGGATGCTGTCCAAGTTTTACTGACAAGCTCCTTTTTTTAGGCTTTGCTCAGCTTTAATTGGTTTGAAGGAGTTTCTTGGAAGAAGAAACATCCATAGCTGACCTCTGCTAAGCAGATTCCACTGGCAAAAATAAATACAAAATAAAAGCAAAAGCATTTCTTTTTAGCACTTTTGTTCTGCTGGAACCTTTGGAGAAACACTACGCAGTAATGTATGTATATAATCATGGTTTATGCTGTGAAGAATGTTTTCCAACCAATGTGAAAGCAAGAGGAAGAAGAATGACATTAAAAATTCAACACGAAATTGGCTTTTATAACAGTAAGCCAAATGCAAAATTGCTACTGATTTCTCAAGGTTATTCAATAATGTATAATACATGTTAAATATTACATGTCAATGTTACAATGTTATAAAAAAATGACTACAAATATGTGGTCTTTATTTAAATTATTTATCACAATGTTGCGCATGAAATACGATAAGACTTTCATCAAAACGTTCCAGGAAAACCTCAAAAGAATAACACACACCCACACTTATCAGACTAACACTCTGACTGCACCACCTAATCCAGAACCTTTTACACGGAGCTAAATGTTTACTATCAACATTATCCTTGTCTTGTTTGCAAAATTTATAAAAAAAGCTTTTATTTGCAGTGGCTGTAAAAAGCCATTTTCTCGATTGATGAGGTTTTGTTTGTGAGCCTACTTGCTGAAATTGAATCCCCCCCCACCTCTATTTTGCGGTTCAGTATGACACCTCAGCAAATGTTAGAAAAATTACTTCAATGTGACACTTCACTTACCTTTGGATCTAATGTCAAAAATATTATCTACAATTGGTTTGAAATATATTAAAGGGGCTAAGTGTGCAGACCTGATTCTGCCCGGTGCTCTGTAATATGTGGAGGTCCGTGCTGTCATCCCAAAAGCCACAACTTTTATGTGGGTATTCCAGCCAGCAGCAGTCCATAAGTTTATAGAGACAAAAACAAAGGGATGTTTTTGTAGGTGGACCTATGAAGCAATCAGATGATTCTGATTTATATTTTCTCATAAAGTGCTGCACAATAAACATTAGAAATATCATGACAGGCTGAAAAATGATCAGTGGTAATCATTTTATCAGTCACTGTACTCAACAGTAGAAATGCTGCAATCTTATTACAAAGAAATATACAGCCAGTGTGTGACTATATAGTGCTAAAACAGTTTTTTCTTGACATACATTGTGTAACTTAAAAAAACACTTAAGTTTTTGAGAGGCACTATCTCCCAGACGGTATTTTAAAAAAGTAAATATTTTGCTTGAATGACACCTGGGGCCCGTTCTTCGTACCTCGCTAAGTAAGTTAGCCGGATTTGACTGTTGACGATTTCGCGTGATCCTGGATCGTTCGGTTCTTCGAAGCCCATCCGGGACTTGCTGTCATAGCAACAGAGCCGTAAGCGTAAACCTGCTCGGGAGCAGGTTTACTTTATGTAAACAGGATTAGATCGCGGCCATTCAGGTATTTCCGCTTCATGTATACGAAAGCAACAGCGATATTTTACCACTGTTGTACCATAAATAAATAACATCAATGTAACTAAAGATAATGCAGCACTTGATCCTTTTATTGATGTCACACAGATACATACAGGTCATTTCCTAAAAAAGGGAAATGTACTATTAACATTCTATTACATGTATGTGATTATTACAGATGTAATTCATATTTCAGAGTAGTAATTGCAATTTACTTCGTGTAATCAAGATGGGAGACCACGGCTATAAAAGCGAAGGTGGATTTGGGAAGCCTGTTGCAGCCATGTCCTGTCCGTATACGCGAGCCACCCATTGCGGAAGGTGCAAGATTGATAAGGAGAGTCCTCAGAATCCAGCGTATATTGCGGGACAGACAGGATCCTTTAGCTCAGCGCGACAGTGTGCTCATAGAGAGATATCGATTTTCCCGTGAGGGTATTATTCACTTAACCAACTTGTTGACGAGGGGGTGCAGGACCACCACCTGTCTTTTTTTGCGCTGCCCCTTTTCTTGGTTGCTGTTATAAACAAACAAACAGATTATTTCAGGGTCTCTGTCCAAGAGACGAAAAGCAATATAAGTGATAAATATTACCATTCTGTAGAATATTCTTATATTTCCCTTTTACTTGTTCCCATGTTCTAGTGGGTCCTGTTGTGGCGCTAATGTGAAAGGGGATATAATATAACATAATGTAATATAATATAATGTAATATAATATTGGATAATATAGTGTGATATGACAAATCTACCCTACCACCTACTGGTGTTGGCCAGAGGGGCCGATGGCGCGATATGGCAGCCTGGCTTCTGTCCCAGGGCAACTGTGACAGCTACCAGTGTGTGAATGTGAGAGTGACTGAATAGTGGCATTGTAAAACGCTTTGGGTGCCTTGAAGAGCGCTATATAGATCCACTCCATTATTATTGTTATTATTAAATTACTTACGAGTTTAATTTGTCAGCAACTTTCTGCCAGCCCTCTCTCCTTGCTTTTGCAGCCTTTGCAGTGTTCCCTTGCGTTTTAATTAGACTCTGAAACTCCTAAAATCCCTCACTCAAGAGTTCTTGCTCTGCTGCCGAAGAATACCGAGCCGAGCGCGCTCCTTCGACATTTTCGCCGACCAATCAAAGGGTTGCCGATCAATGTTTCTACTATCGATGCGTAGCCCCTGTTGGGCCACCCAGTGATCTCACATTACTTCATCCAGCTATACTAATCGTCAACAACAGGTGTGTTCGGGGAACCGGAATAGCGAGCTCAGAGTTAGCGCGATGATTTGATCTTGGATGTGTCATTTGATCTTGGATGTAGTAAGCGACGTACGAAGAACGGGCCCCTGGGCTCCAACCAGAGCGTTACCAGATCAAACATTGGAAACTGTAAAACTGTACCAGTGGTGGTTTCTACCAGCGAGGGAACACTTGCAGAATAAAGATTTACAGTTTGGTCTGTAATTTGCTGGATAAAGACACAATTTGTAGTTTTTGTCCTCTCTACACTACCACAGTGCATTTTTAATCCAACAATCAATATGATTAAAGTAAAGACTTTTAATTTTAATTCAAGGGTTTTTAAAATGTGCTAATTACAGTCATTTTTATAAATATTCTCATTTTTCTGTGGCTTGACATTAATCGTCACCTTGCTATTTCATGACAAATTAAGCAGACAACACAAAGTTGATTCAAAGTGTTGGGTTGGTATTTTAGAGCTTTTCACTATTAATTTTACATATAAGGTCCAAAGAGATGTGAAGGGGGGTATTATCCATCCATTCGCTTCCGCTGATCCTTTTCAGGGTTGTGGGGGGTGCTGGAGTCTATCCCAGCTGTCTTAGGGCAAGAGGCAGGGTACACCCTGGAGAGGTCGCCAGTCTGTCACAGGGCTAACACATAGACAGAGTCAATTATTCGCATTGTATTGTTTCCAATTAACCTAACCCCACTAAATGCATATCTTTGGACTATGGGAGGAAGCCGGAGTAACCGGAGAGAACCCATGCAACACAGGGAGAACATGCAAACTCCACATAGAAAGACCCTGGCCTGAGGGTGGAATTGAACTCAGGACCTTCTTGCTGTGAGGCAACAGTGCTAACCACCGTGCCACCATGTAGAAAAAGAATGTGCTTATCAGCTCAGTAACACTAAAAGGCCAAAACCTACAACAACCATTAAAGTGGATGATCACAGAATTATTTCTATGGTTAAGAAAAATAAGTTCACAACATCTAGATAAATAAAGAACTGTTAAAGAAAAAGGTAAGTCATTGTCATGGTCTACAATCAAGTGAAGCCTTCTAGAATAGAAATACAGAGGACTGGTGCAAACCTCTGGTTACACGCAACAACAGGAAGGGGAGAACATTGCTAGAAAAGATCTAAACGAGCCTGCACAGTTCTGACAATCATGTCTGTCAAGTCTTTTTGGACTGATGAACTTGTAACCAGGATGATAGGAAGACAAAAGTAACAGTGAATCAGAAACATACCAAACTATCTGTCAAACATGCTGCAGAGATAGTGTTTAGAAATGATATGACTGCTGATGGAGGCAGCAGGTGGTGCACAAAAGCTACATTAAAAAAAAATTGTGGTTTCATCTAATGAATCATGGAGCAAACTGTACCTGCCAAATTACTGAACACCAAGTACTGTTACCTTTTAACTTGTGGAATACTGAATGCTGCTTTAGAGCTACAGCAATTAGCTGTACTTCCTTTATACTTAAGACTGTATAATTTATATGAGTGTTGAAAGATTTTGAGTTTTGTGTTATGTTTATTTGTAGCTTCATTTAAAGGAAGAAGAGCTTGTGAATTGGACAATTGCAGGAAAAGGGAGTGAGACATTGTGTGCAGAAAAAATGCGCTGTGACAGCCAAAAAGCTACCTCCTGTTTCAACAGATAAGCTCCTGTTTCAACAGATAAGTTAACGGTCTCTCCTTTTAAGGAGTTGTTATTGAGTTCTGTACATGCCACACCTATTGCTGTGAAAGCTTGTTTGAGTACAATTAAAGGATGCACTGAGAGCCCCGTGCGATCCCCTCTGGGTCACATCTGTTGTGCACACGTTAGTGCAGAACAGATCGGACCGGGTCGGGGCGTCGCCCATGTACATGTAAAATCTTTGAGTCTGTGTTTCTTGCCTCCTAAGAGTTTTCTCCTCACAATGAGTATATGGTACTTGTGGAAAGTACCAAAGTACTAGATTTTGACTCACATTTATTGTGATTAAAAATGTAATCCTGTGACAGGTATTGGTATCTGCTGCAAAGTGATATATGTATGAATTCCATGTATTTTGAATAAAACATGATGCAAAATCTTTTCAGCAGGTAATATTGGTCAAAGGCTAAAAACCCTGTTTTTTCTATTTATATGTGATGATGTGCTCTGTTCTCACATGCTAACACACTGATTATAAGAAGAGCTTCTTGAATACATTTTTTACAAAGCCTGAGTTAGAGAAACTATCAATGACACTTCTACATTCCCTTTTATGAGCCTTCATAAATAGTTGATATTGTGTTGCATGACACACAGATCTGTTACATCACTCTGACATGCAGCCAAGGCCCCAGGAAAACGTGTCTCATAAGTAAGCTTGTATTTTATGCCACTGAGTTCCACACTAAGCGAATATTCATCTGTGCAAGTCTTATTTTGAATCGTTGCACAAGGTAGAAAAGGTTTTCCAGCGGGACCTAATAACGTGTCGGGGTGAATCAAATCATGTTTTAAAATACGGTAGAACACTTTAATGTAATTTAAATAATATTGCTTATGAAAAGTTTTACAAATATGAAACATCACATTCAGGCTAAATCTAATAAAGAATGATTTAGCTCGCTTGTTCTGGTCAAGTCCAGTCCCACGGGCTCATTTAAGCTATAGTAATGTGATAGTTTATTGATCACTGCGGGGAAATAATTTTATACACCCACAAAGCCCACACTCTCCAGGGAAAACGGAAGCTGGGTTCAGCTCCACAACCGCATTCCTCAGCAGACCGGGATTAATTACATACTTGAAGGTTATCCGGTGTTGATTGCAATGATTTTACACAAAATAACTTATCTTAGCAGCAACACTCACAGATATGTTTGAGCCAAATTTATATCATATCCTGTGCAGCTGAATGGATACATTTTTTAAAAAGTGTGCACTCATGCTACCATGGGACATTTGGAATTAAACTGTCTAGCAAATGGCAGCTTCAGCAGTGCAGTGCAGCTTGACACTGGAGAAAGATACCACACAACATGATGTGGCCTAAATGCAATAATGATGAGAGTGAACATTTTTTAAACATGGATCCACCATGCATAATTAATACTTGATGTTGTGAAATCCATTTTCTTGCCTCAACTGAATTGATCAAATTCAGAAATAACAACTTCCCTCTACAGAGCTGATGCTGGACTCATCTGCATTTTCTGTTTTTAAGTAAGCGTCTATCGGAACAGCTAATATGCTAAGTCATGATATACTGTAATAAAGTACATTTTTATAAAAATCACCTTTTTTATTCATTGTGTCTTTAACTTACATAAACTTTGAAACTATCTCTATCTCTACTTTTAATATTAGGCTTCAAACTTTCCTTTCTGCTAAAGAATATAGTTAGGGTTAGGTCAGGTGACCCTGAACCCTCCCTTAGTTATGCTGCAATATGCTGCTGGGGGATTCCCATGATGCACTGAGTTTTTTTTTCTCAGTCACCTTTCTCACTCACTATATGGTAATAGACCTCTCTGCACTGAATCATACTTGTTATTAATCTCTGGCTCTCTTCCACAGCATGTCTTTTATCCTCTCTTCCTTCTCGCTCCCCAACCAGTCGCAGCAGATGGCCCCGCCCCTCCCTAAGCCTGGTTCTGCTGGAGGTTTCTTCCTGTTAAAAAGGAGTTTTTCCTTCCCACTGTCTCCACAAAGAGCTTGCTCATAGGGGATCATATGATTCTTGGGTTTTTCTCTGTATGTATTATTATAGGGTCTACCTTAAATATAAAGCACCTTGAAGCGACTGTTGTTGTGATTTGGCGCTGTAAAAATAAATTGAATTGAAATAAATTGAAATATTAATCATCAGAACCTGGTGCTGAAGTGCCTTATCCAATTCAGGGAGACAAAGCAGGTGGAGGTATCCTGGTGTCACGGGGGCAGAGACAAAGTAAACCCTGGACAACTAACTATTCACATTACATCCACAGTCATTTAGAATCATCACCTAGTGTAACATACATGTCTTTGGACTGTAGGAGAAAGCTGGAGTACATGGAGGACATGCAAACTCCATGCAGAAAGGAACTAGTCAGTCACTGGATTCAAACCCAGTGCTAACCACTGCACCACCATGTTTTAAGAGTCTTTTATAAAAATATTTTCCATTCACCCTTTGCTTTTCATACAGGCCACCTGGACTTGTTTAGTAATTTTTTGTTGTAAAATTACAAAATAATTCTGATCTTCGAGGAACCCTTTAGATTCATGCTACCAAACATTCCCGTAAACCTTGTTGTCTCTTTTTTCTGAAACCATCTGAATTTTGTCTCTAGCACAAAACGGAACATAATTACTGTCATTTGAAGGGCGCTTGTAAAATGGTAAACGGCATGTATTTGTATAGCGCTTTTCTAGTCCCTAAGGACCCCAAAGCACTTTACACAACCAGTCATCCACCCATTCACACACTGGTGACGGCAAGCTACATTGTAGCCACAGCCACCCTGGGACGCACTGACAGAGGCGAGGCTCACTGACAGAGCCTCGCCTCTGTCAGTGTCGAGGCTCTGTCAGTGCTGCCGGACACCACCAGCGAAGTTTCTTGCCCAAGGACTCAACGACGAGACTGTCCAAGCCGTGACTGACTATTAATCAAAGTAAGAATAGACCTCACAGTGACTCCTGTGCTGTGAATACGGAAGACCTGACTTATGACATTAGGCTGATAAGAACCAAAAGTACTGCCAGTATTAATTAAAGTAAGAAAGACTGACTTGGAATAAGCGTTGAGTACAGCACCACCACACCAACACTCATTCCCAGCCTTCACTGTTTACATGACTAGAATCATTACTGTTCATTAAACAATTACTTAACTTTAGCTTTCTGTAAATATTTGGGAAGCGTTTGTGTTGAAAACTGCCATCACAGTATGCTGTAGGAGCAAATAACAGAGCCTGCATCTAGTATTTTTCTACATATATTAGTGGTGTGGACTGGGATTGCCTATTCCTATTAGTTCCATTCATTACCCACTGGAGGGAGGCCTAATGTATCTTCTCCCCTGCTACCGTCATAAGCCTCAGATTGGTTCTAGGTGGTTGGTGGACTGCAGCCTGCTGCAGAGGAAACATATTGAGCTTCTCCACAACTTTACTTGGGGTCATTTCATCAAAGGAGAGGCCTTCTGATTAACTTTCTCTCAGCCTCATTGCTTTGAGTGCCCAACAGATAGTTTTCACGCGGGCCCTACTGTCCCCTGATTCTGTACATTAACATTACTCTGCTTGATGAGACGTTCACTGAAGTTCCAGCCAAAGCAAATTATGTGAGCAGTCATTATGTATGTTTTTTCTAAAAGTGGCTTTACTGAAAAGCATCACAAAATACAGTTAAAGTCTAAAGGTTGATCAATGTAATGTGACATCCTACTTGTGTGCAATAGGTTTTAGAGTGGTTTTATTTTTGTTTCTTTTAAATCAAACTTTCTGAGGGCCAAACTTGTCTAATGCAAATTATATTTCTACGCAACGAAAAGTCCTTTTACACATGCAAGTACATCGGTTCAGTGCAGGATCTGTTGCTATACTTTATGTTTTTGGAGCAGAGAAAAGTACAAAAGGGTTAGTGAGTGTTAAATTGCCTCTTAGCTGGAAAAACAACACCTTTCCATCTGAAACAGGTGCGCCAATCACAGTTATGATAACAATACTGTATTACTGCCTTGTTCATGCTCCTCAAATCTGCAGCCAGAGGCAGATGGCATGGATTTTTGTAAACTTGTACAGTGATGATGGAAATAAATAATACAAGCCAGGAAGCGCACAGATGTGCAAAGTTAATTTCAAGGTCAGGAGACCTGTTGGAGCTTTGTTTGTGCGAGTTGCTGCTGAATCATAAATATTGGGCCTGTACCCTGCAACGGCAAATGCATCCTGCAGGAAATGTACACGTGACACAGTTACGTTTGCTGTAATTTGAATATATAGAATGAAACTTGAATATATAGAATGATCTTTTGAATATATAGAATGAAACTTGAATATATAGAATGATCTTTTGAATATATAGAATGAAACTTGAATATATAGAATGATCTTTTGAAAATATAGAATGAAACTTGAATATATAGAATGAAACTTGAATATATAGAATGAAGCTTGAATATATAGAATGAAGCTTGAATATATAGAATGAAACTTGAATATATAGAATGATCTTTTGAATATATAGAATGAAACTTGAATATATAGAATGATCTTTTGAATATATAGAATGAAACTTGAATATATAGAATGAAACTTGAATATATAGAATGAAGCTTGAATATATAGAATGAAGCTTGAATATATAGAATGAAACTTGAATATATAGAATGATCTTTTGAATATATAGAATGAAACTTGAATATATAGAATGAAACTTGAATATATAGAATGATCTTCTGAATATATAGAATGAAACTTGAATATATAGAATGAAACTTGAATATATAGAATGATCTTCTGAATATATAGAATGATCTCTTGAATATATAGAATGAAACTTGAATATATAGAATGATCTTTTGAATATATAGAATGATCTTTTGAAAATATAGAATGAAACTTGAATATATAGAATGAAACTTGAATATATAGAATGATCTCTTGAATATATAGAATGAAACTTGAATATATAGAATGAAACTTGAATATATAGAATGATCTCTTGAATATATAGAATGAAACTTGAATATATAGAATGATCTTTTGAATATATAGAATGAAACTTGAATATATAGAATGAAACTTGAATATATAGAATGATCTCTTGAATATATAGAATGAAACTTGAATATATAGAATGATCTTTTGAATATATAGAATGATCTTTTGAAAATATAGAATGAAACTTGAATATATAGAATGAAACTTGAATATATAGAATGATCTCTTGAATATATAGAATGAAACTTGAATATATAGAATGAAACTTGAATATATAGAATGATCTCTTGAATATATAGAATGAAACTTGAATATATAGAATGATCTTTTGAATATATAGAATGAAACTTGAATATATAGAATGATCTCTTGAATATATAGAATGAAACTTGAATATATAGAATGATCTTTTGAATATATAGAATGATCTTTTGAAAATATAGAATGAAACTTGAATATATAGAATGATCTCTTGAATATATAGAATGAAACTTGAATATATAGAATGATCTTTTGAATATATAGAATGAAACTTGAATATATAGAATGATCTCTTGAATATATAGAATGAAACTTGAATATATAGAATGATCTTTTGAATATATAGAATGATCTTTTGAAAATATAGAATGAAACTTGAATATATAGAATGAAACTTGAATATATAGAATGATCTCTTGAATATATAGAATGAAACTTGAATATATAGAATGAAACTTTGGAATATATAGAATGAAACTTGAATATATAGAATGATCTCTTGAATATATAGAATGAAACTTGAATATATAGAATGATCTTTTGAATATATAGAATGATCTTTTGAAAATATAGAATGAAACTTGAATATATAGAATGATCTCTTGAATATATAGAATGAAACTTGAATATATAGAATGATCTTTTGAATATATAGAATGAAACTTGAATATATAGAATGAAACTTGAATATATAGAATGATCTCTTGAATATATAGAATGAAACTTGAATATATAGAATGATCTTTTGAATATATAGAATGATCTTTTGAAAATATAGAATGAAACTTGAATATATAGAATGAAACTTGAATATATAGAATGATTTCTTGAATATATAGAATGAAACTTGAATATATAGAATGATCTCTTGAATATATAGAATGAAACTTGAATATATAGAATGATCTTTTGAATATATAGAATGAAACTTGAATATATAGAATGATCTCTTGAATATATAGAATGAAACTTGAATATATAGAATGATCTTTTGAATATATAGAATGATCTTTTGAAAATATAGAATGAAACTTGAATATATAGAATGAAACTTGAATATATAGAATGATCTCTTGAATATATAGAATGAAACTTGAATATATAGAATGATCTTCTGAATATATAGAATGATCTCTTGAATATATAGAATGAAACTTGAATATATAGAATGATCTTTTGAATATATAGAATGATCTTTTGAAAATATAGAATGATCTTTTGAAAATATAGAATGAAACTTGAATATATAGAATGAAACTTGAATATATAGAATGAAACTTGAATATATAGAATGAAACTTGAATATATAGAATGATCTCTTGAATATATAGAATGAAACTTGAATATATAGAATGATCTTTTGAATATATAGAATGAAACTTGAATATATAGAATGATCTCTTGAATATATAGAATGAAACTTGAATATATAGAATGATCTTTTGAATATATAGAATGAAACTTGAATATATAGAATGATCTCTTGAATATATAGAATGAAACTTGAATATATAGAATGATCTTTTGAATATATAGAATGATCTTTTGAAAATATAGAATGAAACTTGAATATATAGAATGATCTCTTGAATATATAGAATGAAACTTGAATATATAGAATGAAACTTGAATATATAGAATGATCTCTTGAATATATAGAATGAAACTTGAATATATAGAATGATCTTTTGAATATATAGAATGAAACTTGAATATATAGAATGATCTCTTGAATATATAGAATGAAACTTGAATATATAGAATGATCTTTTGAATATATAGAATGATCTTTTGAAAATATAGAATGAAACTTGAATATATAGAATGATCTCTTGAATATATAGAATGAAACTTGAATATATAGAATGATCTTTTGAATATATAGAATGATCTCTTGAATATATAGAATGAAACTTGAATATATAGAATGATCTTTTGAATATATAGAATGATCTTTTGAAAATATAGAATGAAACTTGAATATATAGAATGATCTCTTGAATATATAGAATGAAACTTGAATATATAGAATGATCTTTTGAATATATAGAATGATCTTTTGAAAATATAGAATGAAACTTGAATATATAGAATGAAACTTGAATATATAGAATGATCTCTTGAATATATAGAATGAAACTTGAATATATAGAATGATCTCTTGAATATATAGAATGAAACTTGAATATATAGAATGAAACTTGAATATATAGAATGATCTTTTGAAAATATAGAATGAAACTTGAATATATAGAATGAAACTTGAATATATAGAATGTATGAACCTCATTTTTAGAGATGATGTGTTTCTGAATTCTCTGCCTTTACAAAATGGCATCAGCTGAACTATTTCAGTACTTTTTAGAGCTTGACAACTGTTTTGCGACAGCTGTTCAAACTGCAAATGGTAGAAATAATTTGAATTTATACTACGTCACCTTGAAGAACACGTTTTCATTATTGCAACATTTCTAGTGCTCATGAATAATGTTCAACAAAATGTTTCTGGGAGAAGATTATGCACACTTCTTGAGGGAATTTATCAATCACTGATGGAGATGTCAACTGAGCTAACACTTCGAGCAGAAGCTGAAGCACATGTTATGGGCTCATTATATCATTCTACATCTCAAAGAGGAAGGTCAAGGTAAGTGATAAAAATGGAAACAAATTCATTCATAATGTGTATGGCACTTGAAAGAGTGAAGAGATGGCAAACAAGATAATGAATGCAAGAAATAAGAAAGAAGTTAACATATTTCTTCTTTTGTTTCTAACTCTTTTAGGTACAACATACCAGCTACTCAGCTGACTGACATGCGAGACTTGGGGTTTAGTTGGATGGCCATATCTCAAATGTTGTCAGTAAATGTTGGAACACTGTACAACCACAGGATACAACTAGTGGACTATGGAAATTTGCAATTTGAACAGCTGTCGCAAAACAGTTGTCAAGCTCTAAAAAGTACTGAAATAGTTCAGCTGATGCCATTTTGTAAAGGCAGAGAATTCAGAAACACATCATCTCTAAAAAAGAGGTTCATACATTCTATATATTCAAGTTTCATTCTATATATTCAAGCTTCATTCTATATATTCAAAAGATCATTCTATATATTCAAGTTTCATTCTATATATTCAAGTTTCATTCTATATATTCAAAAGATCATTCTATATATTCAAGTTTCATTCTATATATTCAAGCTTCATTCTATATATTCAAAAGATCATTCTATATATTCAAGTTTCATTCTATATATTCAAGCTTCATTCTATATATTCAAGCTTCATTCTATATATTCAAAAGATCATTCTATATATTCAAGTTTCATTCTATATATTCAAGTTTCATTCTATATATTCAAAAGATCATTCTATATATTCAAGTTTCAGTCTATATATTCAAAAGATCATTCTATATATTCAAGCTTCATTCTATATATTCAGAAGATCATTCTATATATTCAAGTTTCATTCTATATATTCAAAAGATCATTCTATATATTCAAGCTTCATTCTATATATTCAAGTTTCATTCTATATATTCAGAAGATCATTCTATATATTCAAGTTTCATTCTATATATTCAGACTTTGGTTGGAATATATATATATATAATATTTTCCTAAAGGGCATTCCATAATATATATATATATATATATATATATATATATATATATATATATATATATATATATATATATATATATATATATATATATATATATATATATATATTGAACTTCTGTTATTACTGCAGCCCACCTGCAGTACCATCACAGCCAGGGAGTCAGTGAGTTAGACAACCATTTTGCATGCATAGCCACATAAAAAAATCACCATAACTCTGATGCTTGAGTCATGACTGACGATTTACACTATATACATGTTTTTCTGGTCCCACATTGTCGGACATACTGATGTGAAATTTAATAGAAATCTGTAGTTTTACATTTTGCAGTTTTTCACAACATATTTCTTGGTTATTTGATATTAAAGTGGTAATCACTTTCAATTTCTAAAGTATTACCATCGCTTTTTCTCATTATAACCCCAATATTACCACCTTTTTACCTTTCGATAATAGAAAGCACAACCAGCATTACGAAGGGTGATATCAGTTTTCTTTAAATTACTATCTTAAAATGACAATGTTGTGGTGCAAAGTAACAAAAGCTGACCTTTTGTGTAACAGCTAACTAAGAAAGAAAAAAAGCTTCAAATTGTAGAACACTATATTCATGTTCAGGGCATCATGTGGGAGGAAAGCTAGTGAGGGTTCGATGCAAATGGTAAGGGCCATTCCAGATTTAGAGAAAAATCCCTTGATGGATGCTGGTATTTCTGTCTTTCTCTGAAAAGCAAGTTAATTTTCTTTTATTTTTAATTTACTGTGGGCTGAAATTCTTATAATTCATTTTAATGAAATGGTTTAGCAGAAAATGGTATCACCCACACTTTTCCACTCATATTTTTTGCAGTATGTGGCCTTTTAATGGTTTCTCACTTTTTGACTAAAACTTGCCGTGCATGCGTTATCTGGCAGAGTGAACTTTGGACATTCAACTTTTGGACGGCCGTCTGACAATACAGATCTTCTTGTAATAACATAATATACATCGAGAAACAGTGAAACCCCCTGGGGAAGTGGGTGCAGTAGGGTTGGGTTACCTTTCTGCAGGGTATCACTATGCTCCTGACAGCAAATGGTGTCAGGTTTAATTGGAACAAGCATAAAGTAATGGAGCGTGTCAGATGGCTTCCACTGAGCCTGAGAGGAGGTATGGCTTCTAGGTTTCTCCATGGTTGGAAGGTCAGTGAGAGAGGGAGAAACACAAGCGTCAGATGCGAGCAGACATAAAATGGAGAAGAAGAAAAAGAAATCATAATATTTGTTTTACTTTATTTAGTGCAAATCAAAGATGACGAGTGGAACATTTGTATTCCTCTAAAGGATTATGAAAAATTTCCACGCATTCACCAGCTTGCAACAACTGTGAAAAATGTAAAAGGTAAGGGTGAAAATTATTTTTTTGATATTTTATATTATCCAATGAAACAACTGTGGACAGCAGCACCTAAGTACTAAATAATTATGACAAATAATAACCATAAAAAAGGCACAGCTGTGGGTCAAGAGATGCACAAACATGTAAGGAATCAAGGAGGTGAGGGAAAACACAATGAAACACAAAGGTGTTGTAGGGCGAAAGGCTTGTGTTACCGTGGCAAAAATCAATTTAAATGGAAAAAAAACAATGTGGGGTAGCCTAACAGAGTAAGCCAGCAATCATATAAATAAAGAGGGAATATGTGAAGGCAAAAAGTTGACATAAATCTCTCTTTAAAATTGAATTGAAGACACTGTAGTACCTGTAACTGCTCCAAAGGTGCATGGGCAGTGTTAGTGTAAAGCTGTGCTCCAGGTGTCACGTTGTTATTTGCCTTCACCTAATTCACAAAATGCTCCTGAAGTAACGACAGTTGATGCATATTGAGCAAGGGTGTCAAATATGAGGCTCTGGGGACAGAATCAGGACTCCAATCCGGCCCAATGGATATCTTTGGAAAATATGAAGGAGGGTATACATTTTGGAAAAACTGTATTTTCATTTATAGTCTTTTATAATACGTACAATAAAAGTGATAGATGACATAAAAATTCCTGGTACTGCTAATTTCAATTTTCTTTTGTCCCTCAAAACCTTTAATTACAGGACAGTTTGGGAAATTCTACACATCTATTTACACATCTATTTGTTTTTTAATTATTATTATTTATTTATTTATTTTTTACAATTTAAGCCCAAAGAGTCATGCTGACAGATTTATTTCATTAAATAGAGCAGCATTTCTTTATCATGAAGTAAAACTAAGACATGCTGTTGAAATCACAGAGATTAAACTTGCAGCTAAACTTATTTAGGGGGATGTTTACTGGTCTGGCCAGGCCATAAGTGCTATATGTGGCCCCCAATTTATAATGTGTTTCACATCCCTGACATAGAGAAATAAGCAATTAAAATGAACGAGCATTTCCTTAGACATTTTTTATAAACGTGCTGCTCTAAGCTATTCTTTTGTTTCAGCCCAACCTCCTCCCACCATCCATGCAGCCCCGAGTCACAGCGCCTCCCACATTAAATGAATTATTGTATGCTTCTATAGAATGACAGACAGATTACTTTCAAAATGCCAAATAAAAACAATTCAAGCATTGTTTTACCACTTAATCAGAGTGTCACAAAGCAGGGCGACACAAAACAGATGTGTTCACAAACGAGAAAGAGAAAAACAGTGCAGTTGTTTGCTCACGGTCTTACCTTTTGTAAATGATTTCTTGATATCAGTCACTCCCAGATATTTCCCCTGACAGACTGGATCCTTCAATTGATTTTGGGTTTATTGCTGAACAGTTAGCAGCCCAGCGGAAACATGAAACAGGTTTCTGTTAAATCAGTTCTCATATTGTTGACAAAATGTCTTTAAATGTGGATACATACTGTGGAAGTAGCCACGCCACCATCAGGTGCTGTACACCATCATTAGCCATAGTGCTAATAGTATTTGCTGTGATTAAGCTCCTCTTAGCACAGTTGCACTCATCTTGCTATTGTCGCTTCCTTTTTTTCTCCTTATCTGTGTCTTCCGTTACTTGAAAACCAGATTGCTGCCGTTCTGTCATCTTTCTGGCAGCTGGTAAACCCGCTATAAATAAAGCTCAAAAGTTCTCCACTGCTTTAACAGCTGTTTAGATTTTATTCCAATTTGATATACATTTACTGATACAAAAAGTCTGGCTCCCTCATCTTTTTAAATATAGCGTGCACTTTCAACCACTTAAGTTAAGATTCCCCCCACATGCAACATATATAAATGATCTTAAGTAATGTGAGCTCGGCTTAAGGTTAGAAATAATAGATCAAAGCAAGAAATTCGACTGCATCGATTTTGATTCGTGTGTTACTTGTGATGGTAATATCTGATGAGACGGATGCTGTGCTGTTGCATCAGAGGGGTAGTGATGAAAATAGATGGCAAACAGCGGAATGAGCAAAGAGGGATTCTAGCATGACTAAATCATAAAAAACACGAGGGCACAGACAGTTTCCAGAGCTGCTGCCGGAATGATCAGACTTCGAAAATAATCTCACTTATTAATGCATCTCTGAACAATCGCTCTACCTTGACATATGCAAACCTTCGGGGGCAGAGAGTTCTATAGCTCTCCACTGGGTGTTGCTCGTCAGTCTGAGTTTGAGAGCACTGAGACCCCCTCTTAGATGTATGGGGATTTCGTGTAGCTGTACCTACAGCATCTCCATTATGGACTTCTTTCCTGTAAAGCACGGGCAGTCTGCTGACAGCTACCTGCACATCAGGAACATTGTTCTACAAATGTTACACATGCAGGGAGTTCCTGTTTTTAATAAAGCTGAAATAGTACTTTCACACTTTGCACAAGGTGAGGAAACAAATCACAGGAATAATTAGTTTTCTCTGAATTTGGAAGGGAGAGCAGTGAACCAACAGAGCAGCTGACACTGACGGCAATTTAGTCCTAAGTATAAAAATATTTAAATAAATCAGCTAAAGCATTTATACTGCGCCGATGATGGCGATGTAGTGTGTACACTATTGAGGCAGGACGCATGTTTCTTAAAGCAGAGTACTACAAAGCTCCTTTTTCCCTGCTTGAACTTCAATAGAAGCTGTTTGCTCTCATCCATTGTTCCTCCTCTCCGCTTCTTGCTCCCTTGGCAGGAACAGGCATTTAGCCTCTGTGCCTCCTGTTTGCTGAGCCAGTGACAGTTTGCACCGCAGCACTGCTGTGGGAATAACTCCCTGCCTTCACCTTAACACCCTAGGGACCTTCCACTGCAGGGCACAGTCAGTTAAATCAAAGTGCAACAGGAAGATGCTGTACATACAGCGGATATACTGTGTTTTCAGTGGTTCATGCAGACACATGTTACAAATGGACTGATGAATGGAATTTTTTCGTTCAGTGTAAGCCTTTGGCAGGAGAAAGCATTTAGCCACTTTTCCACTAGTACCTACTAGGCTTGGCTCGGTTTGACTCCAGCCGTTTTTCCATTTCGACTGAGTACCATCTCAGTGTGCGTGGAGTCGTCATAGCAACGTGTCCGAAAGTCCATGACGTCATTTGTATTCGACACAAATACAACACAACAATGGAGGACATCAAGGTGATGGTATACCTGCTGCTTGGTTTATGCATTTTTGTCAGACTCTGGGAGTATGGTGTTGGTTTTTGCACTGTCATTTCCCTTGTTGCTAGGTTGTAGGTGCTTGTGGAAAAGGACTATTTGTTGTAAAAAACCTGGAAAAAATAGCTGAGGGTCTCAGACTTGGAGACGTTGTGCTAACAGAAGTCTGCTAGTATTATGCAATCCGAAGCAGTGTTGGCCTGTTGTGAGACTGCTAAACAGGCCAGCTTTGAAAAGAACGACTGTAGTGGAAAGTGTGTAGCCCAACTTGTTTTAGTAAAAAACAAAAGGGAAACCACTTGAGATGTAATTTACTTGTCAAGGAACTGGAACTGAGATACTGAAAGCAGAAGTGCACACACTCATTAAGGTTCATAAAGGTTGTTTTCTATGAGGTGCCGTAAGTGACATTATTACTGAAACGCTCTCACACACACAACTGAAATTTTAGCTCTCACACACACTACTGAAACGCTCTCACACACACTACTGAAACGCTCTCACACACATTACTGAAACGCTCTCACACACACTACTGAAACGCTCTCACACACTACTGAAATTTTAGCTCTCACACACACTACTGAAATTTTAGCTCTCACGCACACTACTGAAATTTTAGCTCTCACGCACACTACTGAAGCGCTCTCACACACACTACTGAAACGCTCTCACACACACTACTGAAACGCTCTCACACACACAACTGAAACGCTCTCACACACACAACTGAAATGCTCTCACACACACTACTGAAATTTTAGCTCTCACACACACTACTGAAATTTTAGCTCTCACACACACTACTGAAACGCTCTCACACACACTACTGAAACGCTCTCACACACACGACTGAAACGCTCTCACACACACTACTGAAACGCTCTCACACACACTACTGAAACGCTCTCACACACATTACTGAAACGCTCTCACACACATTACTGAAACGCTCTCACACACACTACTGAAATTTTAGCTCTCACACACACTACTGAAACGCTCTCACACACATTACTGAAACGCTCTCACACACATTACTGAAACGCTCTCACACACACTACTGAAATTTTAGCTCTCACACACACAACTGAAACGCTCTCACACACACTACTGAAACGCTCTCACACACACTACTGAAACGCTCTCACACACACTACTGAAATTTTAGCTCTCACACACACACTACTGAAACGCTCTCACACACACTACTGAAACGCTCTCACACACACAACTGAAATTTTAGCTCTCACACACACAACTGAAACGCTCTCACACACATTACTGAAACGCTCTCACACACACTACTGAAATTTTAGCTCTCACACACACTACTGAAACGCTCTCACACACACTACTGAAACGCTCTCACACACACTACTGAAACACTCTCACACACACAACTGAAACACTCTCACACACACTACTGAAACGCTCTCACACACACAACTGAAACACTCTCACACACACTACTGAAACGCTCTCACACACACTACTGAAACACTCTCACACACACTACTGAAACGCTCTCACACACACTACTGAAATTTTAGCTCTCACGCACACTACTGAAACGCTCTCACACACACCACTGAAACCAGAGGCATTTCTGCTGAACAGGAAGTTGTTTCCTGACAAGGAAACTGATGGAAAAAGTGGTATATTTCAAAACACTACAAGGATTTCTACTCAGCAACCTGCTAGTACAGCAGTCCCCAACCTTTTTTGCGCCACGTAAACAATATAAAAAATAAAAAAACGATAAATACCATGAAAACCATAAATAGAAATGTGTTCGAATTTTTGTGGAGGAATAAAACCCATTACATAGAAAGATCTCAGCTTGTGAAGGGATACAATAAAGGTGGTATCAAAACTCAGAATTGGAATTTATGGTTGGCACCCTTAGAATTAAATGGTTAAAATCTTGTCTGTCACAGCCAGAGTCTACTTAGCTCCACATCCCATGATTCTTGTTTAATAAAATAGTATACAGGATTAGACTTTATTTTGAAATGTGATTTTGCGGCAAATAAAATCCCCATAAAGATATCAAACTTTCCAAAACAGACGTTGCATTTTTGGGAAAATGAGATTTACCCACAACTTCTCCCCATAATTCAACCTTATGGAATAATAGGGTAATAACACTTAATCAAAAATCAATTTTCAAGAGTGACTGGTTTGAACAAAAATATTATATTCATAACAGATTTGTTGGATGATAACGGTGTCATTCTAAGTTACACAGACTTTTCAGAAAAATATTGTCTAAACTGTTCTCAAAGAGAATATAACAAATTTTGTGAACTGGTCCCACTGCCTCTGCTTCATTTGATTAAAATTTTTATGATATACAATAATTTCTCATCAGTGCTCCCAAATTTATTGCTAGGGCAATGTCAGCTGTTTGATAAAAATGCAATAAGAAATTTGTTAGTAGTTTCTTCAAAGACAAAATATTTCATAGTTACAACAGAATGGTTACATGGCATGGTTCTAATTTAGTTATTTCATATACACTGGATAAAGCATACTAAAAATTTATGAAATAGCCTATTCTACCTAAAGTTAAAAAAACACACTTTAAACAAAACTAATACTGTGGCAGAATTTCTAAAAAAAGAGATTTGGCTTTGAGGTGGATCAGTGTTCTTTTTGTACTGATGAAAATGAAACCCTAGAACATCTTTTTTTTTCCTATGCCCTATCACACAATGTATTTGGTGCAACTTAAAAAATTGGATTTCCCTAAATATTAATGATGTGCCACTGTTTGAATTACATCATAATTTTTTTTATATGGATCATCTAGCATTGGATGTCTCAGACATTATTAACATCATCATACTTGTTGAGTATTGCAGCATCGACAGCGATCAACTCGAAGGAAAATGACGACGGAGGCAAAAATGTCCTTAATATTTTTGGGAACTTTATTCCTCATCAACATGCGGCAAAACTTTTCTCGTGGGTGCCATTTTCGTTGTGGTATACTTTTTTTTTTTCTTAGGGGCGTGATGACGCAGCATCCGTGCTTTTACAATGAAACAGTGCCTCCTTGTGGTGGCAACTAAAATACTGTCTCTGTTAAACCACAGTAACCATAATGCAGTTAAACACTGTACAACATGAGTACACACAATGAATATCTTAACAATACTTTTGAGTAAATATCATATCCATTGTGCTAAATGGAGGAACGCTAAGCCTTCTCTCCCTGGTTTTTTTGATGATTTTAAGATATTTTTCTTTGCTAAAAAAAAGACAAAAAGCACATATGCCAAAAAAATAACCAGGATAATGCACGTCTCCCGCTATTCTAAATTTTGACTTATGCTGAGGCTAATATATTGTTAAGTAATGCAGCTGTCTCACTAAGGTCCAGAATCGATTTGTTCCACGATTCGATTCAATTCAATTCGATTTGATTATGGGGAATTTTGACAGTCAGAAATATTATAATTCAGATCAGTACATTTACATATTTTTGTATTTAAAAAAAGGAAGCTGACACACGCAAGACTTTATCAAAGGTGTGAGCATCACAGCAGATGCCTTTGTGTCAAAGTAGCTGAAGATAAAACACATAAAAACATGAAGGTGGTTTTCCTGGCCTGGGATTTTATAAAAAATATTCTGCAGTACATCAAAAACGAAAGAAAACCATTAACATATGAACGTTACCTCTTTTTTTTTTTTTTTTTTTCTTTTTTTTTAAAATGACATCAGAAACAGCAGTATGCGACATTACGTGATGGCAGAGCTTCAGTTCATCCTTTGTCATTTTTTTTTTTTTTAATAAATAGGACAGGGGGAATGAATGAGAGAAAGAGGGGGAGAGAAAGAAAGAAAACCAAAGGGGAGAAGAGACGGTGAGAAGGGGGGGGAAGAGAGAGAGAAAAAAAAGAACTCCTGGGTCACCTGTATGGAGAAAAAAAAAAACAAACAAAAAAAACAAACAGAGGAGACAGCAAACAACAAAGAGCAACATAATAATAGAGAAAACAAAGCACCATCACAATAAACTAGCTAGTCATAGATATCAATATTTACTAAATAATAAACGATATTGTGCAGCACGCAAGATAGACAGCGCACAGTGTGCTTTGAGGTAGCAGCCAAGAAAGCTTTAGTCCGCGTCTGTGAATACCCATGTGTGCATACCTGTGTGGATCAGCATGCTTGCATTCCAAAGGTTTCTCCATGTAATGATCTGCTAGGGAGTGTGGGGGGGCCACAGCCCCGTCCTCCAGGGTGTGAAGCGGGTATGGAGGAGATCAAAACGCCAGACATCCAGAGGCCCCCAGAACACAAGAGACCATGGAAGACCAACAGAGGGGCAGCCGCACCACTGTTCCAGTAAGAGCTGAGGAGAGTCCCAGATGAGGGCTCGCCCAGCCGCCGCGGAGCAGAAGTCAGGGGGAGTTGCAGTGACGCGCCCGTGAGCTCCGCCGGCCCCCAGCTGTGCCTGAGTGACCGAGCCCCAGGCCGAGAGGCCGGGGGCACCCCACCTCCAAAGGGGCCCGAGCGAGCCCCAGGCCCCGACAAGCGGCCGCCAAGGAGTGAGCCGGTGTGTACCCGGACGCCCACCCCCAGACACAAAGAACCACCAACACACCGACACCTGAGGGAGTCCGCCACCGGCAGGGGAAGTGGTGGTGGGTGGAGATAGGCCTCCAAACCTTGGAGGGCCTGAGGTGTCCCCAGAGAGGTGGCGTCTGATACCCAACCTGACATATAGACACAGACATACAGGCACACACAGACACAAACATCCATTCCCACCCTCATGCTCTCATATGCACTTACTCCACACTCAACCAACGTGGAGACAGACATAAAGAGACGCTGTACACACAATCACACTCCCCAAGCGTACTCTACAAACCGGGTCTAGGTACCCTTGCCCCTGGAGGGGGGAATTGCACCCAGACCCAGGTGGTGTTACCCTTTTCCCTGCGGTGGGGAGAGGCAGACCACCCCGACTCCGCAGCAGCAGGGAGGCCCCACACCCCAGACCGCAGTCGGACGGCCAACTCCTCCTACTAGCCCTCCCGCTCCAGCAGGCCGCAGAGAATGGGGGTGGGAGAAGACTCCAAACCTCCCTCCACCCGCTCATTGTAGTGTTGATGCATATGTGTTCTAAGGTGCAATTAAAACCCAGGAGGGCATGGAGCTACCTGCCAAGGAGCAGCAGGTAAGCGCATAGTCATAGTGACATACACCCACTCCAAGGCCCTGCATGTGTGGGTGGTTGTGGAGGAGCGGGAAGAGGGAGGTAGCTGGAGATGGGGAGGGAAGGAAGGGAGGGGCAGGTAACCCCTCCCTGGGGCCAGCTCCCCCGCTGACCCCAGTAGGCACTCCCACCCTCCGCGACCCGCCAGGGAAGGGGGGCCCAGGCCCATCAGACCGGGGCCCAGTGCAGTAGCGCCCCCCGGCTCCACAGAGCCCTGGACAGTCCACCCAACCCCACCACAGAGAAAACTGCACCCACCCCACCATCCACACATCTTCCAGACTACATAAGACGGTAAACGCCCAGGCTGAGATCTTCCTCCACCTCTCCTGTATCTCCCCCTCCTGCAGAGAGTTCCTGAAGAGAAGAAAGCTCCTGCAAGATGTGACCATCCCCCCCACCAGTTGAAGAGCCCCCCAGGTGGCTCGACGCACCGGCGGCACCCTGCTCCAGGGCCGGGCCCCCATGCACCCACCCGCCCACAACCCCGGCAACACACCAACCAGGACCCAAGCCCCCGAGGCCCAGCCCGGGCCCCAGCCCAGAGACGGAGCGCCCCCAGAACCTCACGCCCATCCCGGACCCACCCAGGGGCAGCCAGGTTGCCAGGTCAGTAACCCACGTCCGTCAGCACAGACCCTCCCCTAGCCCCGCTGCACGCAGCCGCAAGGAAACAGTCACCTGAGAGCCAACAGAGCCCCCAACCGGACGTGACCGCTACCCCGGGTTGAGCCCCCCAAGGAAGATGCCTCCGGGGAACCCCCCGACGCCCTAAGCCTGTCCCTACCCCCTCACCAATCACAACAGTGAAGGCGGGACCAAACTATGACCCCCCACCCCCACTAGGTGATGGAGCTGATAAAAGGGGCCCAGAGCAATTGATCTAATGTGGTGGCAGAGGTTGTGTCAAGACTAATGTAATCTAATAGATAATTTCTATATTGGTTAGAATTAAGATTATTTTTATTTTTCCAGTTCATGAGGACTGTTTTCTTGGCTATGCATAGGGCAGTGAAGATCATATGGGCTATATTCTTTTCTGAAGTGACATTATCTAAGCTGCCCAGTAGACACACTAAGGGGGAAGTTGGAATGTTACATTTCAGACACTTTGATAAGTCTTCACATATCTCGCGCCAAAACTTTTGCACTGGTGGACAGAACCAAAGAGCGTGGATGTAATTGTCTGGTGTATTGCCTTGACAGTGTGAGCAGTTGTTGGAAGATGTAAAGCCCATCTTGAACATCCGATGACCTGTATAGTGCACTCTATGAAGTATTTTGTATTGTATTAATTGCAGACTGGGATTTTTAATTAATTTAAAAGTTTTTAAGCAAATCTGAGACCAGAAGTTTTGGTCTAGGTTGACTGATAAATCTGCTTCCCACTTTGCAGTAGGAAGGGATATTGATTCATCTAATTTAGAAAGTGTTCTGTATATTTTAGATAATAATTTGGGGGATTTAAGAGTAAGAAAATGTGCCGCACTTAGTGGTGTTTGTAATTCAACTTGACTGAGGTTAAATTTCTTTTTTACTATGGATTTAATTTGTTGATATTCTAAAAATCTTGTCTTGTTGATCCCATATTGTGCAACTAGTCTGTCAAATGGAATAAATTCTGTTCCCTCTAATATATGTTCTAAGTATTTAATTCCTTTACAACTCCATTCTGGGAAATTAATCATATTATTGTTTTGTAATATGTCAGGGTTATTCCAGATAGGTGTACGTTTGCATGGGATTAATGAAGACTCCGTTATTTTTAGAAACTCCCACCATGCTGTTAGAGAAAAGCTGATGTTGATACTTTTAAAGCATTCATGTCTTTTGATGTTTGAGCTAATAAATGGTAGGTCTGAAATCTCTAGATCCTTGCATAGTGCCTGTTCAACATCTAGCCAGGGCTCAACTAAGAAGGTATGTTTTAACCATTCTGAGATGAACTGAAGCCTGTTGGCTAAGAAGTATTGGTGAAAATTAGGCAGATCTAATCGTCCTCTATCCTTGGTTCTTTGTAGCGTTTTTAAGCTAATACGCGGGGGTTTATCTTTCCAAAGGAATTTGGAAATATATGAATCCAGAGATCTGAACCAATCTTGTGATGGTTTGTTAGGGATCATCAAAAATAAGTAATTTATTTTTGGCAAGATCATCATTTTTATAGTGGCGACCCTTCCCATGAGTGATATGGGTAAAGATTTCCATCTAGTCAGATCGCCTTCTACTTTCTTTAGAAGTGGGATGTGGTTTAGTTTAGTTAAGTCTGAAAGCTTAGGAGAGACATTAATACCTAAATATTTAATATTTCCGGATTGCAGTGGGGCAGAGGAAGAATTATGGAAGGAGCAGTTAATGGGGAGAACTGTAGATTTTGGCCAGTTAATTGAATAATCTGAAACTCTTGAAAACCAGTTTATTAAAGTAATTACCTCAGAGAGGTTGGTTTGTGTGTTTTGCAGAAAAAGCAACACATCATCCGCATAGAGACTGATTTTATGTTCTATGTTCTTACATTTTATGCCCTTAATTGTTGTAGCCTGTCTAAATGCTGCTGCTAGAGGTTCGATAAAAATTGCAAAAAGTGAAGGGGAGAGTGGGCATCCCTCTCTGGTGCCCCTCAGGAGACAGAAGCTGGAGGATGTCTGGTCATTTGTTCTGATACGAGCCGTTGGGGAATTGTATAATATTCTTATCCAGTTTATGAAAGAGTTTCCAAAACCAAATTTGTGTAAAGTTGCGAATAAAAATTTCCAATTAACTCTGTCAAATGCTTTTTCTGCATCTAGAGATAATATTATGGTTTCGATGTTTTTATCGTATGAGTAGTCTATTAAATTAAGTAATCTACGAGTGTTTGTTGAGGAGTGCCGACCTTTTATGAAACCAGTTTGGTCAGGATGAATTAAGAGGGGGGTCATTTTCTCTAATCTCTTTGAGAGAGCTTTGCAGATTATTTTAAGGTCTACATTTAAAAGAGAAATTGGACGATAGCTTGAGGGAAATAAAGGGTCTTTGCCTGGTTTTAGCAGGAGACTAATGTTGGCAGAATTCATATTTGGTGGTAGTCTGCCCTTTTCCTCAATTTCCTGCAACATGCTGTGGAATACTGGTGCCAAAATTGTCCAGAATTCTTTGTAGAATTCTGCAGGGAAGCCGTCTGGACCTGGAGCCTTATTATTGGGCATACTTATCAGGGCTTCCTGGAGTTCACTTGGCGTCAGTGGCGAATCCAGTTCCATTGCTTGACTGTCTAGTAATTTTGGAAGAGTTACGTTGTCAAGAAACAGATCAATTTCATTTTTAGATGGGTTTATTTGTGGTGAGTATAAAGTTTCATAGAAATCCCTAAAAATTTTGTTTATTCTTCCAGGATCATATATTGTGTTCCCCGATAAATCTTTAGCAGCACATATAGTTATTTTTTCTTTATTTATTTTTAGCTGGTTAGCTAGAAATCGACCTGATTTGTTACTGTGTTCAAAATTCTGCAAGCGAAGTCTTTGTATAAGGAATTGTGTTTTTTTATTAATAGTTTCATTTAATTCTAGTTTTGTTTTGCATATTTTGTTCAATGTTTCCTGATCTTGGTGGGACGCGTAGGCTTCTTCTAGTGATTTGATGTTTTTTTCTAATTCCTGAATATTTTTGTTTTCTTCTTTCTTTTTGTGTGATGAGAAAGAAATTATTTTACCTCTCATCACAGCTTTCCCTGCTTCCCATAGAACAGAAGTAGATATTCCGGGAGTGTCATTAAAGTCTAAATATGAAGTCCATTCCTTTTTAAAGTATTTAATAAAGTCTTCATCTTTAAGTAGTGATATATTAAATCTCCAGTTTTTACTTGGCGTAGTATTATTCTTGTGCATTAGTGTTAAAGATACAGGAGCATGATCGCTGACAGCTATAGGATGAATCTCAGTGTCTGAAATGTCACACAGCAGTGAGCTGCTGACCAAAAAATAATCCAGACGAGAGTAAGAGTGATGAACATGCGAGAAAAAAGTATATTCCTTACTGGTGGGGTGAAGAGAGCGCCATGCATCGCAAAGACCAAAGTCGTTCATATACTGTTTGATTATATTTGTGGACTGCCAATTACGCTGAGTTCCTGTTGTGTTGAGCCTATCCATTTCTTCATTTAGTCCAAGGTTGAGGTCACCGCCAAGAATGAGTGTGCAATCAAGGTGTTCAGAGAGTGCACTAAAAAAACCGTGGAAGAATGAGGGTTCATCAACATTTGGACCATATATACTAACAATACATAGTTTTTTGTTCAATATTGATAGTTTAGTAATTAGAAATCTACCCTCTGGATCTATAACTGTATCGAGTACTGTAAAATTAACATTTTTATGTATTAAAATTGCTACTCCCCGTTGTCTAGAATTATAACCGGCTGCAAACACGTTAGGAAACTCAGGTGTTTTAAGTTCATTTAAACCTGTGACAGGTCTGTGAGTTTCTTGTAATAAAACAACATCTGCCTGTAGTTTTTTAAGCTGGTTAAATATTTTTAACCTCTTTCCTCTGGTGCCAGCTCCATTTACATTCCATGTGACAAACCTCAGCATGCCCTTAATTGTGCGTGTATGTCTAATGAAGTATGCTGGGTGTTTCGTTTAGACAGGTGGAGAGAATATGGAAACATCCCTTGTTTATAGATAGAAAGAGAAAAAGAAGTGTGGTGAGAGACTCCATAAGTCTGACTATGTGTGTGAATATTCACTAATATGAACAAGCGTGGCTTGCTTATGTGTCCTGCAAGTCTGTGCGTGCTGTGAGGCTGTTGTGAATGTGCTGCCGTTGAGCTGATGTGTTTGCGTGATCGTGGTGTGAAAATATGGAGAAATAGAGGGTGTTGTTTGTAGGTGAGTGGGGAAGTAGGTGACCACAGCAGTGAAAGACAAGAGAAAGAAAGAAACCACATGAACTGTGAGCGACAACAAAAAAAAAGAAACGAAACGGAAACATTCCAATTAAAGCAATGACGGAGGGTGACGGTGTTATATCTGCTATGACATCATATTGATATTACTAGCTTAAACTCATGTTAAAGGAGAGAGTGTGAATGAATAAGAAAAGAGTGTAGCGGGTTCTTATCTGGAGTGCAGTTAATATAACCACGGTGTGGTGCCGAGGTCGCGGTAAAGCTGTCCGTCCACGTAGAGCCGGTCCACGGCGATGACAGCACGGGAGCCTTTCTGGATGAAGCTACGTCGAACTGGGAACAGGACCTTGCGTCGTTCCAGGATCTCTTTGGGGAACTGGTCGTTCACGCTGAAGTCCGTTCCTTTCAGCTCTCTGCCGCGACTCTTCACCTGTTCCTTCTGTTTGAATTGACTGAATTTGGCCACAATAGGCCGTGGTCTCCCGGTCTGCGACCGCGCGCCCCCCAAGCGATGTACTCTATCGAAGTCGATGTTCTTTACGGTGTCCTCCGGCAGCTTCAGGTGGATTTTAATGAAGTTTTTCACCGTTGCCTCTGCGTCCTCTCCGGCAGTTTCTGGAATACCAGAAAACACAAGATTATCTCTCATGCTACGGGCTTGTAGATCGATAACGGACTCTTTTATTTTTTTATTTTCAATGTTTAGCTGGGTCACGTTATCGGTGAGAGATTTAACCGACTCCCGTAGCGTGGCATTTTCAGCGGCAAGCGTTTCCACCTGCTGCTGGCTGAATTCCAGGGATTCTCTCAGAGATTTAAATTCCCGGTGTAAAATCTCCACCAGGGACAGCCTCGCATCGAAACTGGACAATCGCTTGTCGATTGACTCCAGGATTTCTGCGATGTCTTTGCCGGCAGGCGATGTTGTACCGGGGGAGTCTGCCTGGCGACTTCTCTTCGATGACGGCGTCTCGATTTTGGCCGGGGAAGATGCACTCTGGGCCTTATGCATTACTAAATCTTGAAAACAGCGGTCGATGTAATCTTGGAGAGCGTCTAAACTCTCCCCGTTGTCCTCCAGGGTGTTAGAGATGATAAAACAGATGTTGTTAGTTATATGACAATTGATTAGTATATTTGGTAATACTGAAGCTTGGAAAACCTTTGTTAAACTCTATGCTACCATTTGCTTTTTCTCCGCCAAAATCTCCGGCGTCTGACGTTACCTACAACATCACTTCCGTCACTTACCGTTCCCTTCCGTCCTCCCCATGAACGTTACCTCTGACGTTACAGCGGTTTTATTAGAGACACGGCTAACGTTTTGCATTTTGCATAATTTTAAAAAGTTTAAATTTATTCAGTATTGAACGGCAGAAATTAGGTTTTCTTTTCGGAAGTATGTAAAATGAAACAAAAAAAAAAACAGCGGCCGACTGCGCTGTAAACAACAGTAGACTTGTGCATAACAAGCAAGCGAATAATACAGAAAACAGATTTTTAGACGGGAAACTGTTCTTGAAGTACAGAGAGAGAGAAAGAGAGAGAGAGAGGGCTGTGCATGACGTGCGATTTTATCGTGGTGGAAGCAAAACAGTGAGGGAATTCATGACGATGTTTATGTGAAGCGCAGTTTGGATCTTCTTTTGCTGCTGGTTCAGTCAATATTGTTTGGAGAGAGATCAAACTAACAGCTTTAGAATCGGCGCAAAAACGGCGTGAAAACAAAGCGCGGACCTGCCGACAGATCAGAGTCAGCGAGCTGTCGGCTTTCAGCCCCGACCGTGTCCGTGCTGTCGGGTGAGAAAGGCGACATCTCACTGATTCTGATCCGCGGGTCCGCGCTGTGTGTTTACGTCTTTGTGCAGAAGCCGTGTACCTGCTCTCATTTACTGTCTTAGCTGTTTGGTGGTTGTTGAAATTTTGTGAGGTTTCACCAGAGATTCTGGCATTTCGGGTAAAATAAATTTATATTAAAAAATCGATTCAGGATTTTAATGAATCGATTTCACGTTATCCAAGCCAGAATCGATTTTAATCAATAAATCGATTATAAAAACCCACCCCTAACTAACAGGTTGCTGAGTAGACATCTGTGTGGTGGTTTGTTTGAAATCTAACACTTTTTCCTTCAGTTTCCTTGTCAAGAATTAACTTCCTGTTTAACTGAAATGCCTTCCTGTTTAACTGAAATGCCTTCCTGTTTAACTGAAATGCCTTCCTGTTTAACTGAAATGCCTTCCTGTTCGACTGAAACGCCTTCCTGTTCGACTGAAACGCCTTCCTGTTCGACTGAAACGCCTTCCTGTTTAACTGAAATGCCTTTCTGTTCAACTGAAATGCCTTGGTTTTTCAGTAGTGTGTGTGAGAGCGTTTCAGTTGTGTGTGTGAGAGCTAAAATTTCAGTAGTGTGTGTGAGAGCTTTTCAGTAGTGTGTGTGAGAGCGTTTCAGTAGTGTGTGTGAGAGCTAAAATTTCAGTAGTGTGTGTGAGAGCGTTTCAGTAGTGTGTGTGAGAGCTAAAATTTCAGTAGTGTGTGTGAGAGCATTTCAGTAGTGTGTGTGAGAGCGTTTCAGTTGTGTGTGTGAGAGCTAAAATTTCAGTAGTGTGTGTGAGAGCGTTTCAGTAGTGTGTGTGAGAGCGTTTCAGTAGTGTGTGTGAGAGCTAAAATTTCAGTAGTGTGTGTGAGAGCGTTTCAGTAGTGTGTGTGAGAGCGTTTCAGTAGTGTGTGTGAGCTAAAATTTCAGTTGTGTGTGTGTGAGAGCGTTTTAGTAGTGTGTGTGAGAGCGTTTCAGTAGTGTGTGTGAGAGCTAAAATTTCAGTAGTGTGTGTGAGAGCGTTTCAGTAGTGTGTGTGAGAGCGTTTCAGTAGTGTGTGTGAGAGCTAAAATTTCAGTAGTGTGTGTGAGAGCGTTTCAGTAGTGTGTGTGAGAGCTAAAATTTCAGTAGTGTGTGTGAGAGCGTTTCAGTAGTGTGTGTGAGAGCGTTTCAGTAGTGTGTGTGAGAGCGTTTCAGTTGTGTGTGTGAGAGCTAAAATTTCAGTAGTGTGTGTGAGAGCGTTTCAGTAGTGTGTGTGAGAGCGTTTCAGTAGTGTGTGTGAGAGCTAAAATTTCAGTAGTGTGTGTGAGAGCGTTTCAGTAGTGTGTGTGAGAGCGTTTCAGTAATAATGTCCCTTACGGCACCTCATAGTTTTCTAACAGTGCTGATGACATTAGTGTGAGCACTTCAGGCTTAAGAGTCATGTGCTTGGCTGCCTTGAAGCTCAGCCACAAAAAAACTTTGTGTGTGTGTGTGTACGCGCGTTTGTGCGTGAGTGTCTGAGTAATTCTTTATGACCATGTCTGAGTAGGTGCTCAGATAAGTCAGGGGTATTTAACCAGTCAAGCTGCTGAAGGCAGAAGATGTAAAGATATGTTAAGAGGGAAGGTCTCCTCTCTCTTACAGGCAGGCAGGCACACACACACACACATTGAGTGTGCTTCCTCACTGTGTGCAATACTGTGCAGTGAGAAAGAGCAAAGAGGGAACACATAAGTGTATCTGGCAACAACACCCCTAAACATCTTGTTTATGCTGACCTCCTACAATTCATAATCTCGATAAAGAGATATAGGTGTACTCACATGATGATGATGACATCGCTGATTGTATGATTACAGGCACAGGACCGTTGGCCCGCACTAGAACGACCAATGGCAGGCTTCATCACAGGAAACAGAAACTACTCCAACAAACAAACAAATCTAAATACAATTTTTGGGAAAGTAGGTAGTTTACAGACCAGATTAAAGTGTGAGTGATATATTTATGTAGAAGTTAATAACAGGTGTAAAGGGAGGGGCAGGGCCGGCTGCATAGGAAAAGGATGGAAGAAAAGTTTTGTGGAAAGATCAGGACGAATGAAGTTCAATGAAAAAGCAGGAGTGAACGGAACAAAGAGAAGAACAAAGAAGGATGAAGAGGGGCAGTGACGATACTTTGATATTCGAGAACAATGCCTTGCTGTGTGCAAGTGTAAAATAAGCATGGGTGGGAACAATGTGGCTCTTTGATAGTCTACCTTTTACCAGTCTTTTATCCGACTTGGATAATTGCCTCAAGCATGAGAAACACAAATATACAACATTGTTAAGCATGCCAATATCATACACATCTGGAAGTACTAAAGAATACCATGGACGTGCAATTTAAACACACGCCACAGTGAGCTTTCCACATGGTAGTGCCCTCTAGTGGCTGTGCAGGATAGAGCTGTGGGTGGATGGATGGGTAGGCTAAAAAAAGGACTTCTGCAGCAAAGGCCACGGTTCAAAGTGATTTACCAACAGCCTTTGCATAGCCCTAAATATTTTTAGTGTCACCATGGTGACAGTGGGTCATCTATTTTAATCAAAACTAAAAAATTAGATGATTCCCTCTAAGCAAGCACTTAGATGCCATGGAAAAGACAAAGACCCCTTTTATGGTATAAGCCCTCTGACATAAGCAGGCTCAGGGCCGCCATTTGCGGTGACTTGTCTGATCATTTTTTTTCTTTACTAAGACTTGCAGGCACTCTTATTGATAGGTTTGTAGCTTGAACCTATTCGCTGGAACGTTGAAGACAATATAATTACACAGCAAGCAAGACACGAAGTAGGCAAAGTTCTTCATGTTCCTTGTGCACGGGAGAGAACCGGACAAATGCCGTTCCTTCGCTTGACCCCAGTTGCTCTCGTCCGTTCTCCCGTAACACTGCTCTTTTATTGAGGTTACATGAATATGCATAGGTTCATTAACATATGACATCTACATACACACAAAGAGTACCTTGCCTTTGTGTGTGTGTGTGTGTGTGTGTTCTTGAAGCTGCCTTTCCTACACATTTCTCTGCTATTATTTGATCATTTCTTAACTAATGTGCTATGAGTCCACTGGTCTTTGCATCACACTAAGTGAATTGGACAAGATGATAAACAGACTCACATGCTTAAGATGTCGTCTTCATGAGCTCTCTTGTGTTTGGAAGTGTTAGTAGGGTTAATGCATGTTCTGCTTGTGTGTGTGATTTTGTATATGTTTCTATTTTTGCAGTGTTTCAGACTCCTTCACAATTTTCCAACTTAAGCAGTCAGTTTTCTTTTCCCCAGGTTTGCTAACCCAAATTTTGATTTCCCACATTAAACACCAGCACTCCACGAGACGATTCCGTTTTTTACGGGACGGTTGGCAACTCTAATAATTAACCTTATGAACAAAATAAAGTTCAACATCAGTAACATAGCACCCACCCAGCTGTATACACTGTGAACCCGGATAAGTTCAATACACTTAAATCGTTTGAGGAAACCGATTCCCTTCAAATGATTTGAGTAATCAACCCAAAACAAAAAATTAACTGATTTAGTCAAGTAAACTTAAAAGTAAAATTGTCACAATTTACTATATTGAGTCATCGCTACCTAAAGTGTTTAAGTATTCAATATTTCAAAAATAATTTGTTTAAGTACAGTTAACTTAATACTAATAGAAAAAACTAAATTGTTTAAGTGGTGCTAATATTACAAAACTCACTTTTTTGCGTAGTGTTTAATTAAAAGCGTCTTTTAATTAAATGTATTATTATTACTAAAACTTAATATGTCAAGGCAAACACACTCAAAACCAAAGACCACTAAAGTGTTTTTTGTTTTTTTACTTTATTTATAACAAAGCAAGACTTTTGTTTTCCTTTGAACAGTATTCCAATTTTTACACATGGCGCTTCTAAGAAGACATTTCTTTCAGAAACAAACACAATATTTCCTAGCCACTTTTTGACAAGAATTTATTTGTGGTCTCTGAGGTAGTTTTTTTTGAATAGTAAGTTTTTTGTTTGCACAATTGGACTTCCAATAAAAAATTTTCTTTAAAACAAATCTTTTAAACAGATAAAACTATGTATCACAAGTAAAGAACTTTGGTGCGACACTCTGGGTAACAAGTTGTAACAGTAAAAATTATTTTCACAAATATTTTAACTTGGAAAAATAAAAACTATGGAATAAGGAATGGCCCCAGCGAGACAATGAAATTAAAGGAATAGTTCACTGATTTTACATAATAAGATATGTAAAATCAGCTTTGATGAGTTGATGTGTACCAGTCTTGTCTTTGTGCGTGCCCTCAGTCATGCAAATGGAGCAAAGCCTCTCCCATATAAAATAAATAAATGGTAAATGGCCTGTATTTGTATAGCGCTTTTCTAGTCCCTAAGGACCCCAAAGCGCTTTACACAACCTGTCATCCACCCATTCACACACACATTCACACACTGGTGATGGCAAGCTACATTGTAGCCACAGCCGCCCTGGGACGCACTGACAGAGGCGAGGCTGCCGGACACTGGCGCCACCGGACCCTCTGACCACCACCAGTAGGCAACGGGTGAAGTGTCTTGCCCAAAGACACAACGACCGAGACTGTCCAAGCCGGGGCTCGAACCGGCAACCTTCCGATTACAAGGCGAACTCCCAACTCTTGAGCCACGATATATTCCAACTACCTCCACTTTTTGCTCCTTTTAGAAGCTACCGAGTAGTGATGGGTCGTTCGCGAACGAAATGGCTCTTAGAGCCGGCTCTTTGACGTGAACGACGCGAGCCGGCTCCTTATCGCGAGCCGTCACGTGGGTTTTTTTTTTTTTCTTTCTCTCAGCCTCTCTCTCGCACTTTTTTTCCGCTTCACTCTGCACGCGAGCCTTGTGCTTTACGCTGGGCAGAGGGGGGAGGGGCGGTAGTTACACTCAGTAGCACAGGAACAGAGCCAGAGAGAGAGAAAGAGAGGCAGGGACAACAACATTAGAAAGGTATAGTAATCATCCACAACTATTTTCGGTTGCAGATGATAAAGGATTGAGAAAGTTTATTTATGCAGGTCCATATGACAGAGAATATGCATGTTCTTTTAGTTTTCATATTATAATTTATATTTAATTGTGTTGTGGTTTGCAGTGTTTTGTGTTCTTTTCACTTTAAATTTGTGAAAGGAAAAAGCTGAAAATTTAAATAGTTAAAACTTGAAATGTGAATAGTTGATTTTTGTATTATATGATTTATTTATTACATTTTATGTGGAGTGAATAAATAAAAGTATATTTACGGTGGCCCCTAGAGACAAAGCACATACAAACTTCAAATCACGTACGAACTCTGAAGCATGTACAAACTCCAAAACACGTAAAAACTCCAAAAATACGTAAAAACACGTACAAACTCCGAAGCACGTAAAAACTCAGAAGCATATAAAAACTCAGAAGCACATAAAAACTCAGAAGCACATAAAAACTCAAAACACGTACAAAAGACAACAGAAGTGCTCCAGGATGCTGGGTGCAGTGTTGAGCCTTTGTTATCTTGTGGCTACACAAGCCAGCAAGTACCAACGACCGGATTTGGTGTGTGGTAATAACAGGTAAATGAACTTTTTTTTAAATTATTTGAATATATATATGAGTGCCTGTGTATAAATATACAAACAATACACACATGCTTTCAATTGTGTAATTTAAGTGATCTAGTAGCTCTGCTTTGGAAGTTCAGTTAATGCTAGAAATGTGTTTTGGAGTTTGTACGTGTTTTGTCTCTAGGGGCCACCGCATATATTTATATATAAACATATATAAATAAAACCACTTGTTTTTACGTTAGTAATTCCTTTTGTGCATAATTTTATATTATTGTTAATAATAAATTAATTAAAGCAACAAAACAACCTGAAGAGCCGGTTCGGAGCCGAAAGAGCCGGCTCTTTTTAGTGAGCCGAACCGAAAGAGCCGGATCTCTAAAAAGAGCCGGAAATCCCATCACTACTACCGAGCTCCTCCACGTCTTCCCTATTTATGTAAAATTACATGAAAAGTGACACTCTCCAAGTTTAGTTTAACTAAATTTAACGTGTGGATTTTCTAAGCCGATAAGAAGGGACTCTATATTACAAGGTGTAATAACACTGTAGGAGCACTTCTTCATCCCCCCAGTAACTCAGTCTATGCTCCAGAGTGCACTAGGGTTACTGCGCGCTTGTAATATAGTGCCCCTTTTTATCGGCTTAAAAAATCTATACGTTAAATTTAGTGAAACTAAACTTAGATAGTGTAACTTTTCATGTAATTTTACATAAATAGGGAAAACGTGGAGGAGCTCGGTAGCTTCTAAAAGGAGCAAAAAGTGGAGGTAGTTGGAATATATGGGAGAGCCTTTCTCTCGCACAAAGACAAGACAGGTATGCATCAACTCTTCAAAGCTAAGGTAAGAACATATCTCAGTATGTAAAATCAGTGAACTACTCCTTTAAGCCCTGGTTTTGCCATCCACTAAAAACAAAAAAAGACAATTACAAACACAATAATGACTTCCTGAACTTGGGAAAAAGCTGCTCAATGAAGAGTGAACATTCAATGTATCTATGCATACATTGAAAGCTCATTTTTTAGCCTTTGGAGTTTTGGAGGAGGATCGTTTCGTCCCAGATTCAGCATAATCTGCTGGATAAACAGGAATGTATTCTTCATGCACTTTGGGTACTCCAAGTGGAGTGCATAAGTCAGTCCAAACAGGAGACACATTGCCAAAGGAAGACTGCAGATGGAATCCATTACCACATTGCCCTCTAGAAGGATCCCCAGCTGGGAGGGGTTCAGTTCTTGCTCTGGACTTCCGTTTTCACCATTGAAGATGATTCCTATTGGGATTTCAAGGTCACCATCAGCAGCATTCTACAGAGGGGGGGGGAAAAAACTGTGAGTTAACCTGTTGGTGGAGAGTAACACAAGTATAAAAGGTCAAAGTATTGTATTTCTATAAATGCTGTTTATTATTATTATTGTCACATCCAAACCTCAGTAAAGTGTTAAGTCCAGAGAGAGGAAAAAACACGAGTTTTTCTGAAACACGAGTCCCGTTTGCAGAGTTCAGTACGATGTACCGCACGGAGCAGCGAGGGCCGAGGACGAGACGCTGCTCAGCTCTGTATGGCGCTGCAGCGGCGCACATGTTAATAAAGTAAACTTTACGAGAGGCCGTACAGGTGCAGAGGAGCGGTGTTCAGCCCCTCGAGCCTCAGCGAGGGGCTGAGCGTCAGAGCGCGGCTGTGCAGAGAATAATGACAGGTTTATTTGTCCGTGTGAACGGCTGGAGGTGCCCGGCCGTGCTCTGGTCCTCCTCCTCTGACCGGGGCCGGAGTCCGGACCCGGGCTAACCCTGAACACGGTTTGGATGTGCTCACATCACACAATGGATGGGTTTGGATGGACGAGGAAGATGCTAGAATCATTACGCATGAGCAGGGGTTAAGGCTGTGAGGGTTACAGCCTTAAAACATTTATAATAAATACTTTTCACTACTTTGCGGATTTCACTTATTGCGGGTTGTTTTTGGGACGTAACCCCCGCGGTAAACGAGGGTTCACTGTAGATTGAATTAGCATGCACATTTGCGTAATGTAACATGCAACTATTTTTGCTTAAAGTTGAAATACAAAGATTTAACTCACCAGTTTGCGTGGAGGTTTGAGGAAAAGTACTCCCTATCGACTTTAGACTGAAACAAACATGTCCAATCCCAGGCAAAACCACCAAAAACGACTTGTCTTAATTTTTCCTGACAAACAAGTCCAGACGTCTCTTCGGTTCCAGTGCTGGGAAAAATATGGGAGGGGCAACAAAAACTTAAAAATAGTGAAAGTGCTTTCAACTAAACATGATCAGTAAACATCAAATTTACTTTTATTATTTGAGTGTTGAGTTTAAAACTTATTCTCTTATAAAAAATTGAACTTAAACTATTTATTAGAATAAACTTAAAATAGAAAGGACCATGTTAAATGTATTCATTTTAGTGCATCACATGCAAAACAATATAGGTTAAGTGCAAAAAGCTTCCACCAATGAGTTCTGTCTGACACAGTTAAATGATTTTAGTTTTACAAAGAAAATTAATTACTGTCAGCGATCATAGCTAAACTATTTGAATGCAAATAACTTTTGGGATTACAGTGTAGAAACTCCGTCATGCTAGCTAGCACGCAGTACGAAAAAGTCAGCACAACGAAAATAAACTCCACCTAAACTTGGTTCATATCTGACCCAGATGGACTGCAGGTTATAACTTCTTACCTGAAGTTCAGTTCACCTGACACTCTCGGACCAGCGGCCGCTTCGGGTCTCTCCTCTTGCCTCCCTTTTCCTTCATCCACCTGCTGGCTTCCACCACTTGCTAATGTTATTGAATCTGTGGAAGCTCAGCGATAGCCACCACACGAAGTAACGAATAACGGGCCTATCTAAATCCCAGTAACGAGTAACGCGTTCCCGGTTTTGGCATAATAACTAGTTACCGTGCTCGTTACCACAATAATAACGTAGTTACTGTAACGCGTTACTTAATAACGCGTTAGTCCCAACACTGAACAATACACATACACTTTCAATTGTGTAATTTAAGTGATCTAGGTAGCTCTGTTTTGGAAGTTCAGTTAACGCTAGAAATGTGCTTTGGAATTTGTACGTGCTTTTTGGAGTTTGTACGTGCTTTGTCTCTAGGGGCCACCGTATATATTTATATATAAACACATATAAATAAAACCACATTTTTTTAACATTAGTAATTCCTTTTGTGCATAATTTTATATTGTTGTTAATAATAAATTAATTAAAGCAACAAAACAACCTGAAGAGCCGGTTGGGAGCCGAAAGAGCCGGCTCTTTTTAGTGAGCCGAGCCAAAAGAGCCGGGTTCTCTAAAAAGAGCCGGAAATCCCATCACTAAGGCACAGACCTACAAAGTAAAACAGGAAGTACACACAGAGATCCAGACGAGACACAGAACTTATCAGATACAGACTCATGAGCAGACATAATAACATCATGGACATGGACAGAGGGAACACAGAGAAGTGGGACCAGGGCAGGCACAAAACAGAAACCTAACAAATGGCAAATCTTAACGGAATATATAATCAGAATAAACAACAACATAAAATATTATAAAGAAATACAAAACACTGAGTCGTCACACTCAGGACCACGACATGTGGTCACTAATTTTTGTGTACAATACAAATCACAGTGATTTAGTTGTCATTAAAATGTCTTCATTTAAAACCAATGATTAATCATAGATCACGACACACTTCTTTCCCACACATAAGTGAACAGTAATAAGGGAACAGCAATGGTATTGTTATTGGTATCTTAATACTGGCCCTGCATTTACTCGGTGTTGGATTGATACGAAAAATTCCAGCATTGCACACCATTTTCAAAATGTTAGTGGAAAACATGCTGTACGACCTGAGCCATAGGTTCCTCTGATAAAAAAGGAATTCTCTATACATATTGAATCAATTGGATTTGATGGTCCAGGTCCCACTCTTATATCTAAAATTCCAAACTAAAATCTATACTGGACAACGCTTCCATGTAATCATATTTGAGTTATCTTAATGCAAGTCTATGAAAATGAAAATAGAAGATGGGAAGTGACAGCTCCCATAACTGCATGTCCCAATATTTCAGGGCACATCTTTTATTTCTAATTGAATTTAAAAAATCATGTTGGACACTGACCATCCGTTTTCACTGGTGTTGTTTAAATTAAATTGTGGCACTGATCTGCATGGAAAACACGACATTGTATGCTCCACAAACTACAACTCAACCTGAGTGTGTGTGTGCGTCAGTGTATACCCATACGTGCTGTTTGAACACGGATGGACAAGTCCCTCTGCCTGTGTGTCAGACTGAACAGACCACCATGTGCTCTCTGTTATAAAAGCAGGAGCTGTCACAAGGATCATGCAGTATTAAGTACACTCACTCCTCTCACTTCTCTAGTTTCCTTTTACACTTTTCTTCTTCGCTCCTTCATTTTATCTATCACCTCTTGTTGTTTCCTCACCCTAATACTGTATGCCGTTCTGTGTTTGTCTCTCCAGTCACTTTCTTCTCCGTCCTTTTAGCATGGGTCAAAAAGTATCATCAAATACTCACTTACTTGTTGGATAGTTAAAGTAGCTAGTTATTTTTAACTACTCTTTGCTACTCAGTTTCCTTCAGTGATATGAAAGTTGTCCCAATATGCTGTCTTATTAGGACTAGCTAGCCAGACCTCCCTCTCCCCAGCCACCTCCTCCAGCTTATCCGGGGGAACACCAAGGCGTTCCCAGGCCAGCCGAGAGATATAATTTCTCCAGCGTGTCCCGAGTCTGCCCCAGGGCCTCTTCCCGGTGGGACATGCCCGGAAAACCTCACCCAGGAGGCACCCATGGGGCATCCTTGTCAGATGCCCGAACCACCTCAACTGACTCCTTTCGATGTGGAGGTGCCCCTCCCGAATGGCCAAACTTCTCACCCTATCTCTAAGGGAGAGGCCAGCCACCCTTCGGAGAAAACCCATATCCACTGCTTGTATTCGCAATCTCGTTCTTTTGGACACTACCCGCAGCTTGTGATGGAACAAGACCCTGAGATTGTCATGGTCCGGGTGAGCACGGGGTTTTTCCACTCCGCTGGGTTCTACCTTCAGGCAGAGACTCCAATCAGCTTCCACACCTGGTTCCAATCAAGTCACCTGCATATAAGACCAGCATTCACAACAGACCTCTGCCAGATCTTCTGCTAACCCATGTCAGTGCTAGGCTGCGAACCCCTTGTGAGAACCCTCAACTACTGCTTTTCCCTCACCGTGTTTTTCTTTGTCATAGGACCCACCTGGCAGTCACGTTTCCCGAACTACTCTCATCTCCGCCTGGACGCTGGTTCTGTCATCTGGTTTCTTCCTCTCCACCATCGGACTACACCTGCCTGCCTCCCTGCCAAGTCCCTCACTCCACGCATATTGTCACGGCTGGCGGAGTGAGCCGTGTGGTGTGGAGGAAAGGGGGGACCCAAAATGCAGCAGTGACTGATGATACGAGTGATGTTTATTTACAAAGTGACAATGGCAGAAACAGGCAGTGAGGCATGACAAAACAACTGAAGAAACCTAAACTGGGAGAACTAAATGACAAACCTGAGACCATACAAAAGGGGTGCGGGGCAGAGAGACGCAGAGACAGGAACACCATAGAACGCAGATGAATGCAGAGATACGCAGAAATACACGGATGAGTGCAGTGATACATGGATGAACGCAGACGAGCCGACAACGAACACAGACCGACACCCACTAAATATACACACACACACACACACACGGTAATCAGGTAATCACACACAGGAGGGAAGAACAGCTGAACCTAATACACCTGGGGACCGGAGGAGACAAGCTGAACACAATAACAACAGACACAGACCTTCAGAACAGAACAGGAAATCCAGAACACGAGCCTTCAAAATAAAACAGGAAGCAGACTGATGTACAACACAACACGGGGACATGAACAGAGCACCAAGGACAGACACAGGTAGGGCTGACAATACACCAAACTTCAGGTTAACCCTAACTAATACAGATCAGAAAAAACGCAAAACGCTGGGTCAACGACCCAGGACCATGACAGTACCCCCCCTCCAAGGGCTGGCACCAGACAGCCAAAAACAAAAACAAACGACCAACCCAGGGCGGGCGGCGGGGGCCCAGGACGGAGGGACCAACACAGAGCAAAACAAGCTCCAGCGGACCGAGGGAATTGTCCAAAACAAAAACACACATGCTGGAGTACAAGGACAAAAACACAGTTCAGGAGGCCGGCCCAGGGGCTGACAGCTCAGAAGTCCAGGACAGTTCATCTTCTGAGGCCGGCCACGTCGGCGACGCAGATCCATAAGCCGACCGAGCAGAAGGCAGCGGTGGCGGAGTGGAGGCAGTTCAGGGGGCCGCCCGTGCACACGGCAGCGGCGGCAACAGGGAAACTGTTCAGGCGGCCGACCGTGCGGACAGCAACGGCGGCGATGACAGAAGTCTGGAGGCCGACCGTGCGGACGGCAACGGCGGCGATGACAGAAGTCTGGAGGCCGACCGTGCGGACGGCAACGGCGGCGATGACAGAAGTCTGGAGGCCGACCACGCGGAAGGCAGCGGCGGCGTCTAGGAGGTCGTCCATGTTGACGATGACGCTCCACCAGCGGCCTGGCAGATGACCGCCGATGTCGAGGCGGCAGTTTGGGACCCGAAGGTGGCGTGGCCGTCGCAGCACCAGATGAGACCGAAGCAGAGGCTGGACCAGACGAGGCAGCTGATGAGGATGCTGAAGCAGAGGCCGGACCAGGCGAAGCTGAAGCAGAAGCCGGACCAGGCGATGCTGACGAGGATGCTGGAGCCGGGCCAGGCGATGCTGAAGACACGAAGGCTGGAGCCGGACCAGGCGATGCTGAAGACACGAAGGCTGGACCGGGCGAGGATGAAGGCTCGGAGGCTGCAGCTGGCGAGGATGATGAGGCTGCAGCAGGCGACGGCGTGGAAGCCGGAGACTGTAGCGCTGCAGGCGTGGAAGAAGCTGCTGCTGCCCGTGGCGTGGATGAAGCTGCAGCTGGCGAGGATGATGAGGCTGCAGTTGGCAGCTGGACGGGCTCCTCGGGCCCTCCAGCTGACGAGGCAGGAGGCTGGCTAGGTTCTCCTGAACCTCCAGCTGACGAGGCAGGAGGCTGGACGGGCTCCTTGGGCCCCCCAGCGAAAACAGTCTCTGGACCAGTGGGCACCGGGGCCCCTGGAACACACAGGTCAGAACCAGTAGGCGCACGGGCCTCTGGCAGGCACAGTTCAGAACCAGCAGGCGCACGGGCCTCTGGCAGGCACAGTTCAGAACCAGCAGGCGCACGGGCCTCTGGCAGGAACAGATCAGAACCAGCAGGCGCATGGGCCTCTGGCAAACACAAAGCAGACTGCAGCTGCACAGAGCATCGACTCAGCTCAGGCAGCGACAGCCGGATGCAGTCCTCAGCTGGCTTCTTAACCTCCAGGGGTCCAGAGTCGGCCGGGGGCTGGGACCCAGCCTCTGGGGAGGCCCTGGAGTGCGTCACAGTCTCTGGGCTGGCCAGCTGTTGCGGACTGACTACTGCGTTATGTGGTGTGTCTCTCTGCTTGACATGAACAGGTGAAAAACAGTGCTTTTCCGGTTGGATGGACTGGACTTGTAGTACAGGCGGAGCTGGTGAAGATGGTGGCTGAGCTGGTAATAACGCTGATGAATCTCTTGCCAACTGAGCTATTGACTGAGCCACGGATTGTAACAAGGTGTCTAATAGGTCTGGCTGTGACTGTAATGGAGGTGGAGATTGAGTGGCTAACTGAGGTAGCGGCTGCAGGGCAGCTAACCGAGCTACCGGCTGGGCAGCTGGCTCAACAAACACAGCCCCGGAATAAACAGTCATGCGAGCTGGCGAAACAGACGGAGTGTCTTTTCCACTCACCACAGCCGGCAGTTCCGAAGTCCCAACCTCCGGCTGTGGGGCGACGCGCCGATGGCGCGATCGTCGCTTCCTCCCGGGCAAAACCTCCGGCGGGCCGGGCAAAACCTCCGGCGGGCCGGGCAAAACCTTCACCGCCGGGCTGGGTTGGGAAGCGGTAGCGGCTGGAGGGTGGAGGTGAAGTTCGTTAAGGATGAAGTCCTGTGCGAGCGGGTGAAGAGAGTCGAGTAGCCAGCAGTGAGCAGACATCAGCTGCTGTAGCCTAGCTTCTACAGCGTGGTGAAGCTCTTCCTCCTCATGCTCCAGCCACAGGTTGACCAACCTGGAGACGCTGTCGATCACTTCCTCCCGAAACTCCTGGGACGGTGCGGATGCTGCTGGGTCCATGTTTGGTCGGGTCGTACTGTCACGGCTGGCGGAGTGAGCCGTGTGGTGTGGAGGAAAGGGGGGACCCAAAATGCAGCAGTGACTGATGATACGAGTGATGTTTATTTACAAAGTGACAATGGCAGAAACAGGCAGTGAGGCATGACAAAACAACTGAAGAAACCTAAACTGGGAGAACTAAATGACAAACCTGAGACCATACAAAAGGGGTGCGGGGCAGAGAGACGCAGAGACAGGAACACCATAGAACGCAGATGAATGCAGAGATACGCAGAAATACACGGATGAGTGCAGTGATACATGGATGAACGCAGACGAGCCGACAACGAACACAGACCGACACCCACTAAATATACACACACACACACACACACACACACGGTAATCAGGTAATCACACACAGGAGGGAAGAACAGCTGAACCTAATACACCTGGGGACCGGAGGAGACAAGCTGAACACAATAACAACAGACACAGACCTTCAGAACAGAACAGGAAATCCAGAACACGAGCCTTCAAAATAAAACAGGAAGCAGACTGATGTACAACACAACACGGGGACATGAACAGAGCACCAAGGACAGACACAGGTAGGGCTGACAATACACCAAACTTCAGGTTAACCCTAACTAATACAGATCAGAAAAAACGCAAAACGCTGGGTCAACGACCCAGGACCATGACACATATTCTGGATCCTCTCTGGACACTCCTCACCCGGAACCCCCTGGACACCCCTTCCTCGCATGACACTTTAAACCTGCAACGCGTAAGCCCTAACCTCCATAGCCTAATCCTGCAGCTGTGATTCACTGGACTGCCACTGACTACTTGTCTCTTCTCATTATAGTGACTGCGTACCTCCATCCAAGCCGCTGCCCCTTTTTTCCATCCGTGAAATCCAGCACCTAGCCATAGCACTCAGTTTCATGTTCACAGTTTGGCCTCACAGTTCACAGTTCATAGCATTTCATAATTCATAGCATTCATAGTCTCCTGTTGTGTAATTTCACTAGACACTTGTAAATAAAGCACTGTGTTCACGCCCGTTTGCCTCCCTCTGTGTCTGCATTTGAGTCCACACCCACAGCCGGGCCCTCTCGGCCGTAACAGAGATACTTAAACTCCTCCTGTCACGGTTCTGGGTCATTCTGATCCAGCATTTTCAGTTTCTTATGTTTTTGGTATTCTTCTGTATTATTATTCATGATCTGATTTTTGAGTTATCCTGTGTTGATTATTATTATTCTATGTTCCAGCTTATTCTGGTTTAGGGTTTAGTTCTTAGGTTTTGTTCTTATGCCCTCATGTTTAGCTTAGGTTTACTTCTGTGCTTAGTCTTTTCTGCCCGTGTGTTCCTTCTGTTTAAGTCCGCGCTTCTTAGTCTTTGAGAATAGTTTCCTGTTTTATTTTGAAGGGTTACGTCTTATGTCAGTGTGTCTAACTTCACTCCCCCTGTCTCGTTTGACCTATCTCTCCCAGCTGTGCTTCCCTCCTGTTTTCCATTCCCTGATTACTCCCCTGTGTATATAAGCCCTGTGTTTGCCTTTGCTCTCTGTCGCGTTGTACCCTCAGATTGTGCCTGTGTGTTTTGGTTCTCAGTATTCATTGTTCACTTCCTGTTTTGTTTTCGTGCCAGCAATAAAGCTGAGGTTTTTGAGTTGCATTCTGTTTCCAAGTCCTGCATTTGGATCCTCATCTCCGCCTGCCCGCATACAGAGCCCTGACACCTCCACTTGGGGCAGGGTCTCGTCCCTGACCCGGAGTGGACACTCCACCCTTTTCCGGCTGAGGATCATGGCCTCAGATTTGGAGGTGCTGTTTCTCATTCCCACCGCTTCACACTCGGCTGCCAACCGTTCCAAGGCGAGCTGGAGGCCATCACCTGATGAAGCCCACAGGACCACATCATCTGCGAAAAGCAGAGATGATATCCTGAGACCACCAAAGTGAAAGCCTTCCGCCACTTGGCTATGCCTAGAAATTCTATCCATAAAAATTATGAACAGAATCGCTGACAAAGGGCAGCCCTGGTGGACCCCATCACCCACCAGGAACGAGATAAGGACTGAATGGCCTGTAGCAATGGGCCAGACACCCCATACTCCCGGAACACCCCCCAAGGGACTCCCCGAGGAACACGGTCGAATGCCTTCTCCAAGTCCACAAAACAGACTAGTAGACTGGTTGGGCAAACTCCCACGCGCCCTCGAGTATCCTCGAGAGGATAAAGAGCTGCTCCAGTGTTCCACGACCAGGGCGAAAACTGCATTGTTCCTCCTGTATCCGAGGTTCGACTAACGGACGAACTCTCCTCTCCAGCACCCTGGCATAGACTTTCCCAGGGGGGCTAAGGAGTGCGATTCCCCTGTAGTTGGAATACACCCTCCAGTCCCCTTTCTTAAAGATGGAGACCACCACCCCTGTCTGCCAGTCCATGGGTACTGCCCCTGATCCCCACCCAACATTGCAGAGATGTGTCAACCAAGACAGCCCTACAACATCCAGAGCCTTCAGGAACTTGGGGCGGACCTCGTCCACACCAGGGCCTCTGCCACCAAGAAGTTATTTAACTGCCTCAGTTACCACGCCCCCAGAGATTGGGAGAGTCATCTCCTTTGTCCCCAGACTCTGCTTCTGCCACGGAAGACGTGCCAGTGGGATTGAGGAGGTCCTCGAAGTATTCCTTCCACCGCCTGACAATTTTCTCAGTCGAAGTTAGCAGCACTCCACCCGCACTATACACAGTGCAGGTAGAACACCGCTTTCCCCACCTGAGTCGCCTGACGGTTTGCCAGAATCTCTTAGAGGCAGTCCGAAAGTCTTTTTCCATGGCCTCTCTGAACTCCTCCCACACCCGAGTTTTTGCTTCTGCCACCGCCGCATTCCACTTGGCCTGTAGGTACCTATCAGCTGCCTCTGGAGTCCCACAGGCTAACCAAGCCCGGTAGGACTCCTTCTTCAGCTTGTTGGCTCACCTCACCTCAGGTGTCCACCATTTGGTTCGGGGTTACCACCACGACAGGCACCAACTACCTTGCGGCCGCAGCTCCGTGCAGTGGCTTCGGCAATGGAGGTGATGAACATGGTCCAGTTGGACTCAATGTCCCCAGTCTCCCTCGGAATGCTGTTGAAGCTCTGCGGAGGTGTGCGTTGAAGATCTCGTGAACCGGGGCCTCTGCTAGACGTTCCCAGCACACCTTCACTGTACGTTTGGGTGCGCCAGGTCTGTCCAGTGTCCTCCCTCACCACCTAATCCAACTCACCACCAGGTAGTGATCAGTTGACAGCTCAGCCCCTCTCTTTACCCGAGTGTTCAAAACATATGGCCTCAGGTTTGGTGATACGATTACAAAATCGATCATCGACGTGTGGCCTAGAGTGTCCTGGTGCCACGTGCACTTATGGACACTCTTATGTTCGAACATGGTGTTTATTATGGCCAATCTGTGGTTTGCACAGAAGTCCAATAACAAAACACCGCTCGGGTTCAGATCCTTGAGGCCGTTCCTCCCAATCACGCCCTTCCCGGTCTCACTGTTGTTGCCCACGTGAGCAATGAAGTCTCCCAGTAGGACAACAAAGTCCCCAGGAGGAGCACCCTCCAGTGCCCCACTCAGGGACTCCAAAAAGGCTGGGTACTCTGAACTGCCGCTTGGCGCATAAGCACAGACAACAGTCAGGACCCGTTCCCTGACCCGAAGGCGAAGGGAACAAACCCTCTCGTTCACTGGGAGAAACCCCAACATACCAGCAGCAAGCTGAGGGGATACTAAGATACTCGCCACATCCCGACACCTCTCACCAGGGGCAACTCCAGACTGAGACAGAGTCCAGCCCCTTTCCAGGAGACTGGTTCTGGAGCCCAGGCCATGCGTTGAGGTGAGCCCGACTATATCTAGCCGGTACCTGTCATCCTCGCGCACTAGCTTAGGCTCTTTCTCCACCAGAGAGGTGACATTCCATGTCCTAATTGCCAGTCTTGGTTCACGGGGATCGGTCTGCCAGGGCCTTCGCTCCTGGCCGCTGCCCGACTCACATTGCACCCGACCCCTGCGGTGCCTCCTGCAGGTGGTGGGCCTGCAGGAAGATGGGCTCATGTCCCTTTTTCGGGCTGTGCCCGGCTGGGCCCCATGGACTAAGGCCCAGCCACCAGAAGCTTGCCCTTGGGCACCTTCCCCCAGGCCTGGCTCCAGGGCAGGGCCCCGGTAACCCTATCCCGGGCAGAGTGAACTGTTCCCTCGATGGTCTTTTCTGGTCCTTCACCCAGGACTAATTTGCCATGGGAAACCCTACCAGGGGCAAAAGCCCCCAGACAACATAGCCCCTGGGATCCCTGGGGCACACAAAACCCTCCACCACGATAAGGTAGCAATTCGCAGAGGAGTGAAAAACACAGTGAGCTCTGCAAGCCTACCAGTGCTTAAGATCCAACAAGATGAAACAAGGCAGCTATGGCATTAAATAAAGACTTTGCTCGAGGCTAGCTGCTTTCTGCTTCTTTTACCCACTACTCCAACCTAACAGGCCCCACAGCAGTCTCTCCCTGAACACAGTGATTAAATGAATGCCGGCCCTCCCATATAATTCCTAGTAAAAAAGAAAACAAGCTGACCACCAAAATTCCCAAACTTTAGGGGGTATTAGTGTGATTACTGACAGTGATGCAGTAAGTGAATTGTTACAGCTTCTGCTTGTAATTACCGGAAAAGTAATCACATTACATTAACATGCTATTTTTTTACCACTCAGTACTATTGTTTCTCAATTTCCCCAATTCTCTCTCTCACACAGCTTCTGCCTCTCTATTGTCTATCTTCTACATTTGTTCTCTCTCATTCTCCTCCCACTCTCCACTCCTGTCTCAGTCCCTTTCTCAGCTCATCGTCACGATCTGTCTCTCGTTTTCACTCTCACCCCTTCACTCCATCTGCCGTCCCCCTCTCCTTCCCTCCCTCTCTCTTCTCTCTCTCGGTCTTCACCTCTTTTTAACTCTTCCTCTCCACTCTCTTCTCACAGACAGTCCTCATTAACAGCAGCAGCAGCCTCTTTTTGCTCCCTGTTTGCAGCCAATGGGCCATTAGTCTGTTGTGTGCAGGGCAATAAATCGCATCAGGCAGGAACCGTAGTGCCTCGACTTCCTCTCGATGCTGGCCAGTCAGGACAATTTACAATAGTTTGATGAGCAGTGTGGATTTGGGAAGCCCAGTCATGATGCTCAATCCAGTAAGGATAAATGTAGTGGCCTATCCTCAGCAATGCAATAGCATTTTAAGAGGAACCCTGTCTGTGAACACCGCTCTCAGGTATATAAATGATGCAGAAACAGAGAAGATGCCTCGGTTATTAGAAAATTAGCTGCCGAAATGCACTGCAGTCTGACGTCAAATGGATCGCTCCAACTCATTCTGGCGCTGCACACCCATAAAACACCACGCAAACGGCACTCTGCCAGCCGTGGTGGTAAAAGCATAACAACCTTAATTCAGCAGTACCCAGTCTACACTCTGAGTATGTGTGACAAACTAAAACTTAATTTTAGCAGCGTGGGTGTTGACATGTGTTTTCCTCTTGGGGCCTGCCGTAGACTGCACAGCACAGAAACTGCATAACACTACCGTACAACCTGTATAGTGGAAGCTGAGTCGTGTGCATGCAAGTTTCCAAAAAAATACATTTCTGGCAAAGACCGCTGCCCACGAACACACTGTGTGCTTACAAGATATTTCATAAAAAAGCAAAAAAAAATTCAAACATGTTTCCCTTTCATTCGGGGCTGCCAGTGTGTGAAGTTATGTAGCTTTAATGATCCCTGTGGGGAAACCGCTGTTGCAGCAGCGAGTAGTAACAAGAAAGAACAGCAAAGAAGAGAACGGATGTTAACGGAGAACGGAGAAAACGGATGTTATGAACACAGCACTTTTGACATTTTCAACACTCACGCACATAAAGTTGAAGATATGTAAATGAAAATCCTTAAAACTGGGTTAGAGTATTCACAGGAAGCGCAGACAGCATTATACCAAAACAAAGATGATATAGGGACGCTGTCTTATTGGACACACGGACAATTATAAAATACTGAAAATATTAATAGTCGGCAATTTACGAGAGTATAAGGACGGAAAATCGCAGCATATGTTAAAGACTGAAACATGTAGCATGTTATTAAGTCATGTGCCAAAAGAAACCAACCTTATGTGATTCATTTATACTGCTGATGATGAATTTAATATTGAAAAAGACAGTTTACATGCAGACATGCACCGGTACACCTCAGGGGAGATAATTAGAAGTCTTCAGCTGCATGAGTTGGAGCATTATAAAAATTCAGCACCCTGAATGCACACAAAATACTGAAACATTATAGAAAAGGTGAAAGACTGACACACTAATTCATGTATTGATGCACTAGTTTGGTTTGAACCATTATACTGATTTATTTAATGTTTAGTGGCCAACCATCTCCAGTCCTAGTGTATTAGAATATCAGCATAATGAATGTACAATGATCCTGTTTGTTAATCTAGAAGCTGATAAAATGTCTGGAATACAAGGCAGATTTTTTTAAGGATGAGGATAAACATGCAAGTATTTTGCTTCCCTGATCATATTGCTTTATGGATTGGGTAAAACAGCAACTGAATGTAGAGACCTTGCTACAGCTCTTGCTTCATTTCCATTCAGACTGTGAATGTTGAATGATGGCATAATTATGACACCGCACTGCAAATTGTGGGCAATGATTAATTAATGGAGTGTGTACAGTATGTGTATATAAATGTGTATAAATACGATTACTGTGTCTGCATGTGGTAGAAATCCCACATGTTTGATTAGTATGCTGGGAAATTATGATGGGTTTTAGTGAATATAATGTCTACATTTGAATTTTATGTGTCAGTTAGGATATATTCTTAGGTATATGAACGTGATAGTGCTACAAAGCTGCATGCTGTAGGCTAAATTAGGCAAATCTCACCTTCAAGGTCAGCCTCTTTTGCACCTCTAGAGTCGCTGCTAGTTTTTAGATCTTTAATAGGAGGTGGTTAACACGTGAGGAGCGGATCGAATTTGTGTTGATATCTGGTGAACGCAGTAACCGGGTCATTGCAGCAGATTTCAATGCAAGACACCCTACGAGACCACCCATCTCCCATGCTACAGCTAGCAAACTGCTTGTTAAGTTTCATGAAACTGGTTCAGTGTTGGATTTGCCAAAATGTGGATGCAAGAAAACTGTCACTAATGAAGAAACATCAGTGGCTGTCCTAGCTTCATTCAGCAAGAGCCCACAGTGTAGCACTCGCCGCATGTCACTGGAGAGTGGCATTAGTTGAACATCCCTTCAGCGGATATTAGCTACTCACAAATGGCACCCTTGCAAACTCCAGCTACTGCAGCATCTCAACAAGGATGACCCAGATAGGTGCACAGAATTTGCAGAATGGGCAAAACAAAAATTGGAACCCTCAGTTCACGCAGAAGATTTTGTTCAGTGATGAGGCAAACTTTTATGTGAATGGTGAAGTTAACAAACAAAACCACCGCTATTGGTCTGACACTAACCCACATTGGATCGATTGGTCGTCGTGCGCCAGTTGAATGGCCCCCAAGGTCTCCCGATCTGACCCCCTTAGACTTTTATCTTTGGGGTCATCTGAAGGCAATTGTCTATGGTGTGAAGATACGAGATGTGCAGCACCTGAAACTACCTGAAACACACCATTGTTTTTCTTGTGACATTACCAATAAGTCTGATGTGTCACATGGCCCTCTTCCTATTGAAAAACCAAAAGTTGTATCCAAGATGGCCAACTTCTAAATGGCCACCATCTAAATGGCCACCATGGTCACCACCCATCTTGAGGAGTTTGCTCCCTCATATATACTAATGTGCCACAAACAGGACTTTAATATCACCAACCATTCCCATGTTATTACGGTGTATCCATATAAATGGCCCACCCTGAAGTTTTTTGCACCAACAAGGTTATTCCCAGCTGAAAACTTGACATAGTGTGCATAATATCCTTTAACAAAACTGAGAAAACTGGACAAAATAAGCACAAGAAAAGATGTGACAGCCCCCCAAAAGTATCTACAACAGATGAACATTATCTGAAATTCATGATCTGACATTTGACCTGAGATTTGCAGATTGCACCCTTCAGTTGATCCATCTGTTTGCTGAAGCCTTACCAGAAATGGAAGGGTAGGAGGGTGGCAGTCAAAAAGCTTCTTAAGGAATGGAAACAAGGAAAAAGGCAAATTACACAAGAAGTGGGCTGAAAATAAGAAGTGGTAGCAAAAGGTCTTCATTTGAATATGTCATCAATATGCATGGAGGAAGTAAGAAAAAAGACAACACTGCGTGCCCACAGCCATCTGTAAGACACGGTGGGGGCTCTGTCATGGTTCATGCTGCATTTCAGCCTGTGGTGTTTGGGATCTTGTCAAAATCGATGGAAATATGAACACAGAAATGTACCATCACCCTATGGTCTCACTTGTCAGCATGACAATAATCCCAAACACACTGACAATGCCTCAAAAGCAGACCTGGATAGATAAATAAAGTTGCGTATGGAAAGATATTCATATACGCTTCTGCAGGACAACTAATTTTTACTGAACAATTATTCTTATCATTGAGGAATAATAATAATAATAATTTTTCTTGGTAGCGGTCTGCAGTTTAATGTACTGTTGTCTAACTCTGTTCCTCACCCACGCTACACAAAGCTCAGATAATGAGAACTTGTAGCAGCTTAGAAGCTAAACGGTGAATCATTTCCCAACAAAATGGCATCTTACCTCCTTAATTGAATTTATTTCCCATTGATATGGGATGTCACACAAGGACATAACCTTGGCTGTGTAAAGTAATGGGAAATTGGCTAGGTTGAGAAGGACAGTTTTAACTGAACTGCATGACATAGAGGGCAGCTGAGTTCAGATGCTGGAAATCTGGCAGTTCTGTGTAATATACACAAACATCATATACCGTTCAGAACCACAAGAGACTAGATCTTCTACATTTGATCTTTAATATGTGGCGTCACTTGTTATTTTCTTCAGTATACACAGTCCTGGAAGCAATATTTCACTGTAAAAGGTGGGTAGACACAGGGAGTGAGATCTAAAGAATTTGAGATTCGGAGGTCTTGTATTTTGCTCCCTGTGCCTTGTAAAAGGTTATGTGCTACCCAGTAAGCCATTGTTACAAAAATCCAAGCTTTTGTGTAAAGCCATCATACTGTTTACAAGTAGGTGTATGTACAAAGAATGGAGCAGGGGGAACGGAAATGTCAGAGAAATGTCAAATGCCCGCTGGCTCTGTCCGCTGTATTTCTCCAGCTGAAATGCTCTCTCCAGGGAAGAGGGTCCTGGGCAGGGTGGCTGCAGTGGTCCAAGGTCAGGCTTGGTGGTTACTTTAAACAGAACCAGTACAAACATGGAACAAATTATTCAAAAAAATAGATGAATAAGTAAATAAAAGACTGAATAAAGACATTAACTACACAACTAACTGTTATGTAGGATAAATAATGTAAAGATTGGTAGCAAAGGGGACAATAACTGATGAAAGACGAATGACTCACAGACTAAAACCTCTGAAGAGCGACACATGAATGCGTAGATACGTGCATGGATGCAAACTATGTTGTGTGGGGCCAGTGTTAGAAAAAATGGACAATTGAAGAATGAATAGCTGGGGATGGTAGACTGATGGAGGAATCAGTGGATGAAAGAATTGTTGGAAATGAACAGGAATATGTGTGTGTGTGTGTGTGAGAGAGGCAATTATAACTAATGAGAAACTGATTCATATTTCACATTGTAGAAGTGACTAACTGATGGATAGCAGGATTATTTTAAATTCATGTAAAAACCTTAAAACTGAGAATGTGTCGTCAGGATGAGCCTGAATAAAATGATCATTAGTTCAGGAAAGGATGGACAAATGGAAGGACAGCTGGAGATGAACCAGTGAATACACAAAATGACGACATTTTTGTTCATACACTCATACTGTATGTGCACACTCTCGCACACACACACACAAAATATCACACCCCTCTCGTTGCCCCCTCCCTTCTCACTGAGAAATTGCCTGTCTTCACTCTTTTGATTTGCTTGTTTGTGGGGTGCTAATTTATGGCTTAATCAATTATCCATTAAGCCTCTTTCACATAAAGACTAGTGATGGTAGTTGCCAGTAATACCGTTGTGCTTAATATGCATTAGCGTGTCTATCAACCCCCACTTTCCCCTTTATCGTTAATGGGCCGAGGCACCATTCCAGCTTTTAAAATGTGTCATGCATCTGTGAATTTTTCTCCCCTTCTTTTTCCTTAATGCCTTTACTAAAACACAATAAACACTAAACGCTGTGTAGGAGATCTCCATTGTAGTGACATTTATTGCTGCAGTATCACAACCCCTTAAAATGCCACAAACAAATTCAGTGACTTCTACACAGGATTCTTTTCCATGTTGCTGGGTAACATGCTAGCTGGTGGTCTCTGCCTTTAGCTCAAAATGTCAAAACATTTGCAAGTGAATAAAACAACCACAAGGCCAGCTATGAGAAAGCTGTTCCGCCTCAAATATACCCTGTGGAGTATTCCAGTAAACAGTTATATAATGTTTACGTTCACTGTTTAGTACTGTGTAAAGCACCTTCAACACTTTTTAAAATTGCCTTCAAACTTGCAGCCGATTTCCTACACAAATGAACACATAAGCACAAAAATAAACACAACAAAGACCACTTTGTGATTTGACATCACTACCCGAGCTCCAAAAATCGGATCCAGTTCATGTTTAGGTGACTAAGTACAGCCCAAAGTACTGGTCTGAGCAGCTACTGCAGACTTTCATATCTAAATCTGCTTTGCTAAAAAACTGTTAAACTATTTATTTTGTTATTTATTGTATTATTAGCCATATAGCTGGGATAGGCTCCAGCCTAGTGGAGATATTCAACTGGATAAACACTGAAGACAATGGATGGGTGAAAGGAGTTTTCCACTAAATGTAATTATATGAATTAGAGTGAGAAAAACTCAGAAATACCTCAGAGATGACTAGGACTATTCGAAAAAAGTTTAAAGTATTTACTGGGCTCTCTTTATATTTATTCATGTGCACGAATAAAGGTATTTTTTGAATGTAGTGTTTGTAATTACGAGTGTGTGTGTCTTTAAAAAACTACGCGTTGAAAAGGTGATGTTGCAGCAATAATGCACAGTGAGGTTTCTTGAAACACGATACTTTAAAAAGAAAGTGTTTTTTTAAGCAGCGCAAATTTTGTTAACATTTAAGAAGAAAAAGACAACTACAGTATGTTTGCAAACTCTACACCCAGTTATTTTTTCTGTCTGATCTCTACTATGAATCACATTTTTTCACTACATTTTGTAATCAATGAAAATGAAAACAGAACAAAGCAAAATAAACAACAAACAAAAATAATAAACATCCATTCACAAGAGTTATAAGCCTAGGCTGTCTGAAATCCACAGAGGTACAGAAATCTTAGTTACACAAATGTAAGATGCAAATGCATATGAAATGCAGAAATACAACAAGTAGCTGTTTTGTAAATTTTAAACCCAACAGAGAATACTTCTCAGTTACTGAAGTCCTGATTCTTGCAGTAAAGGCTTGGCTGGCTGTCTCAAGGGAGGAAAAAACATTTGTTGATGTCCACGCATTCTAGACTTCAGGCAGTCGTTAACTGACTTTATCTAAGTATTAAAAACAATCCTTATACTTCAAACTATGTTAATTCATCTAATCAAGCTTTAGCATGTGTAAAAGGACCACTTTCAATAAAAAGGTCTGTAATTGCTAAACAGTTTATGTAATATATTAGTTAAACTCCTTGAATTAAATCAGACAGTCACATCTTGATTATCTGATTGAAAATCTACTGTGGTGACACACAGAGGCAAAATTACAAAAAATATGTAAAGACCAGTGCTGGGTCCAGTGAGTAACTAAGAAACATACTGCTGCTAATTTCAAGAAAAGTAATGTGTGATACTTATTTGAGCAACAGCCCCAACACTGTTAAACACCCAGCTGTATATTTCCTGCTAAGATTTAGTCAACTGTAACAACACTGACTGCTACAGAACAAGGAAGATACACTGTTAAAGCAACCGGGACATGTTTCACAGCACATATTTAAAATATTTTATAATAGCCAGTGTCAAGTGTTCCTCTGACTGTGAGGTGTCCACACTTGAAAAAGACCAGACTTTGAATTTCACTCAACTTTATTTAGACCAACTAGTTTGATAGCTGGTAGGTAGCAGCAGGTAAAAAAAACCTTTCAACACAAAAATAAAGAACATTTCATTAACCATTCAGATAAATTACACAGAAGACAGATGAAATAACAAAATACACTTCAGTAAAGCCATTTACCATGTGGTTAACTGTGTTAATTTACCTGTGGTTCTTAAATAAATATACACAATGTGTCTTCTTTGCATTTAACACTTTTATAAACAATTGTATTTTAAAGTATACATTTTAGCGTTCACAAACATTTTAATAGACTTTAACTAAGGATTTTCTTTACAAAGAATTATTTTCTTTAAATCAAAACCAAACATTTATTCACTAGTTTTACGATCCACCCAAGGATTTGGGGTAACTATTTTTAATATTAATTAACATAAATATGTGGGAACACTAACTGCACAAACAATTTATTCAAACTTAAACATTCATTTTTGTCAATATAATTAAACTTAAATGCAGCAACTATTTCCCTAAGCGTAAAACATTTGCACAACTGAGCTTCCATAGTCCCAGATACATCTGCAAAAGCAAAATGTGAACTCAAGAGCTTACCGATAGCCTGTCTTGTTCAAAGTCTTCCTCACAGTGGAAAAGTGCTTTGTTTGCCGTCCTCTCAGTATGTTGCACCCGGGTCAAATGACTGCTGCATGCATTTAAAGGTTTACTCGGCACGCCCACCCTTGATTGCTCTAATGTGGCTCACCTGGCAGGGCGGCGCACACCAGGCCGTGCTTAGTTGTTGATTGCACCCAAGGTCTAATCAGTGGCCATGGGTAAGCAGCAGCACCGAACAGGTAGAGGGCAGGAGGAGGAAAAGAGGAATAACAGCCACACCTACTAGGTCAGCGCGACAGCCAGCGTAATAATTTGAGCTTAATTAAATCAACCAGCTCAATTTTACTTAGGGAAGACAAAAGAAAAAACCCAAATCTGTCTACAACAACTCAATATATATTAAAAGTGTAAAATTAATGTTGAAATTAACAGTAAAAGCATTCGTTTAGAACACTACTACTTCAACTGTCATTTGACATTTTGCTCATGTCAGATCTGCTGTGGTGGCACACACAGCCGAAGTGTAAAAACTGCTCTGAATGCTTGTAGCTTCCTGGTAAGATATAATAAAACTAGTCCTGAGGGCCAAAACTGACATCCGCTGTTGTATAACATGCTATCTAAATGCATTTTAAAGAATGCACCGATGTGCTGGGTATTGTGAGCTTTGATTTTCCCTGTGACAATGTGCTTAATGTGTTTTACATTCAGATTAATTAATTGCAAACTGAATGGAGCGTCAGTGAGGCGCTGACACATCAGCCTGTACTTATAAAAGAAGCATTTTGAAAGAGTAAATGAGTAAAATGTCTGAAAAAAGGACGTTTACAGGAATATATGAATATATGCTTCTCTGTGTGCACAGCAGCCATCAACAAGGTGAGTATTTCAGCACAAAGCTGCCATCAATATTTACACTGGTGGGAATGGACTAATGACTAAAATGCGCCCATTGTTAACTGCAGTGTACATAAAGAAGCATTAAATCATGCATTTTCAAGTGCAAATATCCTCTATAATATCCATGAGTCTGCACCTTTTTCATATTTATTAAGTTTAGAATTGAGAGTGCCAGGCTTTTGTGTAACATGTTAATGAGAAAATATTAGCTGTGACTCACAGCAAGTCTGTCAGTTAGCATACGACTGCATTAGCCGAAGAGCTGCTGGATTCAGTTAAACGCTGTTTTCTGTGGTTAAACACAGAGTTGCATCATTTTTGAAGGAAGAGCTTCAGTAACGCGAGTAAACTAGAGTATTTATTACAAATGCTTACTTAAGGGATGTTTTTTTAGACCCGACAGCTTTTTCTAAGACTTGAGATCTGATGGGGTTTTTTTTTCTGAGACCTGACGGCTTGAGGATGTTCTAAAATATACATCTAGCAGATTTTTAAAATATTTTTCCTATTTTCTTCAGCAAACAGTTAAATAAAACAGAATTTTTTTTTTTGAATGGTGATGTCGGTTGGCATGCCAGCCTGGTGCTGGTTACACACCTTGGGCCAAAGTGACACAAAATTAAATATTTGAAATCACCATGAAATTTGGTTCAGGAACTCACAGATGTTAAGGATTATGCACAGACGTTTTTGAGTAAAAGGTAATGTCAATTACATTCCAATGAAGAAATAACCATGGAGGAAAAGAGGAGGATTTCGTCCAAATGACGAAAAAGCATAAAAACCTGTACTGTTTTTTCATAGAAATAAATGCAAAACTGACCCAAATATAACAAGATCCAATCAAAACAAATAACAGTGGGAGTAACATAACAAGAGAGCAACACATGTCACCAAGAGTGAGTTTCAGTTCAATCAGGTACTTGTCTGTTTCCACTCCTGGGAACCAAGTTCAGAACTAGGAACCAGAGTGAACTTATGAAGACTTCTATTGCATATTCAAACATTTAACAGCATGGACTCAGACATGATGAACTCACACAAGCACCCTCTAGAAATAATATTACTGGTAGGAGGTCAATAACCTTTTACCCCAAACCTCTCAGCCCCCATCCACTTGTCATATTTGTTACAGATGACCTAATATTCACAGGATTACCACTCACAACTTAAAAAATATCTGGCAGACAGAGGAGGTGTAAGGACAGTGGGCACAGTGTGTGAAAGGGCTGGCAGGAAGCAAAGCACAGAAAACATGACATGACAGCATTCCCAAAACTCCAAAGGAGATGCTAATTTGAAGAGGCAGTACAGTAACCTTTGACTCTACAGCTTCCTTCAGATAGATGTAATCGTATGCACAGCATTAGTGTTGTATTATTACTGTGTACTGGAGAGTTTTATAAAAAGAGAAACCAATTACAAAAACAGTGTGAACACTTTAATACATAAATTCAAACATACACAATGTCAGAAAGAGTGTGGAGCACAGAGGTGAGGACCCAAATGCAGTATGCTGGAGGCTGAATGGCTTAAATAAAAAGCAAAAATCCAGAATCGAAAAAGTTCAAATGAGGAAAATAAATCCACAAGGAGTCGAGAGAAATCAGGACAGAACAAAGGATTAATCAGCACGACAGAACCTACGCAAACAACTCAACAAAGAGGGAAGCAAGACACAAGAAAAATCTATTGAAGTAAATTAGGAAATGAAAAAATAACCAATAGTGAAACAAGGAGACAGTAAGACACAAAAACAAATAATAAACATGAAATCCAGTGGGGGAAACAGTGGGACAACATTATAAAAATTTTGCGAAAACAAGGGGGCAGGAAAATAGGAAAACAGTGAAGAGATTAATCATAACAAAATCAAAACAGAAACCAAGAACACAATAAAAAATGAAAGTAAAAATAGCAATAAAGTTAAAAAAAAAATAAGCAGAAACTAAATCACTGAATCAAAAAAAAAAAAAAAAATAGAAACATTACACTGAGCCTTACACTCCCAGTCTCACTTATTGCATGTCTTTGTTCACTGTTCTGTCCAGAGGATTTGAAAAATATATAAGTAAGCTCTTTGGAAATGGATACATAAAATACCATGGTAATATACCACCAGTGTAAAAATGGGTCTGAAAGTTCAACAGAATTTAAATTAGACCATTAAAGGCACCAAGCACCAAGAAAATGTTAACACACCACTGTGGATGTGAAAGACTATGGAACTCAAGTCGTTTCTATGTGTTACTAAACTACTGACAGCTACTGCCAGTGAGTGACTATATAACCTTAAACAGTGCTAAAAACTAATTGGAATATTGTGTTATAAATTTCTCTCCTTCAAGCAGTGCAGCTGTTGGCTGTATGACATTCATGCTAACATTGTTCAATACTACCTACCTCTATAAACCTGTATCCTCCACTCAATACACTCTGCTGAGCTGATGCTGATTCCAGCTTCTATCCAGATTAATTGCCCTTGACACTTCCTGTACACGCTGAACTGCAGCCAAGGATACCAACGGGACCACTTGGGAACTTCTAGGTTTTCCTGATTTATTCATGTACCAGAGTCATGCATATTAGCTTTGCTTGCTTTCCAGTTAGCTAGGTCTTCTTAGCTTGGTGGCTATATGTTTAGTTCTGTTCATTTCAGGTTTATTTATAGCACCAAACCACAATAACAGTCACCTCGATGAGCATTATACCATAAGGTATGAAATCTCAATAATCAAGCAACCTTGTAGGAACACTGGTAGAATCACTGCCGCACTGCAGCAGGTAACAAAACCTTTAATACCTGTTAAGTCAATTTGTAGTTTGCCCCCTTGTAATTTCATATGCAGTCTACTGTCATGATACAACATCCATATGAGTTAGCATATTTGTATTTACATACTGTTAAAGCAGTTTATTGAAAACACTTGATTTCCAATATTTATATGTCTCATGTAGTCTATAGCTCAATGCTTTGAGAAAATACTGGCATATTCTATACATTAGTGCAACCTGCACTTTAGCCTGAAATACTTAAATGTACATAGATTTAAAGGTCCAGACAAACTGAACACACTTGTACCCAGTGTCCCACCTCTAAGGAACACCACACACTCAAACACCCAAGCATCAGCACTCTATGCAATATGATAACCTTAGCATCTTCTATCTATCATCCTAGGTGAGACAGAGAGGCTGCTGTCTTCTCCCCAGAGCCAGTAGTGTCACCAGCTATTAAGATCCAGCGATGGTTTAAGAAAGAACAGGAAAAGATAAGTGAAGTGGTTTTATGAGAGAATCTTTTGATGGATGGGTGGGTTACTACTACTATGGGGAGCCCCCAGATCCACACATTTTCAGCACTTTTCATGGATGATAAGGCTAGGGAGATAAATAAAAGAAGGGTTGGCCAGGCCCTGTACCTGTTTAATACTGCTGATGTGGTGCTGGCTGTTGCAGACAGGGGAATGACCACTGTAACCATAGATGTGAACTAGTGTGGGATGATGGGCATGGAAACATAAACTGTTATTTATCCAGGTGCAGCATTATGTCGAGGGGCAGTGAGTCCCAGCCATGTGTCGCCGAGGCCCAGGAGCCAGCAGATTTTCACCGGCAATAAATACTGTAGCCGGGATCGCTCCGTGGATTACATCAACCATGCATCAAGCCAAGAACCCTGGAAATGTATCTTTATTTCTTCTTATTTCTTATTCTGCAAGAAATAATATGTGGTCCTTATTTATTTGTTTGGTTTTGTGGCTCTTTGTTAACAATATTTAGCAAAACTACAAGCATAGAGCATAGGCACAAGATTAGCCATTAAATTATGAATACACAACACTTCAAAACTGGAAAGGACTGCATTAGGCCTTGGCAGACGGTAACTCTCTGAGTGGCCTTGTCATTTGTCTGTATGTGATTTTTTTGGGGGGGACACTAAACAAGACTAAAGCAAGAATTTATTAAAAGGTAAGTAAAAATATAGACCCTGGTTCTTTGAAGACCCCCTTGCTTAAAGCATTTGCTACTGCTCCTACTCAAGAACATACTGCTATCAGCTCATCCTTATGGCGCTCTTTGCTGCTAGGAAAAATGGACCTTCTTACACAAAGCAGATTCAACAAACTCTGTCTTTAAACTCAAAGTTTAAGTGTTTGCAAGTGGAAAACACTCCACTCCAGAAAGCCTGATAACAGTTAGTTCAGTCAGTTCTTAGTATGTTCACCCAGAGTTAAGGATGTGCGTGAGCAACGACAGATCACCATCATCAGTGGAGCTCACATACCTTGATTCACCATGGCAACGAGCAAAGAGCAGAGCCTCCGTTTTAATCCAGTGGACCAAGGAATATGACTGGGGCATGACTTTTGTTATAAGAGCAGGAGGAGAGAACAGCATAATGCTTATCAGCGTCGTCCATTCAATCAACCTGAATTTTCATTAACAGATAAAAGATGGATCTAACAAATTTTACATTTGATCTTTTATTATTCAGCTGTAACTTGACAGTCGACAGCAACTGAGATAAATAGTTTACTTATAAACCTTTCAGTGGAAACAGTGTTGCGGGTTCAGACATTTTACAGTGCTCCGCATTATTTAATGACTGTATTTCAACATGTCAGCATACGGAATACAATAAGACTGTCTGAAGTCTGCATTCAAAATTTCTCTTTAAAATGCATTAAGTCTAGTTTTAAAATCATTAAGTCATTTCAGCCTCATCTTCACAGAAATATTCACGTGATCTCCATCGAAGATGTCATCTCTGAGAGGCATATTTCCATCAGTGCAGCTGATTACAACAGCGGATATCACATCATTGATCAGTGTGTATTGTGCATTTGAATTTCATATGGATCAGCTTCATTTAAACTGTGGTTAGTACGGTAATGTAGAATAAGTGTTGTAGTGCAGGAGAGCCGACCGACAACCTGACACTGATACTGATGACTGATTATCAAGGCTTTCATGTTAAGTATGACAAACTGTCATCTAACTAGCGTTTATGAAAATAGAAAGTTGGGCAAATTAAAGTCCTCTGCTGTGCGCTTTGACATCAAGTGTATGAATGAGGTAATAAAACCGAGTGTCGGCTGTAGCAGGAGGGAGGAGTCAGAAAACCTGCCAACAAGCAGTTTCAGAGGATCTGTTGCCACGGTAACTGACTTAGAGTTTAAGTGAGCTCTCTTTCTGACAGAGCAAGACTTGAGTGTCGCTCAACTATATGTACTACTACGAGTACTATTGTGTGTCGACTGGATTGCAATTGGATTTTCAAAGTACCTACAGTATGCTAACACTATTTCTGGCAACATGTAGAAAGCAATTCTTGGCTTCTGGTGGCTCTTCACACATCTTCTTCACCCCAGTTGGTTGCTGACTGCTCAGCTGGCAGCAGGTGCACTGCCACACTCAAAATGTATTTAGAAATTTTCCATTGCTTTCCATTACTATTTCAAAAAAAGCAATATGATTACAGTAATTTATTAATTCCCTCAACACTCGTTAATTGTAAGTGTTTTAACTTGTTGATGAAATTAATTTGTACTAATTTGTATATTAATTTTAGTGTAGCCTAAAATTAAAATGACCCACCCTATTGGATTATATTTTCATTATGGTCTTTTCTAACATTTTCATTACATCCGCAATGAAACAGAAAAGGACTGAAGCATGCGCACCTCTTAAATTACAGCCTATATCTGTTTTAGAAGAACAGCTTTCAAAGAATTTGGCCATCATATGTGCACTTAGTCCCTGAGCCAAAATCCCACTGATTCCAGACTGCTCTAAACACTTGATTTCCAACAGTTTTTTCTGCTCTTGGCGCTGCATGATGTCAGCCATACTGATACTGAATATGGTCATCTTAGGCATACAGTTCTGGCTGTGAGCTCAAAAGCACCACCCACATACTTTTTAATCCCGCTGTTTAAATCTAATGCCAATCAGAAAAAAGCCAAACTTGACTTAAAGGAAGGAAATGAAACAGCTCATTTTAGAGCATAAACTAAGAGGTTACACAAGGCCCAGCATAAAATAAAGATTATTTTGACATGTGGCTTGTGAAAAGCTACTCAAATAGAGTCTAACAATAAAAATGTAGCTGAGAGTGAATATAATAGGTTTCCTTTAAATAAATTCATGTTATCCAATTTATGTGTGTCCTTGTGTGTTTGCAAGTGTCCCTGCAGGGTACGAGTGTTAAACAGTGGGGGTGAATGCTGCTGAGGCCTTCACACAACAGGGCAAAATGGCTCCTATTATCCTCACTGTGACTTCCCTGATACTGTGTGTATGTACTTCACTGCTGGATGCATACTCCAAGAAATCCTCTTTACAATGAAGACAGAGTCCCACCAAGCCACAGCAAGGTCCAGTGATCACCTTGAATGATATAAGACGAGCTCATTCCTGTTGTTTCGGAGGCAGAAACCAGCACCACTTCCTATTTTCCCATTTTTATTTCCTATGAACCAACTCTTTTGAGAAACGTCATAATTACAGAAAAAACTGCACAGTTTGCTTTACTGCTAGTGTGTATTATGTGTGTATATGTACACTCATGTAAATATATGTGCCACTTTGTTAGGTCCACTTGTTCAGTTTCTGGTTTACAAAAATATCTACTTGGACAGTTACATGGCAGCATCTCAGTGTATGTACAAATGCAAACATGGTCATGATCACCTGCTGAAGTTCAAAATGAGCATCAGAATGGGAATAGAGATGATTATTGAATATCCAATAACCTAAACTGCTGATCTTGTGTGATTTCTCTAGAGTTTTCAGTGAATTGTCTGTAAAAGAGAAAATATCGAGTTGTCTTTGGCATAAACAACATGAAAGCATGGCTCAATCCCTTCCCCTATATCAAGGTTTCAGCCTGCCTCCGGTGGTGTAAATATCTGGGTGATATTTCCTCTGCACAATTTGGGCCCGCAGTACCAAGTGAGCGTCATTTAAACACCACTGTGTACCTGAGTGTTGTTGCTGACCATCTCCATCCCTCCTGGCTGCTCCCAGGAGGATAATGCTCCATGTCACAAAGCTCACATCATCTCAAACTGGTGTCTTAAACATGAAATTGAGTTCACTATAGTGAAATGGCCCCCATAGTCACTGGATCTTTTGGGATGTAATGGAATAAAGGACGGCAGCACGGTGGCATGGTGGTTAGCACTGTTGCTGCACAGCAAGAAGGTCCTGAGTTCAATTCCACCATCAGGCCGGGGTCTTTCTGTGTGGAGTTTGCATGTTCTCCCCGTGTTTGCGTGGGTTCCCTCCAGGTACTCCAGCTTCCTCCCACAGTCCAAAGACATGCAACTTGTGGGGATAGGTTAATTGGATAATCCAAATTGCCACTAGGTGTGAGTGAAAGTGAGTGCGAATGGTTGCCTGTCTCTGTGTGTTGGCCCTGCGACAGACTGGCGACCTGTCCAGGGTGTACCCCGCCTCTCGCCCTATGACAGCTGGGATAGGCTCCAGCGCCCCCCGCGACCCTGAAAAGGATAAGCGGAAGCGGATGGATGGATGGATGGATGGATGGATGGAATAAAGGAGTCACATCATGTAACTACAGAAGACAAATCTGCAGGAACTGTGTGATGCTGTCATGTCAGCATGGACCAAAATATGGAAACTAATGTGATGCTGGAAAGTGAAGAGTGCTTCCTTTGTTGAGTCTGTTTGTTGAATGCCATGAAGAATTAAAGGACTTCTGAAGGCAAAAGTGGGATCCTAAGGAAGCTTGTTAAGTTCAGAGGGTCTGTTACCATGGTAACTGACATGGTAGCAGTTTAAGTTAGCTCTCTCTGGTGGAGCAAAACCAGAGTGTCCCTTATATAGAAACCTCAGTGAAGGTATGTTACTTCATTTTTGTACTATGAATGCTACAGCTAAGCTAGCAGTGCTACAGCTGCTGTTTATGAACGACCAGACTGCTAAATCATTTCAGAGTGGTTTTACAGATGATGAAATCCTTGTGTTACTAGCTGAATCACATGGTGTTATAACAGCACAATAGCAATTTGTGTATGTTTACAACACACTGGTAGCTCAGTGATGCTTTTTACTAGCTGACATTGAGTGTGCCATTGACTGAGGCATCTGTTTCCACATAACAAGGAATTTATGTCATTCCCAGTGCTTGGTGATTGGCAGCACTAACTCGAAATTTCAACTTAATAACTCAAAATTTCAACAAAATTAACTCGAAATTTCTAATTATTGGTGTTAGAATTGAGCTTCCATAGGATACAGCCTGGCACTACCAGGGGGTACATAATACAGTGGTTAATGAGTATAAGCTAGTGCTAAACTTCCAGAAAGATGTGACATATGAAATGTTAAAGGTCTCTTTTTTAAATGTCATTCCTTAATGCTGAAAAAGGCAATACTGACCTACTGACTTTCTTCTTTAAATGAATGAGAAGATTATATAAACCCGAGATGCTTCTGCAAGGAAAAGTTGTTACAATTAAAAACCGTCTCTGACAGATCCTGTCTGTAAAATCCTTACATATTGGATTCCAGATGAACAGAAATCATAATCAATATATTCATTCTCTCATTTCACTAAATGTCTCTCTCCGACTTATGCTTTGGTTACAGGTTATTATTCTGTATTTTTGTATTATTGCCAAGCTTCAAGAAGGAGAGTCTTTCTTAATATGAAGTGGCTGAGGTCGGACAGTGGGGACTGGGATTGATGAGAGTGACTCAGAAAATGTGGTTGAGTCATTTGATTTTATTACAAACATTTTCTCTATTATGTTCTAGCCAGCTAACATATTGTAGCTTTCATTGCCTCATACTCAGCAATTGCCAGGTGGGACGTTATATGTACATGTTTTACCTTTTACTAATATTATACTCGTTTGAACAGGCAGATCCTGAGTTCAATTCCACCATCAGGCCAGGGTCTTTCTGGTTCAAGGTTCAAGGTTCTTTATTTGTCCCATGCATAGTTATACAAGTATAACACACAGTGAAAGGTAACCTGGCACCCTCGAATTGTGGAAAAATGGGGGGGGTAGAGGAAGAACATTATATATATAATATATACATTAGGTGAATGTGCAGTGGTAGCATGTATGCAGCAAGCAGGTGAATTCTGTACATAAAGTGAATTAAATAAGAATAGACAATCTGACTATTTTACAGAATAGACAATATAAACATATTTAAAATTAAAGGAATTTGAAATGTACATTGTGCCGATGGGTTTAGAGTGTCTGGAAGAGAGTCCTGTCTCAGTCAATTATAGATGATGTGATGCTGTGAGAGGGCGGGTGTGTGTGCGTTTAGGGCCCGGATGGCTTGGGGATAGAAGCTCCTCTTGAGTCTCTCTGTCCTTGCCCGGATGATGCGGAACCTGCTACCAGATTGCAGAAGTTGGAACAGTTTGTTGCCAGGATGGGACGGGTCCTTCAGTATCTGCGCTGCTCTAGTCCGGCATCTCCTGGTGTAGGTGTCCTGAAGCGGGGGGAGAGCAATCCTGCAGCAGCGTTCTGCTGTACGGATCCCTCTCTGGAGAGCTTTTTGGTCCTTAACACAGCTGTTCCCAAACCACGATGTGATGTTCTGTGTGAGGATGCTCTCCACAGCGTCTGTATAGAAAATCCTGAGGATCTTTGGAGAGAGCCTGAACTTCCTCAGTTGTCGTAGGTGGTACAGGCGCTGCCTAGCCTTTTTGATCTGGACCTGAATGTGGGCAGACCATGTGAGGTTTGAAGAGATGTGGACACCAAGATACTTGAAGGACTACACCCTCTCCACTGGAGCTCCATTGATGATAATGGGCTTGTAGTCTCCTTCTGAAGTCCACCACAAGCTCCTTGGTCTTGCCAACGTTCAGCTGGAGGTGGTTGTCCTGGCACCATGATGCCAGATTCTTCACTTCGTCCAGGTAGGCCGAACTCATTGTTGTTGGAGATGGCACTGTGTCGTCAGCAAACTTCACAATAATGTTGGAGCCGTGGGTGTCCACACAGTCTGAAGTGTAGAGGGAGTAGAGCAGTGGCGAGAGGACACATCCCTGAGGTGCTCCTGTGTTGATGGTGATGCTGTTAGAGATGCATCTACCCACCCTCACCACCTGAGTTTTGCCAGTGAGGAAGTCTAACACCCATGCAGACGGCTGCTGAGTCCCAGATCCCTGAGCTTTGTGAACAGTCTGCTGGGTGGAGTTTCCGTGCTCTCCCCGTGTTTGTGTGGGTTCTCCCTGGGTACTCTGGCTTCCTTCCACCGTCCAAAGACATGCATTTACTGGGGATAGGCTGATTGGATTTGCCCATAGGTGTGAATGTGGCAGAGCGTGAATGGTTGTCTCTGTCTTTATGTTAGCCCTGCGACAGACTGGCGATCTGTCCAGGGTGTCCCGTGCCTCTAGCCCTAAGGCTATGCCCATACTAATGCGTTTTCGTTTGAAAATGTATCGTTTTGAAAACGCTCTTGAAAACGCATACATTTGAAAATGGTGCTTTCATGTCGCAGTGTGGACAGCAAAAACCGAGACTGTTTAAAAACAATGACACATTTTAGTCATGTGATGCAGTCACTTAAACTAAGATAGCGGAGGGCATTATACAGCAGTTGTTTTGTTTGCTCTCTATTTTGACAGTTCTATTAAAAATTAAAAATTAATATTAATTTGTACATGCTACAGATAGCTTTTCTTCAAATTCTTAAACTCTCACTCGCTTTTGCAACTTTGTACTTTTGTGTTATTCGCAGCAACAACTCCATCTCATTGTTAGTCCATTTAAAAAACTCAGTGCTTTTCCTCAACATTTTGCCGCGACCTTTCAAAGAGCCGGAAAGTAAATAAACGTCTTCTTCCATTTCACGCATGTGCAGTGCGGAAACGTAAGCATTTTTGGCCGTTTCAATGTAGACGCACAACTCTGTGAAAATGACTGAAAACGCTAGTGTGGACGCAGTGCGTTTTCAGATGAAAACGCCGTTTTCAAATCTTTCCGGGCTAGTGTGGACATAGTCTAAGATAGTTGGGATAAGCTCCAGCCCCCCCGCGACCCAGAAAATGATAAGAGGTAGCGAACGGATACTCATTTGAACACTTATACTTTCACTAGAAATGACGAAAAATTATGTTAATGCCTTCACCAGGACAATATACAGGAATATGACATGGTGGAGATGTGCACCTACATGTGACAACAGAAAGAGGAAAAAAAAATGGGAAAAAAGGGGGGGGGGGGTTAAAAGATCAAGACAGAAAGACTGCCAGGCAAAGATAAAGCTAGTCCTCCTCCCTGACACATAGTGAGAAGTTATTACTCAGTAGGGTCAGATGCAATCTTTTAATGCCGCTCCCGCTCCCACAGGTGGACGCGTAAACACTGACTCTCACACACGTGTAAACACACTGAAAAGAAGGACAAGAAAGGTTACAGGTACAAGACTTCACACGGAACAATACTCAGTCCCTCGGGTCTTTGGTCGGTGACCCTGAAAACAGCTACTATGTATGCGACACACACACACACACACACACACACACACACACACACACACACACACACACGCGCCTGTCATAAGAGGTCAGTGAAAAAAATCACTCAGCTGTGATCAGATGCTCTTCCACAGAACAAAAACCTCTCACCAGTAATTTTTTATTAACGTTTTTAAAAGTCCAAGTACGCCGATAACACACAGTGTGGCTTTTAAAAAGTCGATAGAGCTCCTATCCTCCCTTTCCCGTGTGTGTATTCTAGTCAGAGACGTTTCTGCGTTGCCATGGGAACTATGTGGGCATCTATATCACACAAAATAATAGGAACAAAAATAACGACATGACAGAGAAAGGTGTTTATAGAGAGACAGGTGTGTGTATGTGTCAGATATAGAGCGCGTGAGGTGGGGGAGGGAGCAAAAGTCTCGAGAAGAAAATCAACCTGCTGAAGTGGCTCGTAGTATATGTGCAAACACTGAGGTGGGCTGACTCACCACATGCTGCCCTGCAATTGTTAGGTTTTGTGCAAACCTTACATTATTAGTTTGGATGTGTGTAGTTATTCTGGCACTTCAAGTAAAACTATCTGTGGTGACGTTGTTGGGCTGTTCTGTTATATGCTAGTGTCTGCATGGGCAAATTGTTATTAGCTTCTGTTTCGCCTAATAGACAGCAATACGTCACACAGTAATTCAGTTACATGAGCTAGTCTGATGCGGTTCACTGAAATAAATGTATAGATACCTTTGATCAATTTGAAATTGTTCCAAGTAAATTCCAAGAGTTTATGCTTGAAAACAATGCTAGATAAGGTTTGATATTTTACTGAAAGATGAAACGAAATGCTGTTAAATGAATAGTATCTGCACGACTATGCAAAAGGCAAACAATATGATACTTATAAATCACAAAACATTAAAGGAGAGTTTTGATTTTGCAAAGAGATCAAAAAAAGAAAATTACAAAATTACGACACTGATGCAGCCATATAATTCTATTTCTCTTCTCCCAGTGGGAATTTTCACTGTCAGTGACGAAGATGGAACAAGTTAGGAATGAGTATATATTAGAAGGACAGTTCAGTCTGAGAAGTTTGGTGAATAAGTCAGAGAGGAAAGGCTGAGAAGGTTTGGACATGTGCTGAGGAGGCATATATTGAGTAAAGGATGATGAATATGGAGGGAAAAAAAGGAAGAGCACAAGGATGTGGAAAAAGGACATTCAGAAATGATCAAATTTATCATTACAGCCCGTTCACCACATCAGTTTATCCCCGATTTACATATTTTCCATTGTCATACTTAAAAATAAAGAGTGAAAATAATCAAATCTAAATGTTACAGACAAACATGCCGTGAGTTTTGGAATATTTTAGCTGCAAGGAAGTAGGGAGTAGGAGTATACCACAACACCCATAACATATGAGGTAAGTTTCTGATTCACCAGATAAGGCAAAAACCCCCAAAACATTAGACGTTCATAAACAAAGCAATTAACTGTCAAATACGTTGTAACCACACAGAGTGTTCATGCACTTAAGCAGGAGACCAGGTTTAGCTTTGAGGGTTTAAAGTCAAAACAAACTGGGTTGGTGTAACCCAGTGGTGGATGCCAGGAATATGGTGAGATGGAGGCAGATTTGCTGTGGTGACCCCTAAAGGGAGCAGCTGAAAGAAGAAGCAGAAGTAGGAAAGGGGTGAAATCGCAGAATACACTGCAAGTACTAGATCAGTGAGAATATTAAGAACATGACAGGTGCAAGTCTTATAATCCAAAAGTGTTAAAAGTATTAAATCATGAATGCATACTCTGGCCAGCTCTTGATGAGCTTAAGGAAAGAGCATTAATATAAAAGGTTATAATAATAGCACCCTTGTGGTCTGTGTGTGCAGGGTGGCCTGAAGCAGACCTTCATTCTCAGCTTGAATGATTTCCCTAATGGAAACGCAGCTCCGAACTCAGTGACACAAGTCAATACATGATAGGTGCTCAGCAACACTACAGTGTTCCAGCAGCTTTGAATTGCAGAAGAATAAATGTTTTTTATGAGTGCTGCCTAATACTGGTCGAGGAGTGGGCCATTTCTCTGCCTCGTAAAAGCTCTGAATGCAGGCTTCTCTTACTATTGATGTGTCACCCATGTGTCTTTGAAGTGCTTTATTGATTACAGTTATCACCCACCTAATGGTTTGGGATTCCTGAATCCACCATTAGGTCAGAGGAACAAAAGGTAAAAGTGTGGACACTGCCACTGATTTTTGAAGACATATGAGAGATTGTGTGCATAAAGGTTAACAGATTGAAAGGACAGCAAAAAGGGATCTAAGAGGCAAACCTCAGTGAGGAGGTTTCTCCCGCATAGAGAGAAAGTTTACAGCTCCCATTGATACGATCGGATATCCCTCTTGGACAACGAATGTCGTTATCGTGATTTAAACAGGCCTGCATGTAAAGATCCAGAGTGATTAAATCTGGTCAGCAGGTTGTTTTCTGCTGAGCGGGGTGATGCTGGCTGGCTGACAGGTCATTTTTTCTCACACAACCATTCTGGGCTATCCTTTGCATTATTAAGTCAGGGAAAAATGGCTCTCCCTTTTTTTGTGAAACCTGACTTATAAGAATAAGTGTTTGATGCTAATGCTTGATTAACACATCTCATGTCATATTTTGGATCTGTTTCAATCTGTTTTAATCTGTCATCTTGAAAAAATAATCATTTAAAAAACCCTTTTGTTTATTTTATTAAAAAGTACATAAAGATAAAATAGAATGATAATAAATAAAATGTAATACAATAACAATAATAAAAAAAATAATATGGATTTTTTTCTACATTTGCAAATTTCATTCATCAATATTTTAAACTGTATACTAATTTCGATTGATCGGCTATATATGAAATCAGACAGTTTCACACAGTTTTCATAACTTTCATATTGTGGCATAAAACGTTTTCTTTATATTGTCACCAATACTCTGTAGTATCAAGGTAATTCACAAAAGCCCAGAACATTTTTTTTTAACTTTAATTCACATTTTCATAATCATGACTGTAATATTTAGGACACAGAATTTGCCCCTGCAGTGTGACAGATAAAGCTTTTGCCTTTGATTAAATTTATTCTAAAGACAATGAACTTTGGTTAATTAATTTGCTCTTTTTGAGGTTTTGAGTGAACTGGAAATGAACCTCTTAGTTTCTAAGGGAATTTACAGCAGAAAAAAAACATTCACAGAGAGGTCTTACATTTTCAAACCAGGGTGTCTTGTCTAAGTTGCTGCTATCTCTGAGATACTTAGAAGGTATCTGAGACTGGTCACAGCATTCACAGTCAGGATCTAAGGTGGACATCGGTACCCTTGAGAATGAATTTGTAACGCACTAAAGTCCACCATAAAACTAAACAAGAAGCTAGGTAAACACAAAGTTGACAGTACTGTGTGTTCACACAACCGGCACCCCTCCGGAGTTCCTGTCCTTTTCACATAGATGTATTTACCAGTGCACCAAGGGCCCAACACCAAAGCAGAACACCATCAAAGTGATGTGAATGAGTTGCATTTTGAAATCCAAGATGAGAGATTTTTTATTGATGGATTTATTGACTGAGCTCTAATTCTGATTAGTACATCAGTAATTATTTCCTATAGAAATGTTCTTGAGTGTGCTGTAGAGTAAGAATAGATGACTAGAAGTAAATTTACTGCATTAGAGTAAAGAAGTATGAACAGTAAAGTCGATTACAGATCAAAGGAAGACACTGACTGTTTAATAGTCACGCTTACATTAACAACTTTGATCATAATGAAATATAAGGACTTTAAAACCTTGAACTAATGTAGATGTAGCTTAGAAAGGTGGAGCAAGTGAATAATGAGATGTATTTCATGTGTGTTGTAAACTCAATGTATTCCACATTCCAGGCTTGAGTGTAATATTTCACCAGCTTGCTGCTTGTCACATCTCTCACCTAGACTTGAAACGATATCATGACTTCCTTTTAGTTGCTTGTGACACATTATAAATTGAAGAGAAACATGTTGCGTTGAAAGGCCTCTACCTTGTCGGACTGGTTTTCTACTTTATCTGAACAGCAGATGCTGGGCTGGGGCTGCTGTGTGGCATCACGGTGACAGGCAGCCTTGCCAATGAGCTAGTGCCATCCAGACTCATTATTTCCCACCTCAACCTACTTTACTGCCTTAACAAATATATGTGTCTTGCACTGTCCATTTCTAAAGGAGGCCCTGAGTTGTCTAACCTGTTGGCCAATATGCATACAGACCAGTTGCAAAACCCTGTCTTTCTGATGGATTGGCTGGTGTTCTTGTGTCTTGGATGATAATTATCAACCAAGCATGCCAAAGTTACCACAGTATCTGCAGAGATACTAAAATCAGAAGTTCATTATGGAATTTTCTCATATTTTGTCAATCATATCAGACAAAACTTGAGGATAACCACAGCCATCTTTTAAAAAAAAAGTACATTTTTAAAAGTACAAGCGAGACAGGATGTGATTAGTTAAATAAACCTCTGCCAGATTTCTTTGTAATGTGTGCATTTCATGACATTCCTGCAAAGTTGATGTATTTGCAAATGTCACGATGTTGTGATATTAGCTTTGTGCCACACTTATGGCCCTGTCAGCGATCTTGTTTCCATGGTAACAGACTTGATTTTCTCTTGATAAAGATAACTAAGAAGAACAGGGCATTTGAAACATGAGATTTACTTTCTGTTTTACAATTTACAGTCTCATTTGTTCAAAATGTCAAAATGTACCTGCATTTACCAAACAGACTGTTTAAATGTTTTAAAGCTGTGCACGTTGGTGAATGTGTTTTTTTGGTAGCTCGATATACTGCAACTGGTAGTCGCACACAGGAACTACCAGCTGTTTGACAACCAATAAGGCAAGATTTAACTGAAGATAAAATGGCAAATTTATAATTGATTTACTTAGGAAATTAGTACTTGTATGTGTTATATGTGGAGGAAAAGTGTTTGCTTACACTGTGCTCACACACTGTCCGCGTGCACAGCAGTCTCCCAGTTGCACGAAAAATACTTTTGATTAAGGAAAAGGCAACATTTTTTCTGACAGCAAAACCTCAAACATCAACTGTATCCCTGTGGAAGAGCTTCACTCTCAGTGCTTCACACAAAAACTTTGCCTCATTTTCTGCACACTCTCAGTTTTACTGCCACTTCTTCTTCTTCTTCTTTTTTTAAAAGTACAATCCGATCGGATGAACTCTCCTCCTCTCCTCTTTTCTTCTGCTTTCTTCTGAGGTGAAGGTTGATAGTTACTTTCTATTTTTAGCTTGAGCTGCATTGCTTTTAAATTTTTGATTCTTTCACTCAGATGCATTTTTTTTTTTGCTCATGCACAATGATTCTTTAGCTTTTTCATGTTCACTGGCATCCCTCAGGGGATGAATATACGACAGTTGGAATAGTTTGGCAGAAGTTTTCTTAACTACAGCTAACTGTGTTCTGAAAGTTACAGCAAAGGATCAGAACTCAGAGCTGGGATATCTCACGAGGGTGTCTGTCACATATGCAAGGATTGGTGTTACACACTTGCTGAGTCGCTCAGTGTGCTTGAGTGCCATGTGCTGTGTGTTATGCTTGAGAGGGTTTTGAGAACATGCCCAGATGGTGCCGTCTTCCATTTGCTTCTAAAAGCAACTAGTGGCTTCATGATGGCTTCAAGCAACGAAGTACTGACCACATTTGCTTTTAACGAAAACCCGAGATTGACAGCTGAGTAGACGTCGGTTATGGAGACTGTCTCGTATTTTTCCTGCTACGGATAGTATACAACAAACAACTTACTTTCAGTTTAAAAAACAAAGAAATTAATAACAATTAAACTAATTCCAAGTCAAAAATATTTATCTTTAATATTTAGTAATATTTAATATGTCCCCTTCAGGATTCTGAAGGTTAGGGGTGAGTCAGCTGCATTTGATCAATCGGATAAATGGTGTGAAAGACAATGGACTCATCAAAGTTTGATTTTCAAAAGCAAACTTTGGGGAAGTGTGCCGAAGACAATGGATGATTGTGAAAGGTTGAAGTAAAGGTGTATATTCATTTTCACACATTTGTTACAACCTCTGCATTTTTTCAGTTCAATCTCTATTAAGGAAAAAGAGGAGAAAAAAAAATAAAACCCTCTCTGTAACATGACCCTCAGAGCACTGAGTACATCAACAAGTGGCTACTGAGAGAGGAAGAAGACACTTATGGATCCCTCCTTCTGGCAACAGCTTCATTAATCACACTGCCCAATCGATGGCTGCACAGGAAACGGGCTGCTCAGTGCTTCCCACCAACAAACAACACAATAGATTTTTCCCTATTCCATCTCTCACTCGTTGTATCTTTGACCCATCTTTGTCTTTTTGTGTTTCCTTTCTGTTCATCTCCAACTGTGAGTGCCCTGATGTTTCAGATGAAATATTTAAGATGATAATACTGACTGTGCTCTTTATTCCAGAGTGGAAAGTTGTACTTCACAGTATGTAGTGCACATTAGAGTATTAACTGAGGAGCAAGTCTTTTCCTGATCTTTTACTGCATGCCACCACCGCTGTCAGCACCTTTGTTGAAGATGCTTTGAATCCAGGACACTGTGCTTAAAAATAGAGAAAGATACAGTATCACAAGCATCGTAATTAAACTTGTGGATGCTTGTCAACAAAAATTACGCCCATGTACTCATGAATTCAATGCCGTGGTCTCATGGTTTTAGTTTCATAACCCTCATAAATGTGCCATTGTGCCATAACACTGATAATAGTGCCTCTTGTCTGCTGATTCTATCTTATCCCTTCCTGGTGTTGTGGATTGTCTCTTTCCTTCAACTCAGATAAATGTTCTGGGTCCTAGAGCTGCCCGTTGAGCCATGAAGTATGCCTGATTAATTGAAAAACCTAAAGAGATAAAGACCATACGGCTGCTAAACCAATGATCGCAAAAGGTAATGCAGAGATACATGCAGCAGTGCTGAGGTAAAAATGGGGGTGACACAACATGTGTCACCCGCAAAGTGAAGGTGAAGGCTGAATATTTCAGGAGTGTCCAAATAATTCTACACTACAACATATCACTGACTATAATACTGGACATAGCACACCAATAGTAACTGATAGGATTGGCCATGGGTGTTAGAGACAGACTCAAAGCGAGGAGGAAACAAAGACAAATCTTAGAAAAGCTACTGTTTCTCTCTGAAGTACTGTACATTTGGACAAAAATGAGCAAAACATATGTGCAATAAGACAGTACAATGTTAACAGATAATGATGTTGGTATTCAGTTTCACACAAGCAAGCAGAGAAGACTCACTCAAAAGTACCAGAAAAACAGAAGATATGTACACAGTAATGAGTGTGTCCTTCCATTGTGCCACTAACAAACACTGACATGATGGCTGCACAATTCTCTGTCAGCACTTTGCCTTCAAGTTTTCAGTGGTATTTAGGCACATCGGGCAGCCAGAGAAAATATTCTTTACTTCAAGATACTCCAGCAGATCTGAGACCCATATGGTCAGACATCGTCTTGTTAGAGAAAAACGCCTTATCTCATCAGGTAACCGAAAGTATGTTTGACAATGCTCCCCTTGTCTGCAGTTGTCTTCTAGGTACTAGGGCTTCCTCCTAGAGTCTGTCATGCATGCTAGGTGAATTAGTAACTCTAAACTGGCCAGATGCATATGAATGTGAAAGGCTGCCTGTCCCTTTGGTATAGTCTTGTTATAGATTAGTCACTCTGCTTCTTGCCCTTTGACGGCTGGGACAGCTTCAGTCAAGCTAACACCCTGAATAAGCAGCAGAAAAGGTATGGATGGATAGTTGGATGGATTTTGAAGATCAGTGAATAATATCATAATACATCATAATCAAATACATGGAGAAATGTTTGTACATTCTTGTTTTGGTGTGACATAGGTCCACCACCCGCAGGAGGCGCCGTAGGGGTCAGGTGCATTGTATGCTGGGCGGCGGCCAGAAGTGGAGGCCCTGGCGGACTAATCCTCGTCTACCAAGACTGGCAATTGGGACATGGAACGTCTTACCCTTAGAGGTAGGGCGCGAAGTTCAGCTCTCAGAGTAGAGCCGCTGCTCCTCCACATTAAAAGGAGCTAGTGGAGATGGTTTGAGCATCTTACAAGGATACCTCCTGGGCACCTCCTGGGTGAGGTGTTCCAGGCATGTATCATCGGGAGGAGGCCCCAGAGCAGACCTAGGACACGCTGGAAAGTTTTATCTCTCAGCTGGCCTGGGAACACCCTGGTGTGCTGGAAGAGGTGGTTGGGGAGAAGGAGGTCTGGGCTTCCCTGCTTAGACCCGCTGCCCCCGCGACCCGGCCCTAGAAAAGCGGAAGAAGATGGATGGATGGCTGGATGGACAGAGTAATATTATTTCTGATTTTGTCTTATACATCATATCATGAGTCAATATTATTTAAAGTAGTTTCCTTAATTACTCAGTGTAATTTTGGTGGCCACACTACTTGTTTCATTTGAATATTTCACTTCGTCTTTCTTCTACTTGGTATTTGTGTTCTTAGTTTTTAATATACTGTCACAAAATAATGAAAGATTGTGCAGCAAATAAAGTGGATTTGTTCTGTTTAATTAATTATATTTATCTTAATAAACTAGATCTATGTACCCCTAAACATTAAAGCAATACTTAAAATTTTATAATGTTTAAATATTAATATATGTAATAAAACTGTCTACTTTGCTTTGCTGTTTAAAAGACAGCCTGGAGGTGACTCTACTGAAATAAATTTTTAGGCAAAAGATTCATAATCTTATTATAAAGGTCAAAAATGACCTTCCAATGGTCTTGCTATCGTGCTACCTTTACGTAATTTAAGCTCCCTCAGAAGCTCTGCAAACCCCTGCAGATGTGAAAAGAATGAGCCAATAATGTGAAGATACTGAAACAATTCAAAGACACATGGGAAAGGTTTGATCAAAATAAAAAAAGTGGGCTGGAATGGAAATATGTTCAAAGCAGCAACCTCCTGCTGAGACACCTGCGTGCTGACAATGATCTGGGCAATCTGCAGTTTAAAACATTAGCTGGATCTTTTGGATGAAAGATGGAGGATTTGACAAGCCTTTTATCTTCCCTGGTTTAGAGTTTCTACCAAAGCAATGTAGCAGCTCATCTGTGACACGGATTTTAAGATGGGACAAAGGCAAAATCACCAGGGTGTCCACTTGTGATCTGGCATCCACTTCCCTTCCCTCATCTCCCTTTACTTTACTACTCTCATTAGTCTGCAACCCAGGAGGATTCTTTAAGGTAACACACATGCAGATACATGCTCTTGTCATGGCTGCTTCCTGTTGTTTATAGACGATTAAAAAAAAAATCCATCCTCTATGTGGTATACCTGGAGCTACGGCCACATGAGGCACAGTGTGGCTTACATGCAAACTCAGAAAAGCTGGAATATTTCAAATGGGTTATGTCGAAGAAAAGCTGAAAGGTTTTAAACAAAGACTTTTTCCCATGCCCCAAAGTGATACTTGAAACTTCTCTGAGGAGAATGTGCCCCTTCTACTTATATTCAAACACAACAAAACACCGGGGGACCAGAGTTAAGAAGCTGTGTACAGAGCAGGGGTTTGACAGCAGGAACTGTCAGATGGCATCTTTATTATGTTACATGAGGAGTCCTGGAGGACTGCACAAGCATCTGTTTCCCATCTTTGCTGCCACTATAAGCATCCAGAAATCAACCAACTTTACCCTTTTGACAGAATATGACATAGTTTACGGAAGCAATTGTGCATTGCAGGAAAATACATTGGAATTGTATTGCCTTGGATATATTATTGAACCCCGCCTCTCGCCCTATGACAGCTGGGATTGGCTCCAGCACCCCCCGCGACCCTGAAAAGGATAAGCGGTAGCGAATGGATGGATGGATATTATTGAATCATAGTTGCACCTCAAATCCAAGCTCCAGGCTTGAAGGCACAAAGAGGTGGTTATACAACAACATATATTCCCACGCAAAGCACATATGGTATCAAAGCTAACTGTTTGTAATGACTAAATCCTGGTCATTACACATGGGGAGGTTAAAATTAACCAGCTTACACAGTTAGATTTTTACACTTGACTGCACTTTGGTTAAATGTTGGAAAACTGACTTGGCAACCTGGCTGACCATTTAGCATGCATGGCGTGTTGTGTTAACAATAATGCAGTGATGTGAATCAACCATTTTCTGTGTGACTTTATCAGTCTGTCACATCGTGGTGGAGGAATTTCAACCCACTCTTCAGCTCACTCAGGTTTGAAGGGATTCATTTAAGCTTAACAGCATTCCAATCAGCTTGAGGTCTGGACTTTGACTGGGTCATTGCAACACCTCGGTTATTTTCCTTTTCAGACATTTAGTTGTAGATTTGCTGGTGTGCTTGGGATCATTGTCATGTTTCATCACCCAACTTTGGCCAAGCTTTTGGTGTTGGACAGATATCCTTATAGTTGGCTTTTTGTGCAAAATCATGTCCACCGCCTGCACCATACTGCACAGTTGTTTTGAGCTGTCCATTATGGCCAAGCATCTCTACTGTCTATCGAAAAGAAATTGTTTGTTTTGATGCAACCTTTTCAGCTTCTTAGTTCTTACCAATCATTTCAAAATCCATATTTGTTTGGTCTTTTTCTAATTACTGTCATGAACATTTAACATGTTAATTCATGCATTTCAAATTGTCAAATGCAGTTTTGCCGGTGCCTTATTCCATTTGTCATAGAAAAGTGGAGTACACCATGGACAGGTCATCAAAAATGCTAGAGAGTCAAATGGAGAAAGTATGTCTTTGTAGAGAATGAAATTACATTTTTAAGGTTTGCAAAAAAAGCTTCTCTAAGAATAGCCTCAAAATTCAAGTTTAACACAGATAAGATGTGGGATTTCAGGTTTCAAATGGATAGAAATAGTATCCATACATGCTACTCATAAAAGGCACCTGTGCTTGGGCTCCTGTTTTCCCTGCAGCTGGCTGAAGATCAGGGCAGAAAATGGAGCAGGGGGCCACTGGGGGTCTGGCGTGGATACAATGTATATCTAGACAAGCAACTTTTTTTTTCTCTTTAAATTTAACACATTTTAAAACATTAACAAAAATTCCTCATTAAATAAATAAATAGATTGATTGATTGAATCTTTATTTTGAACATGTTGAAAAAGTACAACAAAATAGAATTAAAAGAGACAAATGAACAAAGCAAAACAAAAGGAAAACGATAGATAAAACAAATATTTAAAAAGACAAATGATGACAAAATCCGGTGAGGTTTGCTGCTACTAATAATGATATATATTCTATCCAGCACCGAAATATGCATAAATTGTGGATGCTCAGATAAACAACTATGCCAGTCAGCTAGGCATCACCTTAAGCTTGATTTTGAAAAACTGAACTGAACCTCTCTGTGAAGCACTTTCTGTGCAGCTATCTGACACATAATATTGCTTCCTGCACGGTTAACTGTAACAACAGCCTGTCCAATAAACCCCTTCTCCATCTGTCCATGCAATGCACTCATTGACTGTATAAAAAATATAGACTTCACCACAGTGAGGCTGAAGTATCATCCTCAGATCACAAAGTGAATATTTTGGCTTTCACCACCTTGGTGCTTTGAAACCTGACATGATGACTGAACTGTAAGAAAAGTCAGATTCAGGTACAATGTAGCACACACTGCTGTTCATAAATTCAGCATTCACAGTTAACCAAACAATTGTCTCACTAGTATTATCAAATATTTTCATTCATTCCAATCACAAATTATGTATTATTGTGTTGAAAAACAAAATAATAATATTTTTAAATGCCTTTAATAATAACCCTTTTAGTGACTGAGATATAACGCGTGTGGCATAAACACATATAAAACCCCAAACTCATAATCACCGTGAACAAGATTACACAAAAAAGTTAAATGAGACCCACACACATGCATACTTTTATTGCTTAACTCCCTCCCAAATATTCTTATTATTTAAGCTAAATTCCAGATAGAGATAAAGTAAAGCGTCATACCTTGGTTTAGATCGGTACCTTTTGTACAAAACGAAATTCCTTTTGCTCTTTGTAAGAAATTGTCAAGGTAGCTGCGTCTGAAACTCAATTTCTTTATATTTTCTGGGTGTTGTGACTTGCCTGCTCTACAGGGGAGAAAAAAACGTTATAGATTTTTCTCATGTTGTGCTTATGGACAGTGACAACATCAAAACAAACAAATACAACTTGGAGCCACTTACTGCCAGACAAGTATTTCAGAATTGATTTGGTGTTCTGTGCACTGTAGAAGACTCTAACTCAACAAAATACATTTTTGTTTTTCAGTTTCATGAAGTTCAACAAAAATAAACTGCACTGCCAGTTCTTCTGTTTTGTTGTTTAAAGCTATGTATGTGTATTGAGTATACATTGTTGATGTGCAACTGACTGACTGAGAAATATGGAATTTTGTGACCCATTTAAGGCTCTAGTAACAAATTATTCACCAGGAATAGCAAAATATAGACTATGGATGGTAGATTGCACTGCTCTGCTGTCATGAGCAAATCAATAAATGATTCACCAATAAAAAAAAAACAATCTTTCTAAAACGTTTAATGAATAAATATTAAGTTATGATTATATTGGAAAAAAAGGCAATGCATTAGAAATGACAATTCCTCTACTACATTTGAGTGCAACACTACAATCATATTAAAAAAATATTTCCAGGCTTTGGGTGTCCTTTTTTATGACTTTTCTTATTATTGGACTGATTAATATTTAACTATCTATGATAGAAGTAAAACTTTTTTTTACTAACAGCAAAATATATTTGCAATCATTCAATTTAACCCTGACACTGACCATATAAAATATTTTACAAAATATTAGCGCTGTCAGCGTTAAACACATTAATGCCTCATCACGATTAACACAATTAAATTTTTTTAATGCAATTCTTAATAATTGTTATACTGTCTTTTATAAGTTCCACCAACCAATTCCAGTTTAGTCAATATTTGCATGATGGAGTCCAGAATCCAGAAAAACCTCTTCTTGTTTTCGTGGGAACTCTTTTTGGTTTATGTGGTTCTGTTTCTGAAAAACTGACAGACTGCTTGAGCACCAGCGGTTTTCAGAATTGTATCTTTTTCTAGAGTCTAAAACATCTGAACGACGTCTCTTATTTAAAGAATAAACTTTTGTCTTCTGGCTGGTTAGAGCTTGGACAAGGAAAAATACTTTGGATTTTTAGCAAGTGGGTTGAGGCAGATGAGGTGACTACTTGAAACTTCCTCATCACCCTTAACATATCTTTGGGTCATTCAGAACACATAGCATTCATGTGCTTTACTTTATGGATGACTTAAATAGTAATTCCTCAACATTTGGAGAGCTGTTACTATTAAAACCCTGCAATACTATTGAAAATATGGTTTTACACTAAACGTGTAACTAAATGCGTGATCTTGCTGTATCAGTGTGCCAGATAATCAGATTTCTGTCTAAATGTGCCTGGCTTTGGGCACTGTAAATGGAAGTTACAACAGTCTCTATAATTTTGATCCAACACACCCTGATTGGGAAAAAGAATTGTTGTATTCTGTTGAAGTTACCACAGCAGGGGGAAGATCAGACAGCTTAAATGTTGACTTTCAGTTAATCATGGCTGATGAAATAGGTATTCTTAGTCTTATAGCTCTCTGCATCTAGCTCATCAAAATGGAAATGGCTGATTGAAGTGCAGCAAGCATACATTTCTCCTCTGCTTATGTTTATAGCCAGGTGCCTTTTATTGTATTCTACAAGCATTTCAGCAAATTGTACGCTTTTCTACTGGCCCAAAATCTGTTTATGTCTCTTCCAGTCTCCCATACTTTCACCCCACTAGTTTGTATATATTGCATCATTACAGAACAAGGTTGATCATATTCAAAGATTTCTGTTCCTGCTCCCACTTCATTATTTCTTGGTTTAAGCTCAAATATCTCTGTTAACTGTCTGTAATCTTATAGTATAGGACCACATAAACTTTTAAGTAAATTTCTTGACGTGAGTAAGTGAGTGCTGTAGCTCCATGTTTAACCCTTTAAGACCTACCATAGAACCAAGTCCGCCAGAGCTTATATTATATTTTTACATGCTGTGGAGCCATTTTTGGGAGCATTTCAAGTTGCTATACATCAATACAACCATTATAGCCCAGATTTTAATAATATGTATTCATTAAGTGCATAGTAATTACATAAATTGCAAAAAAGTGCAATAAACTACAAAAAAATTGAAAATCGTTTTTGATTTTTTAACATATATTTGTAGTTAGAGAAATTTAAGAGTCTTATCCCTCAAAACTGTAAATACAAAAAAGTTGCACAAAATAGTTTCCCACCACAGGAAATTTATTTTGAGTGTCTTCATAGTTTTATTTTTGAAATACACCAATTTTTATACACTGCAGGAAAAATGAAAATAAATATTATACTGCAAATTTGCAAAAAAGCAGCATATGCATCAAAATAAACTATTTCCAGCAGTGCAATATGAGTCCTAAGAATCCCAGAAACAACACAGAAAGTCATAAAGTCAAAGATAACTTTTAAAAAGAGCAGTATAGGCCCTGAGGCCCTGATCGCAAAAAAGACTACATTTCCGCGAAAATGACGTCACTTCCGGTTTCGGGCAGGTAATGGCGGAAATGCAAAAGTTCGCGCTGACGTCTATTCCAACGTAGGAAGTGTTTTGAACAGCTGATCAGATCGGTAAAGCGTGTTTCTGGAATATTATGTTTTTGTTCCTGCAAGCGCTTTTTATGCAGTTTTTGCAAAGCTTTATGTGGAAGGAAACCGTGACCTAGGACAAGCTGATGGCATCAGATGTAAGTACAACTCCTCCGGTTTCATATGCAAAAAAAATTTTTGCGCTAGCTTACGTGATTGCAGAGCTACTGGGATTTAAAAATAGTTACGCATAACAGAGCGTTCCCGCTCCGATCGGCTCTAAAGGGTTAAAAAAAGGAATCCAGCATTTCAAATTATTAGACTACGATGATTAAATTACTCTTTAAAAAATATAAATCTCTCAATACATGCAACAGAGATGACTGCAGCATGTCATTTATCTTGTCTTCCTTCTCTCACCCCAACCGGTCACAGCAGATGGCCCCGCCCCTCCCTGAGCCTGGTTCTGCCGGAGGTTTCTTCCTGTTAAAAGGGAGTTTTTCCTTCCCACTGTCGCCAAAGTGCTTGGTCATAGAGGGTCATATGATTGTTGGGTTTTTCTCTGTATGTGTTCTTGTAGGGTGTACCTTACAATATTAAGTGCCTTGAGAAGACTGTTGTGATTTGGCGCTGTATAAATAAAATTGAATTAAACTGAACTGAATTGAATTGAACTGCAGCCTTGAAAGGACTTGAAAGTTGATTCAAGAATTCAGAAGATCTTCACAAGGACCGGACTAAGACTTGTGTTAGTACACCAAGCGCCATTGGGAAAGGAGCTACAACTGTCACATTCCTACTATCAAGCCATTCTTGAACCAGAGACAACATTAGCTGCATCGAGAGCAAGAGCTGAATTGTTGGTCAGTGGTACAAATTCACAAATTCTTTTCAGGTGAAAGTACGTTTTTTATTTAATTTGGAAATCAAGGACCTAAAGTTTGGGGGAAGATGGGAGAGCCACATGATCCAAGGTCTTTTGAAGTCCAGTGTGAAGCATTCGGGAGTCTGTCATAATCTGGAGTACCATGTCATCTGCTGGTGTTGGTAATGTGTTTTAATCAGGAAATATTCAGATAATTTAGCACTTTGCTCACTGTAAATGTAAAATATGTGGAAGTTTATCTTTTTAAGTGAACAGAGAATAATAATGAGTTCCCCATAGTAGCATCGGTAGATAATTATAATAGTAGCATCAATATATGTAATATATATAATATATATAATAGTTTTTTTTTATTAGATGCATTCATACTGCTACTACTATGGCACATATATTGATGCTACTATTATAATTATCTACCGATGCTACTATGGGGAACTCATTATTATTCTCTGTTCACTGGTTGTTGTTTATCATTCCACAGTTTAGGAGGTCAATGTTTATTTGCAGTGGTGTCTTTGGTACGCTTAAACTAATCCTAGTGGGATTCATGCCTCATGAGAGCTGTATAAGTTAAACTGATAATAAATCCTTAGCAACTAAAAAGTTGCTCTGATGGCCTGTTGCTAAGCTTCTCCAAGGCTTGATATTGCTTTCTCTATAAATAGGTTGATGTCTGCTGAGGTCAAACTGCTTCATTCAGCTCACTGAATACAAAGTCAGAAGCCCATTTATTGCCAGTAAAGCAGTAAATTTACAAGATTTACATTTCAGTCATTTAGCTGGCAGTTTTTTTCCACAGTGACTAAATGAGCCAACCAGGATTTACTTTCGGAACGATAAATGGATAGATTTCACAAAGACTTTGTTTGCATTTGTCTAACCTCTTTTTTCCCCTCAAAGTAAACACAAACAAAACTTATTTGATCTATCAATAATGTTCATCTATTCCAAAATCATACTCCACTGTCATGGTCCCAGGGTTTTCAGGACTGTTTGTTGTGGTCTCTTCTTTGCTCCTCATCGCCAGGGCAGAGTCTGGCCCTGGTCCTCGCCTCATTGTTCATCTGTCAGCCTTCTCACCTGTCACCTGACATGGATGATTACTCACCTGCCATCCATCATCATTGACTGATCCCACGCTACTTAAGGCCTCAGTGTAGTCTGATTCCTTGCTGGATTCTTGTGCTACTTCCGTCAGTGTAACCCATCTTTCCTAATGATTTCCTTGTGTTCTCCTAGTGCTCTTTGCTAACTTCAGCCTCTCTTTGTGTATAGATTCCCTGGACCTCGGGCTGTTTTTCTTCGCTGTGGACCCTGAGTGGATGAGCGTGAGTGAGAGTGAGTTTGAACTGGATTATTGTGAGGATTGTCGTGAGTCACTGAGTGTGTGAAGAGGAGTTTGGACCTTCCCCTGGCTGCCCTGGACCCCGTTTCCTCTCCCCCAGCACTGTATATGTGTATATATCACCTGGTGACACCTGTTTAAACAAACCACCTTTTGACTTTTCATTCAGAGCGAGTCCTGTGCTTGACTCCTGCACTTGTAATTGTGACCCTCCAGTAATCCTCTGTTCTGATATACTTACTCTGAAGGCCTGATGTGCAAATATTGTAGCTTGGTAGGATGTGACAATTAAAAAAAAAACAAAAAACAGATATAGTACCTTATTTTGGGTAAAACTCAGCTTAAATCACTGAAGTTTATCAATTCCGTTAGTGTGAAGATGCCAATTTAGTTGGATGGTCTTCACAGTGATATTATGGGCAACTGTGTTTCTTTCACCAGTCAGTTATGTTACCAGGCTTCTCCGTCATCTTGAGCTGTGAGTCCTTCATCTATAAATAGGCTTATTTACTCCAGGGTCAGGAAACTATCTTCTCTTTTGCTTTCCAAGCAGCAGTTTATTTTATAATTGGATTTCTCTCTCTTTTTTTCTTTTCACATGAAATCAGCTTTATTTCACACTGTGTGTACCCTTGCAGCATCACACCAGTAACCCTTACAGCAGTTTTGATTGGCTCTTTATAAAATCAGACAACCATCTGGTAGCTTCCTAATGGACTTTACTATAGCTTTGTGTTGCTTTTCCATTTGCACAATAGTGAGTGACTTCATGTTAACATATATATATATAGATACAATCCATGCGAACACACACTGATGTTAACATACTTGATTAAAAATACACGGATTACATTTAGCTCTAATATATACTTTTTATACGTGCATTTTTTATAAGATATACAAGAAATATATATGTAAATATGTAACTATGTATATGTATGTATAACGTGGGCTGCTTCACTATGTCATCTATGTAAAACTGTATCGCACAGATATTGAATTACAGCATTAGCTGATCCAAATGATTGATCGGGGTGACCTGTTACAAGTGCAGAGAGTCCTGTCCTTCAGAGGCTTTAGCCAAGGAAAAGGACATACCTTTTCACTATTCCAACTCCAAGGGTCTGAGGTGGAGCCCAGAAATAATCATCTCTGTGCCTTTTGTGCACTCAGCAAAACAAGATGGGGAGTTCATTTGCCGTGAAAATTTATATCTCCCTTTTCCTTGGCTTCTGGTGTTCTCCCTCCCCTTGCCACACACAGTGTGGGTATTCTTCTTTCTTTGGGCAGCAGCCGCCATCCCTGACACACCACATGTTTTATTGCCCACTAAAGCATAATGCTCCACTCCTTTTTGATATTGAATTATTTATTTATTTTTATGTGCCGCCTGTAAGCCCCCATGAACGATTGGCCGCCTCGGGCCTGCTGCGACATGATCTCGGGGGGTATTAAATATATTGCCGGCATTTGTTTCCCACCTCTAAGTGGATCGGATGATACTGCAGACAAATACTCATCCTCCAAAGTAGAAGAGCCTCGACAATAGAACAAGTGTGTGCTCTGCTCTATAATCCTTATTGCATCCCGTTGTCTGGTGAGGGTAAAATAGAAGGTTGTTATGATCAGACTTGGATTGTTTTGTGTTTGCACATTGTGGATTTTGTGTTAGACCTGTGACTTTCCTCTGCATCCAAGTGTTTGTGATTCTGCTTGTGCGCATGGTTATTATTCCAGAATAAATTTGACATTTTCACATTAGGTTTTACAACCCCAATTCCAAAAAAACAAAACAAAACTGTGACACTGTGTAAAATGTAAATAAAATCAGAATGCAATGATCTGCAAATCTCATAAACCCATATTACATTCACAGTGGGACACAGAAAACATATTAAATGTTTAAAATGGAACAGTTTACTATTTCATGAAAAATACTGTCTTATTTTGAATTTCATGGCAGCAAAATAGCTCAAAAAAGTTAGCAGGAGGCAACAAAATGCTGGGAAAGTCAGCAGTACTGGAAAGAAAAAGCAGGGGGATTATTTGGCAGGATAATTGGCAACAGGTCAGTAACATGACTGGATATACAGAGAACATCTCAGAGCAGCAGAGATTCTTAGAAGTAAAAAGAAAAACCGTGTCTACAAATTCTGGAGCAATTGCAGAAAAATCTTTTGAATAAGAGAGAAAACAAAGCAGACTATGAATATCTCGCCATCTACAATACATAATGTCAAAGATTAAAGGAATCTGCAGAAATCTCTATGCGCAAGGGACAAGGCCAAAAGTAGTGGACACCCATGATTTGCCCTCAGGCAGCAATGCATTAAAAAGAGGGATCATTCTGGAAGTGAACATAGTGCGGTTCACAAATGCTAGTTGAAGCGCTGTCGTGCAAAGAACAAGCCAGTCATTTAAAATGTACTGAAGCAAAGTGCACGTGAGGCGAATCATAATCATATATCTACTTTCGAAAACATGGACGCCGCATCCTCCAGACTAAAGAGGAGTGGGACCATCCAGCTTGTTATTAGCACTCAGTTCAAAATCTTGCATCTCTGCAGTTATGTGTGTGCATTAGTGCATATGGAACTGGCAGCTTGCACATTTGAAAAGGGAGCAGCAGTGCTGAAAGGTGTATACAGGTTTTAGAGCAACATATGCTCCCGTCCAGATGACGGCTTTTTCAGTGTTTAATAACTGAAAACATTTTGGAGCGTTGTGAAATGGAGAATATGACAAATAAGAGCAGCTAGAATGCCATATCACACAAAAATGGGATAACATTCCTCATCCCAAAGTCCTGCCACCGATCTCATTGGTTCTCAGGCATCTAAGGGCTATCATTAAAAGAAAAGATGAGGGTAAACAGCGGTAAACAACATGGTCTTGTTCCAATTTGTTTGAGATGTATTGCTCCCATCAAAATCAAAATAAGCCAATATTGTTTCTTAAAATTTTACATGTTGGCAGTTTAAACATTCAGTGTGTTTTCTGTGTTCGAGTTTATTTGCAAATCATTGCATTTTATTTTGATCTACACTTTACTCTGATTAAATTATTAGTTTTATGTGGAAGGCTGTGATATGTGAACCTAAACAGGTTTAGTTTGTGACCCTTTACTAAAGATTACCACCAGTTAGAGCAATACATAGATACAACTACCAGGACTTAATCACCAAGTCTTTGGTTGAGAAAATTGCAAGATTAAAATGGAAATCATAACTGACAAAACCCCGTAGCTCTGTAGAACAGAAATACTGGATGACTGCAGTGTCTCTCTCTCATTCACTTCATCTCCACATCTCTGACTTTCTTACTACTAATTCTGCTTCGTCTTACTCTCTCATTCGCTCCTTGAAGCTACAACAAAAGAGAAAAATTGAGAGCGTTATCACCGTTTTTGCATAACCAGCCCATCAGTCTCATACAGAATCATGTTTATTCATTTAGCCCTCAGGGGAAAGAGGGTAAAAGGGAGATGATTAAATTCTAATTTGACCTCTATCATAATTTAGCTGAGCCTATTATGATGTCAATCATTTGAACTCGGCACTGCAGTGACAAGAGACTGACTGTATGGCAAAGGGGATTATAGATAGTTTGAGGACCACACAGTCATTGTATCAAATTGGTTTTATCTAGCCGCTTGTAATTTTGTCCCCCCTGAGAGAACAGAACTTGCTTGGAAGTTGAAGTTCATAGTATGAAGTGAAAATAGTGAAGCACAATTACTGAAAGTCTGCTTTTTTTAAACATGTAAAATTGTGTTACATGTATTTAATTATTTGTTTACAATGACGGTGAATTGCAAATGTGAAAATTGACATTTTCTTTGAAAAGGTGTTTTCTAGTTCTGTGTTCTCTGTTATATCCTCCTGAGAACCAGCCTGTTCATCTATGTCCTCTGCAATGGACATTTGTTTTTGGTCTATATCTTTTGAGTAATTTGAGCTACCCTACTACCCTGGGCTTTCCATTGATATCTCATGTATTTGGGTGGCCTCTATAAGCTCTAAAGAGGAAGGAAATCACAAAAAACGTTCAATGGGTAGATTTCTTTCCTCGCTTCTCAGGAGGATATTGTTCATACTAATATCATATCGTACACATTTTGTTTTGTGCCATTTCTGTAACTGATGTCATAATATTCCTGTCGCATTTGCTGAAAAAACATGTAGCAAAGACATTACTGTAGGAAAATGTAAATTAATGTGACAAATAAACAAGACGAAAAGCTACCTTTCTTCAGGCCATAAACATGCATGTAGGAGAATTTACCTACAATATCTTGAGTGGGTCAAATTTCACTAGATGCTGAGATCTTTACTAAACTATTTGCTACTATGTACTCTGTACCTTTTAAACTTTCAGTCACTCAAAGGGTCATAAAAGTGTGGAACGTAACTGTACATTTGGAAAATTTCAGTAAATGGTAATCTTTACTGTCATTCGTAGAGCTGCACTTCTTTTTACTTTATATTCATGCTAAGTAGTTGGCACAGAGGTGTCCAAAGTTTTGCTTTTTTGCATTGAAGAGCCGATGAATACCGATATTTAAACTCTGTTTATTTATCTTTAGATGTCAGCAGTCTTTGTTGGATACCATTTTGCCAGCTTCTGTTGCATACCTACTCATCTGTACGTCATTTGCTTTTGCTCATTGATGGCTCAGGACCCTGCTTGTTGCTAACGTGGTTATGGCTCACTGACAGGAAAAATCACTCTGCGTATTTGTGTTGAACAATGGGATGCTGTTTTTTTTTTCTGTGTTGAGTGGTATAATATTGCCTGTGTCTGCTTGTCATGCTGCTTCCCCTTGCAGAGAATTAACTGTGTGCCTGAGTGGTTGTGTGAATGTTTGATTGTACTTAAACAAACAATACCGAGAGCATGTATTTTTTCTTAATGCATACCTTACATATTACATACCCTATGTAGGTCTGGTCTGGTCTGATGTGTGTGTGTTTCCCCCCAAGCTGTATGTATGTATGTCTTATTTTCATGAGTTTAAAAGCTATTTGACTCAGCAGGAAAAATCAGAAGGTGCGGGAGGCCAGCTTATTTCTCCTGGAACTACTGGATCACACTATTGAAAATTGTATTTCAAAACTTCTGCTTTTTCTTGGTGTTATTTTTTGTTTTTCTTTTGTGACTATTTTTCAGATCTTTGTGCTTTATGGGATTATTTTCCCCCTTCTTCCTTATTTGATAATATGAAGTGTTAGTTTAAAGACAGCCAGGTAACCTGACCAAAGGGTAGAGAAGGGAGAGCCTGAAAACCTGGGGCAAGCCTTGACTATTACCCTGGTAAAGGTGATGTGGCATGGATAAAAATCCCTCTGAGACAGTAAAGGCTCTGAACATTATGTTGTAGCTGACATTATGCTGGCATCAACAAGGGGGACCAGAGGGTGTTTTACAATTAATAGAGTGTTGCTCTACTCATTTTACGTTGCTTTTAGGCCTCAGTCACCCAGGCCTAGAGATTGTTCAGCAACCTCCACTTACTAGGTAATATACATTTTTCCCTCTCAACCAGCGGTTGCCAGGTAGTTCCTGACCACTATGGTCTGACTGCAGTCTCAGGTGGAGGTAGTGTGAGCTAAATCAGTAGCAAATATGACTAAACATGCCCTTATGGATAAAACATTTTCAAGATGAAATTCATGATTGATTAGTTTAAGGCGGGCAGACAGTAAAATGCACATTAAATAAAATACATAAAAAGTGGAAAAGCAGCGTTTACTACTAGGTTTGACAATACAGTGCTAAAGGTATACTCTTTTTCATTTTCCTTTTACAACTCACAGTACGGTCTCCAAGGAGACCAGAGTCCATGCCCTGTGCTGAGCCATTATTTTCTTAGAGTTTCTATTTAAACTTTTCATTTCACTCACTGTTAGGTTTAGGAAAAGATCATAGTTTGGATGAAATTTGTCAGTCAAGCTTTTCTTTTTCTCCCCCCGTGTGAGTTTGTTTGGCAAAGTACAGCACTGACACAACATCCTGTGGTGCACTGGTGAATCACCTATATGTAGAGGTTTTGGAAGCAAGAACAGCCCTTTATTGTGAGGCCACAGGAGTGAGGGACTTTGAGACCAATTGCAAAACCTTTTGTTGTAATGTGCTTGCCAAGTCTAAATATCATACTTTCATGTTTTATCCTATTATTAAATCAAGTTAATGAATGCATTTAATAATGTTTTATTGTAATTATAACTACTTATGAAAAATAATTAATTAAAAAAGTAATACTGCTGCAGACAATTTTTAATAAGGTTGCTAATTTGAGTCCATTTTTAATTTATTTATTGTTACACAAGTTTTCTTTTCATTTATTTGTGTGTGTTGTCAACAGTGACCATGAAGCTTACTATTTCAGAAGCAGGTCCTTTGACAGAGAAAACAACAACAACACATGAATTCTCAATGATCCAGGGAAGATCTGTGGGGGTACATCCACAGAGACATTAAATTAAAACACTGACAAATGCAGTAAGGGGAAAAAAACAACAGAAAGATGAAATGAGGAATCTTTGAGATTTGACTTGCTGTCAGGTTTCGTAAATCGGACTCACGCGCAGACCACTAGTGTCTTCAAAAGGTGCATTTATTTACAGTGTTTCCTACAGTGGAATTCATATATACACATAATAGTGTCAAAGGAAAAAGGGGCCGGGGTTCCAGGGTCCAGGAGTGAAAGAGGCAGGAGTCCAGGAAGGGAAAGTTTCCATTCAGTCCTAGCACATCTCCTCTCCTTTATCTCTCTTGCTCCCGTTCAGTCGCCAGGCACAGGGGAAGAACAAGTCCAGAGGCAATCTATGCACAGGCAGAAAAAAAACCCATTAGTCTCCTGGTTCAGACATGCTCATAAACTGACTTTACAAAATACAGGACGACTGACGCTGATGACTCAACGATCCAGCGACGAGTAGAGCAGACTCGCCCTCTTAAGAAGGGTTCCAATCTTTCATGATCAGCGACAGATGTGCTGATCACCTCCAGGTGCGTAGGCCAGGGGCAGGAGCCCATACTGAGCTCCGCCCCGGCAGGAGAAAGAGAGAATGGAAGAGGGCGAGAGAGAAAGGGAGAGCAGAGGTGAGAGAGAAAGGTAAACAAAAACAAAACACCTGACGGCTGTCAGCTGACGAGGAGCGGAGACCATGACAGTACCCCCCCCTCAACGGGAGCCCCCCGGCGACCCACCAAGCTTGTCCGGATGCAGGCGGTGAAACTCCCGGAGCATGGGCACATCCAGAACGGCCGCCCGAGGGACCCAGGAGCGCTCCTCCACGCCATAACCCTCCCAGTCAACCAGATACTGACAGCCACGCCCACGGCGCCGAGAGTCCATGATGCGAGTGATGGAGTAGGCCGGCAAGCCATCCACGAGCCGGGCGGGAGGAGGGGGCCTGGAAGGAGGGCACAGAGGACTAGACCGGACAGGTTTGAGTTGTGAAACATGGAAAACATCATGGATTCTCATATTGCGAGGGAGTTTTAACTTCACAGAGACAGGATTGACCAAGGCGGAGATTTCAAAAGGGCCAATGAAGGTGGGTGTAAGTTTCTTAGATTCAGTCCTGACCGGAACAAAGCGGGTAGAAAGCCATACCTTCTGGCCGACAGAGTATTCGGGTGCTGGAGTCCGGTGCCGGTCTGCGATGCGTTTATTGTTCTCCTTCGTGCGCAGTAGGGCCGCTTGAGTTGCCCGCCAAACTCTGCGACACCTGCGCAGATGAGCCTGGACGGAGGGTACAAAGTGCTCACCTTCCACAGCAGGAAAAAGAGGAGGCTGATATCCCAAGGAAGCTTCGAATGGAGACCGGCCGGTGGCAGAGGCAGTCAAGCTGTTATGGGCGTACTCGATCCACGGCAACTCCTCACTCCAGATGGTTTGATTGGTGGAGGCGACGCAGCGCAGGGCGGTCTCCAGTTCTTGGTTGGCCCGCTCGGATTGGCCGTTGCTCTGAGGATGATAACCCGAGGATAGACTGACCTTTGCGCCCAGGGAGTTGCAGAACTCTTTCCAGACCCGAGAAGTAAATTGAGGCCCTCTGTCGGACACTATGTCTTCCGGGATCCCATGCAGGCGGAAGACGTGAGTGGCGAGTAGGCGTGCAGTCTCTAGAGCTGTGGGAAGCTTAGGCAGAGCAATGAAATGAGCCACTTTAGAGAAACGATCGATTATGGTGAGAATGACAGTGTTACCTGCTGATGGAGGTAACCCGGTGATGAAGTCCAGTGCTATGTGAGACCATGGCCTGGAAGGAGTGGATAACGGATGGAGCTGACCCGCCGGGGGTTGGTTCGATGGTTTGTTTCGGGCACAGACCGTACAAGCAGTGACGTATTCCCGAGTATCTTGGGTGAGTGAGAAGTACCGCTGGAGAAACTTGATGGTGCGATGTATCCCTGGGTGGCATGAGAACCGGGCCGTGTGAGCCCATTGCAGAACCTGGGATCTGACAAAGCGCGGAACATAGAGTCGGTGGACGGGCCCCCCTCCCGGATCCGGTTCGGCTATCTGAGCCGCCCGGATGGCCGCCTCGATCTCCCAGGTGATGACCCCAATAGTACAGGTTGCCGGCAGAATGGAATCCGGATCCGCCTTTTCGTCAGCAGCGGAAAACTGACGGGAGAGAGCGTCCGGCTTGACATTTCGGGAACCGGGTCTGTAGGTGATTGAGAAGTGAAAACGGGTGAAAAACAGGGCCCATCTGGCCTGTCGAGCGTTGAGACGTTTCGCCGTTTGAAGGTAGGCCAGGTTTTTGTGATCGGTCCAGACCACGAAGGGTTGAGTGGTGCCCTCCAGCCAATTCCGCCATTCTTCCAGGGCGAGCTTAATCGCCAAGAGCTCCCGATCGCCCACGTCGTAGTTACGTTCTGCAGGGGTGAGACGACGGGAAAAATAGGCACAAGGGTGCATCTTACCTTCCCTCTGTTGGGAAAGGACGGCCCCCACCCCTGAGTCGGATGCGTCGACCTCTACCACGAACTGAAGAGTGGTATCAGGTTGGACCAGGATGGGCGCTGAAGCAAACCGTTTCTTGAGCTCCTGAAAGGCTGATTGGACAGCGTCACTCCACTGAAAAGCAAGCTTGGGAGAGGTTAACTGAGTTAATGGTAAGGCAATCCTGCTAAAGTCCCGTATGAATCTCCTGTAGAAGTTAGCGAAGCCAAGGAAGCGTTGCAACTGGCGACGGTTGTTTGGTTCTGGCCAGTTCACAACAGCCTTGACTTTCACAGGGTCGGGTCGAAGATCTCCCCGCTCGATTATGTACCCTAGGAAGGCAACCGAGGGCACATGAAACTCACATTTCTCGCTTTTGACGAACAGCCGGTTCTCCAGAAGGCGTTGCAGCACCAGCCGGACCTGGGTCTCGTGTTCCGCCTGGGAGGAAGAGAAGATCAGAATGTCGTCTAGATAGACAAACACAAATCGGTTAATAAAGTCCCTTAGAACATCATTGACCAGAGCCTGGAATACTGCAGGTGCGTTAGTGAGGCCGAACGGCATGACCAGATACTCAAAATGTCCAAGGTGGGTATTAAACGCCGTCTTCCATTCATCGCCATCCCGAATCCGGACCAGGTGGTAAGCGTTTCTCAAGTCCAGCTTGCTGAAAATGACGGCGCCCTGGAGAAGTTTGAAAGCGGAGGTGAGCAGAGGCAGTGGATATTTATTCTTGACCGTAATGTTATTGAGTCCCCGAAAGTCAATACAGGGTCTGAGGGTCTTATCCTTCTTTTCCACAAAGAAGAAACCTGCTGCGACGGGTGAGGAAGAGGCCCGGATAATGCCGGCAGCGAGAGATTCAGTTATATATTTCTCCATAGCCTCCCGTTCCGGCAACGAGAGGCTATAGAGGCGGCTGGTTGGTAAGGGAGCTCCCGGCAGCAGGTCTATGGCGCAGTCATAGGGCCGATGGGGTGGCAGCGACTGGGCTCGGTCCTTCCGAAACACCTCAGCGAGATCGTGGTAAACAGTCGGCACATCTGCTAAGTCGGAAGACCGCGGTGGCTCTGTGCCGGTGACAGATTTGTTAGGAGGTACGGCAGCCTTAAGGCAAGTCATATGACACTCCTCTCCCCAGCCCGTAATGCCTCCTTTCTGCCAATTAATCGTGGGGTTGTGTTGCTGGAGCCAGGGATGACCGAGAACTAACGGCGTCTGAGTGGAGTGAAAAACAAAAAAACTAATCTCCTCCGAATGATTGCCAGACAGTGTGAGGGTGAGCGGTTCAGTGATGTGTGTGATGTCGGGGAGGCGCTGCCCTGATAAAGCCGTGACGCGTAAGGCGTGGGGTAGTGACTCCACAGTCACACAGAGTCGTTTAGCTAGTTCAGAGTCAATGAAATTTTGTTCTGCTCCAGAATCAATAAGCACAGAAAGTGAATGACACTCGGAATGGACCAGAAGCTTAGCCGGCAGGGCTAAACGTGGAGGAGATTTATCCTGATTCAAACCGCCCACCAGTACTCCTACCATCACTGGCGGGCGCGGCCTTTTGCTCGCGACGGACAGGAGGCAATCATGTGTCCCTTATTACCACAATACAGACACTCACCGGCCGTGATGCGTCGCTGACGTTCTGCAGCAGTTAGGTGAGAGCTGCCGATTTGCATGGGCTGTACCTCTCCGTCGGCGCCCCCTGATGTCCGGGAGGACCGGTAATCGGCCGAAGCCTCCGCCCATCGCGGCCCTGCGGCCTCCTGGGAACTGGAGTTCCGTGCTTGCCGACGAGCTCGTAGCCGCTCATCCACCTTAATACATAACGACATCAATTCGTCAAAAGCAGTGGGTAGGTCCCGCATAATCAATTCATCTTTCAGATCTTCCCGGATGTTATTTAACAATGTGCTCCTGAGCGCATCCGGTCCCCAGCCGGTTTCTTCTGCCAAAATCCAAAAGTCGATTGAATAATCTGCCATACTCCGCTTACCTTGCTTAAAGTTAAGGAGGCGGAGCGCCGCAGCCTCGACTCCAGAGCCCTGATTAAACACAGTCTTAAAGTTAATCACAAACCTCTCAAGAGAGATCTCCGGGTTGGAGTTTAACACGACCTGGGCCCATTTCAAAGCCTGGTCACGAAGCATCTGTACCAAGAACGCAATCTTTGCCCCGTCATTGTTATGAAAACGCCGCTGTTCGCGGAAAATCAATGAACACTGGGCCAGAAAGCCAGAGCACTTCTCTGTCTCCCCTGAAAAGGGCTCAGGCGAAGGCAGAGGACCGTCAGAGGATGGGGTGGCTGCCGATGAGGGACCGGCCGTAGCCGCCGCGAGTGTCTCCTGCTGGGCAGGGCGACCCGGCTGGGAGGTCCCTGGCTGTACTCCCCCTGGCGTAGTCAAACCGGAAACAGCTTGAGTTAGTGCAGCGATCTCACCTCGCAGCTGATGTAACATTTGTTCGTGGCGAGTCAGCGCCGCTTCTTGGGCAGCCAGTGCCTGACCGATGGTATTCTGATCTGCTGAGTCCATGTTGTGGCTGGATCGTTCTGTCAGGTTTCGTAAATCGGACTCACGCGCAGACCACTAGTGTCTTCAAAAGGTGCATTTATTTACAGTGTTTCCTACAGTGGAATTCATATATACACATAATAGTGTCAAAGGAAAAAGGGGCCGGGGTTCCAGGGTCCAGGAGTGAAAGAGGCAGGAGTCCAGGAAGGGAAAGTTTCCATTCAGTCCTAGCACATCTCCTCTCCTTTATCTCTCTTGCTCCCGTTCAGTCGCCAGGCACAGGGGAAGAACAAGTCCAGAGGCAATCTATGCACAGGCAGAAAAAAAACCCATTAGTCTCCTGGTTCAGACATGCTCATAAACTGACTTTACAAAATACAGGACGACTGACGCTGATGACTCAACGATCCAGCGACGAGTAGAGCAGACTCGCCCTCTTAAGAAGGGTTCCAATCTTTCATGATCAGCGACAGATGTGCTGATCACCTCCAGGTGCGTAGGCCAGGGGCAGGAGCCCATACTGAGCTCCGCCCCGGCAGGAGAAAGAGAGAATGGAAGAGGGCGAGAGAGAAAGGGAGAGCAGAGGTGAGAGAGAAAGGTAAACAAAAACAAAACACCTGACGGCTGTCAGCTGACGAGGAGTGGAGACCATGACACTTGCGCTTATGTTTTCCAACTTAAGCCACATAAAAAGTCACCAAAACTATTCTCCCCACTGATCACTCAGATCCTCAGCAGCAGAGTTAAGCTGACCCTTCTCTCCAGTATCCCACAAGGTCTCATTAATCAGCATCCACTAAGACCACAAAGACTGTGTGGTTAGACTCATCTCACTTTATGGACTCTTGGATGGTCAGACGAGTTAAGACGAATGCTATGGACCACTTACTGTATAGCGGATAAGCAGAGAGGATGATCAGGGGACCACAGCGTAGCACAGCTCAATGATTGAGTGCTTACCCATATCTCCACCTCATTACCCTGTTATTCCAATTTGTAGATACATTTCTCAGAAAAGTGTTGTCTTGAATCATAAGAGAATGGCTTTTTTTCTCTCCTGGTAATGTGGAAGGAATAATAATTTTAAAGAGAAGCTTTCTCAGATGCTGCAAAACATAAAACTTACAAAAACAAAAACAACCCCAAACAAAACTACAGTATATCTAGAGAGAAGGTGAAATGTTTTAACTTTAACATCTTGGAGTCAACAATCAGTCTGAGCTAGAATCTAAATGTTGGAGTCACTAAACTTCAAAGCATTTTTTGTGATATTTGCAGCCTTTAGTTAAAACACTTGAGTCTTGGATAGCAGTAAATAACTGCAAAGAAACATTTTACAAGTAAAACTTTGTACAGTTGTGAATGTGGGAGCAAAATGACAACTCACAAATCTGCAACATTAACTAAAAGCTTTATTGGACACCGTTCTAGCCACTGCTGGCGTGTAATTGTGCCCCCAAAAATGATGAACTGCACACAAAGAGGCTTATGTTCTACAAGCCAATCACATGAACCCAACAGCTTCCTGTTCTGTATATTATTATTTTTAAGGAAAAACAAGATTGTGGAATCCATAGTGTACTTTGCTGATGGTAATCAGGAGTAATATTAATCCAGAGAAGCCAGCACTGTGGGCTGCAGATACTTGCCTTGCACATTGCCTTATATTTCATTTGTTGTTTTCTGCCCCACAGTTTTCACCACCGATATGCATTCCTCCTTTAAGTGAAATCACTATTATTTCTGTGAAATCACTATTATTTCTGAATAAACTATCAGGGATGGAGGTAAGCAGGTCTCTGATTAGATTACGTTCCTTGTCTTTTAAGGCTAGGGGGATTTATACCTCATCGTTATTAAGGAGAAAGCATTTAATCAATAATTGTTGGGTGGGTGAATTTATGGCAGGCACAGTCAGTTAAAAATCTTTTTGGGGCAATGTTATTAACTGTGATGAGGCTCGTGGCTGCCGAGGGCTTGGCTACGAGCCGGCCATGTGAAGACAGGCGGTGGCAAAGCAATCACTCTGTCTGCCTGGGTGGATGGAGGCTTACAATCTCTGCCAGTTGCTGACAAGAAAGACAGAAGATGCTGCCGCCACCTTTAATCTCAAACAAAATTCAAGCAGGGAAGAAGCCTCTGTGTTTTATGAAAAGACAAACATGCAATATCTGCTCGAACACACACAAACGTGCTTCCTCTTACATGTCTCACTCCTTGTTGCCTCACTCAGGAGCAAAAAGCTGTGATACTGCCAAATGCAAGCTGTGTACTTGTCCCTAAAATGATCACAGGCAGCCAGAAACTCCCTTAAGAAACAAGTTAGTAAAATTCAAAGAGAACAAGTTCACTCATCAGAGCCAACTCCCTATCCGCTACCTTGTGCGTATTTTCCTCGGCTGCACAGCTTGCTTGTTTGATGTTTATTTTTTATTTCTAACATACAATTATGTTTGAGCATACTCAAGGGCCCCCTTACTTCCCCTCCTCTACCCCTGTAAAATGTTATTTGATTGATTTTCAGCAATTTCGTCTTGTAAATCCACTATCTCTATCATGCTTGGCTTACTTTGTTGATGTGTACCCTTGCTGTCGACACTGTCTCAGCTAAGAGATGGATGAATGAAGCAGGAGCTGAGGGGAGAGAGAAAGAAAAATGAAAAGTTGGATAGGGAAGGGAGGAAAGCCAGTCGTGTAAGAGGCTTAAGAGCCTCCTGGAAGTTGCCGTTTGGCTTGGGACCAAACGCTGTTGTGCAATTGAGTTGCTCCTTTATCTGTTTTTTGCTTTGTGATTCCAGGCAGAAGTCTGACCGCAGCTGCTCTGCCTAGTTGACTTAGCACGTACACACAAACACAGGCTTAAGAACCTCTCACACACGAGTGACTCCATCTTTAATTTCTCAGTTTGAACTTTTTAGTTGCTGTTTGGACGTAACAACGGCAGTGGGGTGCATCAATCCAACTGGATTTGTTCATTTCAAAAGTTTGCGGATGCTTTTTGTACATCACAAACCAGTTTTCTACAACTTTTCCTTGTTTATTAGCTCACTGTTTCACTAAAGCAATGCGTATACAGGTTTGATATGTGCAAATAGAAATTTATTTAAAAAAATATTCAAGTAAAGAAACAATCATATCATATGTATTTTATATACATTTTTGAGGGGATTTAAAATATCAGTAAAGACATGTTCTAGTTCAGATAAAAACAGTATACTGTCATGTAGGTTGTGACAGAGAGACACTAAATAAAAGTTTTGAAAAACCACCAAAAGAACAAAGTCTATAAAAATAAAAACTAAATGAAGCACAAGGAAAGCATATGGGGAAACACTAAAACAGAGCAGGAACTGAGGAAGCAGAAACAGGACTCTACTGCTAGATAAAGACAAGACTACTATGGTATGTCACTGTACCTTCACTGTGATTGAAAAAACATCATGAAAAAGGGCCAATTTGCCAGGAGAATCTGACTGCATTTACACTGGTCTCCTTAATTAAATGAGTGTGGATGCCGTGGATGTGGCTCTGCTGTGGTGAAACTATAGAGGATGGACTACTTTGCTGTACATGGTCTTATCAGGTTGTTTCATACAGGTCACACTGGCTGCTTTGTTGGGTCTACCTGTTCAGAGGCACCTTAACACAAATATCTAAACAGTCATTTCAACCACATGGCAGCTACTCAGCGTGTAAAGAATGGGAGGGAGGTGATTTAAGTGACTTTGAGTATGACATGGTTATTGATGCTAGACAGGGTGGCCTCTGTACTTCAGGAACTATTGATCTATTGTAATTTTTTCCAAAATGTACCTCTAGGGTACAGAATGATCCTAAAAAGTGAAAATGTCCAGTGAGTACCAGTTCCAGTTGTTTTGAGCTGAAAGGAAAGCCCGGTAACTAAACTAGCCACTGATAAAAAAAACAAAAAACTAAAAAAAACAACAAACCGAGAATGAAGAGCATCTGAACACACAGCCTTGAAACAACTGGGATACAGCAGCAGAAGACCACACTGGGTGCCACTCATGGCAGCTAAGAAGAGGAAACAGTTTCTACAAATTGGACAAAAGAAGACTGGAAAAATGTTGGCCTGGTCTGATGTGTCTCGATTTCTGCTGTTAGATTTGGGCGGTAGGATTATAGTTTGTCATAAACAACATGAATGCATTGTGAAAGACTATGTTTGACAGATAATCACAAAGGAGCGAAGACAAAACTGGGAATAAAAACAAAAATAAGACTCAAACTAAAACAGGACCTAACCACGCAACAACTAGTTAACACTAACAAACTGTCAGAGCCATGACACATGAGCCAGATATCACCAACTATGGTGCATGAAATATCAATATAAAGCAGTATATTTTATAATAAATTATTATAAGAAAAAAAACTGCCATTGTCATCACTGAAAAGCCTAAAAGCCTGTCTGTTTTATTGCTGGGTGAATGGGTTTGCTGTTAGATATTCAAAATTATTTCTTATACACAAAAGAACTGATGACAAAAAGCATTAAATCGAACACTGGAAATGTTGCCACGACTTTCAGAACAGCACTGAGGGGAATCTGCTTCTTGTGAAACTACTCAGGATTTCAATCTTTTACACTGAGATCTTAGTATCGTTACTTTTTAACCTAAAATTGTGTCATAATGCAGTAACAAGAAATGAAATGTAAAGAGCATCAACAGTAATATATTTTTTTAAATGCTCAAGATCACTCCTCAGTAACACAGTTGGCAGGCGAAGTGTCTTTCCAGAATGAGATAAAATAGCCATCTACTGTAACAGGTGCTGGAAGGATCTGAAATGACGACACTGCATTCAGCACAAGGCTTTTTTGGGTTGAGTCATCCATTTGTTATTTCAGTCAATGACAGTGGAGCGAAAAACACACATCTGTCTAACTGTTTTTTCTTTTTAGAGATGAGAAAATAATCAATGTTTTTATATTCTTACAGGACTTGTATTTTGAATATTTTGTCACAAAAGATAAACACTCATTAACACACATTCAAGCACACACACAGAGACAACATTTAACTGTCAATATTCCTGCGTCTGTACCTGAGTGCTAAACAAATCAGCTTTCAGGTAAAACCATTTTATAGTAATTAAACTTTCAATATTGTAACCACAGGTGAGGTGATGCAATTTGGCTAAAAAAAAGTGTGAACATCAATGCTTTTAAATGTAACATCGAAAATAATAGGAAACAGAAAATAATAGACAGGCGGTTTTTTGATCCCCCCAAAAAGATTAAAGGGAATAGAAAATCTGACTAAAAGTGACTGAAATTTGAATATTTTTTAATGTCTTATGAAAAAGAACAGGTGGGCAGTTTTGTATTTGGCTCACTCCAGACTGCAGATGTACCAAGCAGATGTGCCACTGACTGCCAAAAATTCAAAGTCAGTGTGTTTTCTGGTCACATGTGCTTAAATAAGCCAAGCCAAATTATGTAGCGAATACTCTTAAGGCTTTTTTTAAAAGTCTCGCCGAGTGCTTGTGTTTAAACGGCAACTCCAGAATGACTTCAGCCGTGTTGTTAAATCGTCACTCAAAAGAAATTTGCCACTATGCCTGTGTTCCCTCAGGTCAAACGTCAGTACGCACACAGCAAGCTTCCCCACCACACTACACTTATTTTCTCTCACAACTCCATCAAACATTTGTGTTTAATCAACCAGTGCAGAACAAAGACGCTTTAGCTTAAGTTCAAAGCTCTGCTTCTTCTTCAGATCCTTACTGATAAAACTAGCTCCAGTTTTCATGGTGTCAGCCTCTGTTTATATAGTTTTTCTCGATAAATGTCAACCCATGACCTTTTTTGAAGTAATTTAGTCTCTACAAAAGGCCAATGCAGCTCCTGCCTGTGTGTGGTTATGTTCACTTGTGTGGTGGTCTTTTACTGCTATAATCCTTTACATTTCCACTCCTCACGGGAGCGTGCACGGATGCGTCGACAAACGCGCAATACATCAAGACAATAAACTAAAAGCGAGATACAAATGTTAACATGTTAATTAATAATCTTGTACAAGAAACACTTTCTCTGCTTCATTAAAAGTCACTGCAGCTTAAACCTTTAAAAAAGAAATCAGCTGTAGGTGAGCGTGTCACGAAAATGTCAGAGTAGATCAGTCAAGATGAGCATCCACGTGTTTGCATTTGGAGTTGGGATTTGAAAAAAAAAATGAATAGGTACATTACAGATATTCAATATACCACTCACTGTGTCTTTTTCACTTTTGCCTGTTCTTAATCACACAGCTCTTCATGGTGAGGACGTTAAATAACCCTTCATGCAGACCACCTACAGAGCAATCAGAGTGCAGGTAATATGGGTTAAGCTTATGGACATACACCAACAGTGGCCAGATTGTGCTGTGTGTGTGTGTGTGTGTTTTAATACCCCCCCTCATTACTTTGTAGACAGGAAGATGGACTGCACCACTTTATATTTATTGCCTTCACTGCATTGTGTAACAGCGGGATGATCTAACAACATGCTTTAGCATACCTGTACAGTAATATAAACCATTTATATTTTGTAGGAATTACTTTTTTAAGTTAATTTTCTTCTCCCTACATCCACAGACTGCTGGATGCTGAAAGGCCTGTGCAGGGGCAACTTAACAAAGCTTCTGTGACAATACTGCTCATTTTACCACATGCAACACTAAACCCGCTTTGCTTACAATAATTTACAATTATTTCTACAGTGTTTTTCCATGTTGTGATTAAAATAACATGTTGAAAATCATTTTTAAAACTGGTAATATTTTTTAATTGAAATTGGGCTTTAAAATCAGTAAGGCAACAAATGATCAGTGCACGAATCAGAAAGGATGCAACAGCCTGGATGAACTGCTGACAAATCATCTATAAGTAAAGAATATCACAGCAGGCTGTAGACGGGGCACGTGTTCAAGTGCGCTTTTCACATCATATCTCATTTTAAAGCCTGCTTCTCTGATAGCTAGGCTAACACACGGCATCGTAGTACAGCACATCCTCCATGTGATCCTGTAGAAGCATAGTGGGAGGCCCAGTGGAGAGTTACATGGTTGGTTTGGCTCTCGATGTCGCCACCTGTTCAGGCAGCCAAGCGTTCAGTCAAATGAGGCTCCGAGTGAGCTGAGCATTGGGAATGAGCAGCAGTTGACTGAAGCACCCTTCACGCTAAAAATCACACAGGTGAGAGGTACTCAAACACATACTCACTTGTGTAGACACTTGTGGACAAATGGGCTTATGCAGTAAAGCATTATTGCCTCTTCACCAGTGGATGTGTGGTTCTTTTCTAATTGATGGAAAAGAGCCCTTTTAGTTCAATTATCTTCTCTACCCACAATACGTGTGGGGACTATTTGATGATTTTGCACATTACATTAGAATACACTGATGCTGATGAACACACTGTGCACATGTGTATTCATCATTTTACCAAATGTCACTGGAAGATCATAAACGCTAAACTCGACTGCTAACCACGGACATATGCGTGTTCCTTTACTTCTCTTTTTTGTTTTGTTTTGGTGGGGGGGTGCAGGGTGCTCAATGACATTGCACTGCAACTTCAGCAGTGCCCTATTTCAGAAAAAAGGCCTTTACATACCAGACAAGTAAAGTTTTTTGCTTATATTTCATGCATTTAAACAGTTTTTGGACTCACCTGTGACACCATTCGTATCCAACTACGTGATTTAGCGGCATCAGCTTTTTCCAATCAAGCTTAATTTTTCAGATTTTTTAGCAAGCGAATAAACAGATCTCAAAATTTCTCTGCCTCCCCAGATGTGGTCCCAATTCTGCCAACATGAGCCACTGCACCACTGACATCCTGAAATACATACAGAAGTGGTCATGATGCAACTTCGACTCCTGGTTGAAACCATGAATTTCTCCCTGCTGCTACCTTCTTTTGAGAATTGGATGAATCCATAATCTCTGTTTCTTCCTTTTCTTGTTTAGAAACATCAGGACCAGCTCATCATTGCTTAATGCCGACTTCGCTATTTTATTGAGTTATTTGAGGATGAATTTTTCGGGCTTTCGGTGTGTATGTTACAAGAGATGTTTGCAATTGTAAAATTAGTTTTGCAGTGCACTCAGGAAAGGTCTTTAAACAAAGAGTCCCAGTGTTAGACAGATGTAGCCTACAGAGTTTATCCTGAGGTAATAATGAATCTGCAATGTCTGCGATTGTTGTCTCGGTCCTTCCATCGATGAAAGTGATCATGCTAAATGCGTAAAATGATTAACCAACATATAATTTTTCATATGTAAATTTGTGCAAATGAATGTGTTCTAACATGAACTGCTTCAGGTACAGCAGGAGGATGGAGTCAAAAAGAAACTCCAAGTCTGTTTCCCAGGTTGCTTATTCAGACTTTAACTCAGCTCTTTTTGAGGAACATAAAACCCTGAGCTCCTCTAGTCGCAGGGTTAAGAGTTTTCACTAGACTTGGGTGCTGCTCCGGAAAGCAGGTTTTGTGAAAACTGTGTTTTGCAATACAATGAAATATTGCTAAGAGCACAATGAATGATAAATTAAATACAGTAACAGACTTAACAAGACTGTATTCTTTTCATATCTTTATCTGTTCCTCTGGCAATGTCTCTGAAGTAGGCGGCACTCAGTCGGTCACTTTTGTGCAGTAGAAGAGAGAAAAGACATGTCAAATGCCCTCTTTTATGGGAGCCCACACAGAACCTGGAGCAGAAAGCCTGGGTTAACAGAATGCTGTTAACCACCGTAGTGGTACTTGATATCTCTGACTGGAATTTTAGCTTTTTTCAAGCCAGCAAACACAAAGAAAGCCTGGCTATGTTGAACTTTTTGTAGTACCTCTCTCATTTCTAGAAAAGGGCCCAGGAGAGGAGACAACTTGAAATTATGTCATACAAAAAGCATTTGGGAGTGTTAGTTTTAAAATGTGTAAATTGAAAATGAACATGAATGAATGCTAAGACTAAACGCTTACCCACTATCTTTCACAAGCTGCAAGACATGATTTAGTCCAACATTATGAGATCAATAATCATAAAACTTGAACCAATGATCACAGGTAGAATTCAACCCTGAAAGCCAAATATAAAGAGTGGTCAAAGTATTATGAATACTTTTTGACATGCAAATACAAAAACTGAGGGGGGGGGGACCTCGTATCTGTAACTCAAATGACCAGAGTGTGCACTTTTCTATTTTCAGACCTGCCAGTAATAACTGTACTGCAAGGACTTTTAGTGCAAAGAACCACAAATTTTGCCAAGCATCCCGTTTCACTGCCTTCTTTTATTAGTTACTGTTTCTTTTCTCCAGCTTACATTGTAGAACTCCTTTGTGATGTTTCTAAGGATTCAGTATATGTACAATTCAAATGATTTAATGATCGGCACACTGTGATAAACTGGATCTGACCTCATATCACCTGTACTCTGGCGACCTTCTCATTGACGGTGGTTCTCCTCGGATTGCAATTGGAATTGCACTTTATGGCCCCTCGGCTCCGCCGCCACCTCCGGGGGACCCCATTAAATCAGGAAGCTCAGAGGTCAAAAGGTCATCGTTGTCTTTCTGATGCTCATAGTGATTGCTGACATCAATGGTAAGGGACTCCCCAAACACCTTTTGTCCCCTTAGTTCATTAAAAATGACACTGTGCCTTTTCATCTCTTCTAAGTGAAGGGAAATTGATGTGTTGGCCTGTTTAATATGTTTTAGTTAATGTGATTTGAAAGGGAAAGTGAGCTCGAGAAAGATAAATGAAAAGCCTTCAGTCGCAAATGAGTTAAACACCATTTGAAAAATGTAACAGCTGCTTTCAAAATGACTTTGAAATGAAGGCAAACCTTGATGATTATTTATTCCATCAAGGCCTCGTTTTCTAAAATAGAAACATGTACAGTGAAATATTCAAGAGTCGATATAATGAAGCAATATTTCATTAAATTTTGCTGCGATATGTAATATAAAACTAGATAATTTGCTATTTGGGTTTTGCTTGGCTTGATGCTGGAGTGATGTGTCTTAACTTTAATGCAACCTTAAAAAAATATTCTCTTGTTGAATACTAAGTTACAGAAAATGTGCCAAATGTCCAGAAAATGAGGAGAAGCAAATGAGGAAGGCAGCCAAGGAGATGGGATGATTTTAATAAAAATTTAGAGAGGCGGCACACCTGCTTTTTCCAAGAAGAGCTGTGATGGTCTTAAGAAAAGATAAAACAGCAAAGCCAGTCAACATACTTTTAAACACAGACCAAACGCTGTCAAGACAATAGCCCGCTAGCACCAGTATCTCCCCTAGGGTTATGTATTTGTGATGGTGATTGCTGAGTGGAGTCAGCTGCTCACAAACCACTGGCTCTATAGAAGACAGGGAGGCACCTGAGACAGGAAGGAGGGAAACATACACTCACCCAGCAACCTACAGTTCTGCTGTAGGGTAGTCATGCATTTTGGCTAAAACCTCTATAGCTGGTAGTTACACATGTTCATATGAAGAACAGAGAAAAAGCACCATGATAGGCATGAGCAGCAATACCCACCGTGGCTGAGCAAAGACTTTCCTTTTTTCAGCATGGGATGGCATAAAATCCCTATGCTGGAGATGGACGGGTGACAGATGGCTCCGGGAACAACAAAACCATGTTTAAAAGAGATCTTTTCTTGAGATCAACTATTTTATAATCATCCAGTACAGTTTAAGTTTGGTGCTATTACTTAAAGGTCTTGTATATATTACAAAAAGTTTAACACTTAAGCTTTCAAATACAGTGGAAGAAAAAAAAGATAGGTGGAGGAGAGAGCAAAGATTGCTCTAACAGGAAAATTTTGCTGTCAGCCATCAGTAGAGGGCACTGTGAGCTTTTTGGTCAGTATGCTCCACACACCCCGCCTTCGCCAGCCCACTCCTGCAAGTGGACCAGCCCACTGCCTGGCAAACTGTCTGCTGGTGTAGAAGATTTAAACAAAGAGGGTTAATATCAATCAGCGTGTGTGTAAACACACTCATAGCTCACCTGAGTAATGAAGTGGTGATGAGTCAGCCTTTTTCCTGTATGGGGATGTAAGTGTGTAAGAGAGTGGGCAGGGGAGGAATCTAAGAGACGAGGGTAGCCTACGATAAAAGTGTAGGCATGCTGTGTGTAGTACAAAGAAGTGACCTCACGCACAGTTGCTGGATTTAAGTGTTTATGCAGTTTTTAAAGTAAAATGGATTAATAAACAGATAAATTAATCACTGTTTCTCATAAAATAAATGAGTGGATATAAAAGCAATAAAGAGTAACCCTCCCGTGCCATTTTTGAACCTTGAATAGAGAGAAAAAAAGACTTGCATTACAAATTAGAAAAGCTGAAATTGTTAGGTATATATTTTTATAACCGGCTATCTCGTGCTCACTTTTATTACAGGATTTTAGAGGCTAAGAATTTATTTGACATGCATTGGTAGAGGAGCTTTCAACATTTTAGACACTATTTATATTTTATAATGAGGCAACACTAAAAAAATGTAGTGATTACACAATATTTGTGCCCATGAATTTGAACTGTGGTCAATTAATGATTAAATGGTGGTTTTGCTCATGCGGACAAGCTTTTCTGAATAAAAATGACTCATTTTCAGTGGATAGAAATGTCATAGGCAGACATGGTGAAATATAGAAGGAAATGTGTGATGTTCAGGGCCACACAGGGCCTGTCAGACAATAACTTTCACTTTCAAACACCTAAACAACAAACATTTGAGGTGCTGAGGAGAAAAAAGAAAAGAAAAAAGGAGGAAATATCTGCATTTGTCTGACTCACAAATAAGTGAAACCATAGCAGCCAAGACAGAACTGGCAGTGATCATTGAATTTAATCATTTTGCTCTCCTTCTACCTGCTGTCTCTTTGGCATAAATGGGGAACAGATTATCGGTTTTGTAAAAACGAGCAAAAGGTTTTGACATAGAACAAAAGAAAAAGTCTGATTTATTTGATACAGAATCAATGAATCTGTCAGTTAGCACATTCTCAACTAAACTGCTTTTTCTTCAGAATGTTTTTTAAGATCATTTCATGATGGAAATAAAACACCTTAAACTTAATGAAAATGGCCCATTAGCAACAGCAGACTTGAGCTATGAGCTCGTGATACAACCACACACGTCATGCTCCTGTAGCAGCCATTAGTCATCAGAACTCCAATTTGATGTTATTTAAGAGTTTGTTTGTGAAACACTGTGCTACCCACAAGCTTTAGTGAGTTTTTGTCAATTAGGGATAATGCTGTTGCCATAGAAACACTCAAGTTGGCATCTACAACGTTAAAAGGTGGCATCAGTGAGCGAACAGCTTTTACAGGAGACTAAACTTCACTGTGGCTTGAAGAAGAAGAGGTAGAAGCTGATTAATGTGAGCAATAGATGTGATTAATAGTTTATTCTAACTCACATTTATAATTTCATTTTAGAACCGAGGATTATGAACGTGAGCACATCTCAGCTCTGTCACTGGAATTTGAATTCATCTCTTTAAATATGTGATCCTTCAGGGGGGTAGAGTTTCAGCTGGAACAGATTACCCACAGCACAGCATATATCTGTACTCTGTAAATTCAGCTTGTCAGCAGCAAGATCATCCCACTGAATATTAGTCTTATCTTATTACATTAGGTAAATGGCACAAACATTTTAGCTCGAAAAGCCCACCATAAAGACGTCAAGCACTATGAATCAAAGTCATACCAGCTCTGAGACAACATTTGTAGGGCAATAAAACATAAAAAATGAGCGAAAGAGAGATACAGATATCAGATTTCTACACAAAGACAGAAGTGTATTTTGCAATTTAGCACATAATTGCACTGCTGATTAGGAAAATGCACATTAGATGCACGCATCCAGCACACACGCCACCGGCGTATCTGACTTCTGGCTTGTGTGGGTAGGCGGATTTGCTGGGCATCCTGTTCATCTCACTGTACATTCAATTACAGTCGCCCACAAATTACTTCAAGAATACAAGCCAGCATGAGCCGCCTGCCGCCTCCGCATGTGAATGCACTCCTCCTCCTCCTCGTGCCCCCATCTCGCTTTCTTTCCTTTCCTCTTCTCTTTCTCTTTTGGCATTTCCGCAGACAAATGCCGGACTGTTAGTAGTCTGAGAGTAACTAGCTTTTTGGTTTCCACAGCAATACTTTTTGATCTCTCCAACAGAGTCATGGTGGAAATACATAAGCAGAGAAAATACCCTAAAACAAGCGGCCTCATGTCTTTAAACACCCACTGCTGACGCGTGCTGATGAATCCTGGTTTTTCTTTTTTCCATCTGTGGGCTGTACACTTTGTACAATGCTCACATGTGTGATGCAAACACACATGTGAGCATTCATTTTCAACCTAGAAGAATGCACGTAAACACAAGCTCCGCGGCAAATATTACACACACCTCCTCTGCTGGTCTGTCAAACACACACAAGTGCACACACACTCACGGAATCTCTCGCTTTCTCTCCCCAACGCACAACAAGGTTGTACTCAGCGTGTGTTCTCTCCATCTTTCTTGTTCCTTCTGTCTCTCTCCAGGGTACACATGATAGCGACTGATGTAGGCAGCAATTTATATCGCTGAAGGAGGCTATGAGAAATACCGATGATATCCCACAAAGGGGGTTTCAAGAGTGGAGGAACGACGTCAATGAAGAAGAGTTGGGTAGAATGAGGTGAGGGGGTGGGGGTCCTGAGAGCTTGATATAAGACTGTAGTGTCATTCCAGTGGTGACTCAAGAGACATCTGCAATCCACTTTAGAGCACTTTGCCCTATTTTCTTCCTCTTTGCTTTTTACAGCCTTCTGGTGAAAGGGCTCAGCCAGGCACTGCATTATATTGTACCCAAAGCTAAATTTAACCATACAAATCTGACATTTTTTGTGTGTTGCCAAGAATTTATTCTCTATAAAAGAGTCAGCGAGTTGACAAGACAAAGAAATTTGTACTTAATTGTGGCATTTTAAAAGGTAATAAAAAGAAACAGAACTAATGAGCGACAACCTCTGACGGCCCACTGCAGTCTAAGGCTAAGAAGAGACGGCTTGATGGGCTTAAATGTTGAAGCAGTTAAGTAATGGTGAACAAGCATTGTCTTAGTCTCCTCCTGCCTATAATATATCTATTCCCCTGCACTCTGCTGTGGTCAGTCATTAGCACTGTCCCAGCCATTGATGAAACATTCCAGCAATCAGTGTTCTCACTGGCTTTACTTCCCCTTTGATTATTTAAAAATAAGACAACTGGATAAGTGCTTTCGATCTATAGAGTCAACTGTAGTGCAAAATTCACAATCACTGTAGACAGATTGTCCCAGAGTCCACAGTCACCTTAGAGTCTCACTGCAGACTCCCAGTAGGATTGTAGACTGCCAGTCATTTGTCAATGTGGCCACCACAATAACATAGTAAGTTTAAAGGAGAAGCAGCTGGTAGCCTGGCAATATTCCCATACAATTGGATTTCATTAAAGCAAAGTTTAAAGTAAAAGATCATCTTTGACAAATTTTTCTGTGGATCTTAATATTTCTTCAATCTTTTAATATATTGCATAAAAAAGTTGTTCAGTAACTCTTTTCTTTAATGTCAGGTGTGTTTCCAGAACCACTAAAAAACTGCTTTAATTAAACCTATATTGAAAAAGGACAATCTTGACAAGACACAAATGAACAACTACAGGCCAATCTCAAATCTCCCATTTTTAAGTAAGATCATTGAAAAAGCAGTTTCTCAGCAGCTCAATTACTTCTTAAAACAGAATAACTGTTATGATGCCTTCCAGTCAGGTTTTAGACAGAGCCACAGCACTGAAACCGCTCTGACCAAAGTGTTTAATGACATATGTCTGCATACAGACAGTGGAACAATGTCAGTCTTAGTTTTACTGGATCTCAGTGCAGCATTTGATACAGTTGACCACAACATATTACTCAAACGACTGGAGAACTGGGCAGGTCTTTCAGGAACTGTACTAAACTGGTTCAAAACATACTTAGAAAACAGGAAATACTTTGTATCAATAGGTAACTTCACATTTGAGCAGACAAGTATCACATGTGGAGTTCCCCAAGGTTCCATCTTGGGACCCCTTCTGTTTAACATTTACATGCTCCCACTGGCACAGATTATAAAGAACAACAAAATAAACTATCATAGCTATGCAGATGACACACAAATATATATCACAATATCACCAGGAGACCGAGGCCCTGTACAGGCTCTTGGTAAATTTTGAGGAAATTAATGACTGGTTGTGCCACAATTTTCTCCAGCTAAACAAAAACAAAACTGAAGTAATAGTCTTTGGAGCTAAAGAAAAACGATTACAGGTCACCAGAGAACTTCAAGCTATACACCTAAAAACCACAAACCAGGCGTTTTGGGTGTAGTGATGGATGCAGACCTAAACTTAGAAAAAAGAAAAAAGAAAAAAAATATATATATATATAGTAAATGCCCAGTTTGTTCATTATCAGTGACTTCCATCTCTCTGACTACATTATTCATTAATTTAATCTTACATCCCTTACTGGTCTATGCTGACATCACAGCATCAAACATTAGTTGTAGATTTGTCCGCAATATCCACAATATAAAACTCCTGTCCCAAAATGTCCATTGCATTTTACTCATTTTAAAAATACACAAAGAAAACAACTGAAAGCATATAAAGTAAACTTTACTCTTATTCTATCATCATCAATGCAATTAATGGAGATTATTTTTCTTTTCTAGAAGCCATTTTGGCACAAAAATAAAAAGAGGGTCTCGCCAGAACCAAAGGAAAATAATTTTTTAAGAATCGAATTCAATTTATTTTAGCAAAAAAGACATTTTTTGTTCATGTAATGTTGATAAATACGGGGAAAATACATAGATTTCTGTCAAATAATGTCTCATTTCTTTTACTGTATGTGGACTTATAACGTCTACTATCATGTTCCCTTGCTAAGGCACCTTATGAACCAGGGAATACCTGATTTTCCTAAATATGCACAACCAGATACAATGACTTTAATTACACTTTCCTGACTACACACAGGTATACATGCATATATCATATAGTGATGTGAAGAAATTGCAGGAATTATGTGGTGTTCACTTAAAAATTGAGCCGGGTTGTGTTGTTAAAGTAGCATTCTTGTGTGGCTTCAAGAGGTATCATAATAGATGACTGATTCAAACATGAAGTGGGAAAACATCACACATACAGATGAATCCAGAAGATGTAAACAGCCTCTGAACCCTTTGTGAGGTCTTGAACATCTTAGTCCATGCATAGCGTCTGATGCCTCAGATGGGATGAAAATAGCTGAAAACACCACCTGACAAGTAACAAGACAAAACATCTTATGAGAAACTGAAGTTTCCTACATTGTCGACTTTTGACCAATCGCATTTAAGATAAATGATACTGCAGCTTACCACCCTCTCTGAGTTACATATCCAACAGTATGTCTTAAATAATATTGGATATCGCCATGCATGCTAAGTTATTACGGTAAATATAATACATTATTAGCCACCTGTAGCCGTGTGAAGCTTACTAAGAGGGCGCCTGTATTCACAGTGTACCATTCTTATTCACCGATACAAAAATAATATAAGACAAAATGTAATACTTAACAACAACAGGGCAGACATCCTGACAGCAAAAATGTGTGAAACACTGACAAACAACTATTCAAAATTGTACCACCAAACAGCATGGTGGATAACACGAACTAGGCAGGTAGCTTAAGACTCTGGTGACATTCAAGGAGATTAAAGAGAGATGGAAGAAAAAAAATACCAAAGATTTACCAAATTAACATGTGATGAAGAGAGGAGCTGTCTGTTTCTCATTTTTGACTGTGCTCATTCAGGATCAGTCTGTGTTCCACAGCAACAGCAGCCCAGGTGAAGGAAGGATAAGGTGTTACTCAAGGCTAACAGATGTTTTTTTATTTGGGGAAACAATCATTTGTGTTGCAAAGTTTGCACGAGAAAAGTCCAAACAGAGGTTTCAATGCCAAACTTAATAGCTCTGCTGTGAAAACATGCTAATGAGCCATATGTTGACTTTGTTTAAAAAGCATGGGCAACAAAACGTAGAATTACATCTAACATCAAAGCTGAACAGGCAGTCTGTTTATGACTGATTTTAGGGCCTCGTGCCAAATATCAGATTTGCTAAAAGAGCTTAAGAGTAGATTAATTTTTTTTAGTTCTATGGTTTTATTCTATTCTGCATTTTACTGTTTTTTCTTCTTTTGTGACACAATTTTTTCAATCTTCATATAGATCAATGAAGTATTTAATGCCTGTACACTTGTGCAAACATCTAAAGGCATGTGGTGTCAATACTACTACTACAAAAAAACAATAATAACTGTGAGAAATACTATGAAACTATTAAAAAAACCCAGTTATACCAATGGATGAAAAATAGGGGTAACTTCTGCATCTTAAATGTGAAGACAGCACTAAGTTTCTGTAAATGCAAAAGATTTTGGTTTGTATAAAAATGTATAATAAACATTTTTCTCACAGTTTTCCTTCACAGCATGTCTTTTGTCCTGTCTTCCTCCCTTCACCCCAACCGGTCGTGACAGATGGCTGCCCCTCTCTGAACTATATAAATAAAACTGAATAGAAAAGTTTAATTGAATTGATTTTATGAGCTAAGTTGTGGTGAATATTAGAGTCGGAAAGCAGGAGTATCCAGGTTATTTTTTATATCCTGTTGTTATTGTTTGAATACTCTGCAGGTTGTGTTTAGCTGCACATGCTTTGAACATGGTAGCAACCAGTGTTGCAGAAATTACCAGGACTAAACTCTTTAACAATATAACTTTAATAAATTTAATATTTTGACAAGTTTTTTGCCTTTTATTGTTGATAATGGAATAATTGAAGTAAGAAACTAGTCTGATTGATGTAAATGTCATCAAGTAAGTCATGAATGTGAAACTGAAAACATTTTGGCTTCTACAACAGTGCAGTGATAGAGAAGTACAGAAAAAACTGTGTTCAAGTATACTTTATTTTTACAATGCGAACCACAGCCATTAGCGAAGGTAAATCTGTTCTTGGAAAAATGCTACAGTACCCTCTTGTTTGCAATCAATACGCAATTACCACTCAATCAGAGGTGATATCTTTCTTATGCCCATTATTATTATTTTTTGGTTATGTTCTGATTGACCTGTGGCCCCACAGGTCAATGGAGAATGTCAAGACTCTTATAGACAAATTCACAGTGGACTTGAAAGGCAGTGGTAGATTTTAGGGACCTAGTAGGTAATCTTCTCTGTCTCTTTTTCCAGTGGAAGTCTTGATGGATATATATTTTTTTCTTTTAGATCTGTTGCTTTAGATTCAAGGAATTAACTTCTGACATGCACCGATATCAGTTGGTTCATAATGCTACCACAAGACTACTTACTGGAAGACAACTAGAAGACAAACCCAGTATTTCCCCTCTACTCGACTGTCTCACTGTCAGTGAAATTGATTTTAAGATAATTGGCTTAGGATCCTTTCATGGCTGGCACCAGGTCTATACGTCTCTGAACTCATATCCACTTAGAGCTGCACTGGCGGACCAATGTGCTCTTCATTCACCTCTCTTTTATATATATATATATATATATATATATATACACACACACACACACACACACACACACACACCTGTATATATATATATATATATAATATCAGATTTAATGCATATCTCTGTACACTGTATCAGGCTTAATATGATTTCCTTGTGCTTTTAATTAGTGTCATGATTTTCACTAGAAACTCAGTTTGCCTTTAAGGGAATATCTGAGCACAGGCTTCAACAACAAGGGAGATTTTTCATGCAAATGTGTGTCTTTTCAGTCTTGTTGTCCATGACTATGAAGACTGAGAAACTTTTCTGATGATCATTTCTTTTGCCAGTGTGGAATAAAGTCGACCTGTTGGATATAGGGGTCCTAGTGATCGATTGATACGTTTCATGTTTGGGTGGATCTGCATTTCCTAATCCCTCTCTGGATAGTGCAGTGGTAAGTTATCCAATATTCCCATATGGCTTCAGCTCTTTAATGATTGCTTCCAGTAGGGAAGAACCCCCACCTCCCTTTATTCACTTTCTCTCTGATTGGCTCCTGATCTAAAAAAAGGTCCTCTCACTTTACTCCATCGATCTAAATACTCTGGGGAGGATGAGCTGTATACCAGATAGCAGAGATCAGGTTGTGGATTGTGTCTGCCTGTCAACACGTAAAATTACCACTGAGGCCAAACTAGCAACATTTGAGCTATTCAATATGTCAGATGCAGTTAAAGGGAGTGGGCGGGATTATCAATGAGAGGGTGAGTAACCACAGAGGCGTCCCATGTTGGGGAGACACAAACAGGAAGTAGAGCAATTTGATTTACATATTGATAGTTTTCGAAATGAGAAAGTGGGGATGGAAACTTATGCTGGGCATCATGTTGAGCTAAGGCTTGTTGGCAACTTCAGTGAAAGGCAGGAGTGGAGAATAAAAACAACAACAATTGTTATTTTTATTTTATATTGCACCAGCAGTCTTCTTACTAGCCAAGGCATTCACAATGTTCCACATCTCCTCTGTGAATAACTGACTGGAAAGAAAAAGGCTCTTCCTTGATCATGTCATTTGACACAGGAATAATGACACATTGTTACAGGTGCAGCAGCATTACCATTTCTCTGATGTTAGGTGACCTAGTCTGTGGTCTGAAACAAAGCAAGGGCAGAGTCAAACAAATGTAACCAGGAGCTAATATGAAGTGGGGCTGACAGGAGAAAAATTATGAAACAAGATTACATTATTCTAATGTGGGCAGACAAAAGGGTGAGGGACAAGAATAAATGGAAATTCAGCTGAGTCAGAGGAAAGCAGATAAATGCCAATGAACCAACGCAAAGACTTTTACTTTAATGAGATATGGGAAGTGGTGATAGGGTGAAATGAGAGATCAGTGTGATCAAGAAATAAATGATTACACACCATCTCAAAAAAAAGTACCACATTTAAAAAAGAAAAGTTTTGCAGCAGTCCCCATGGTTCAGATGTTAAATGAAACACAGAACACCAAAGAAGATCAATTATTGGAATAAAAGGTTTTAAAAGTCAAATAGATGTAAAAACGTGTGAATTGTAGATGAAAAGCTAACATAATAATAATAATAATAATAAACTTTATTTATAAAGCACACTTAAAAACCAAGGGTATGCCAAGGTGCTTAAGAAGTAAAATAGAGTATAGGAGGAGGATAATAGAAATAAGACCAAAGCAAGTACTAAATATGCAAGCAGATAACTGTCACTAATACATAGGAAAGCAACAGGTACAGAGCAAACAAGAATTTAAATGAGCATAAAAGTGCATGATATAAAATCATAAAAGAAATATTAACTAGAGGGAAAGGCAAGATTGAATAAGTGGGTTTTTAATCGTGATTTGAACAGTGCAATGGAATCAGATGCGCGGAGGTCGAGAGGAAGGGTATTCCACAGTACCGGGGCAGCCAGAGCAAACGCACGGTCACCCCGGGACTTCAGTCGAGATCTGGGTTGGGTCAGAAGTAGTTGAGTGGCAGATCTGAGTGTTCTAGCAGGAGTATGTGGTTTGAGAAGTTCACTAAGATAACTTGGCGCTAATTTATTAATAGTTTTGAAAGTAAGGAGTAATATTTTAAATTGAATACGGTACTTTATGGGCAGCCAATGCAGGCTAGCTAGGACAGGGGTAATATGGCAACATACTTAGTTTCCTCCATTAATAACTGCAGTCATAGTGTACCCTGTCTTCACAGCATTGCACTTTTACTTCTATTTCACTCAAAATAAAAAAAAATGAATTTATTTCTTGTGGGCCCGGTAAATCCTACTGGCGTTATTTTGAAGCAATTTCTTCTTTTCACAAACAAACCTTTGTATTAAGACTCGGGTGTAACGCGCGTCTGCATCACCTTTTTTTTCACTCAGTTAAATATGTATTCACAGTGTTCGCTTCAAAGAAGAAACATAAAGTGTAAAGGGCCCATTAGTGATTAGGCTGGTGCCTCAATGCTGCCCATGCATCAACAAATATTTACCTAGTTTCTATTTTTTTCACACTTTTCTTCCCTCAAACTCAACTGAAAAAAAAGAAAAGAAAATGATGCATACGTCATAGGCTTTTTGAGTTTGATTGCTTTTTTAATGTTGTTTTGAACTACCTATCTACCTAAGCACAAAACTATATGAAGTACTGATCTTCATAAGAGCGATACCAGTTGAGGCACCGTTTGAGCGGATCTGTTTTACCTTAAATAATGTATAAAAGTGTGGGCCATCCACACTTTTATCCCTTACTAACATAGCAAAGTTGTATCAGTGTGGTGACTTTTGATAAATGTCCATGTCACATGAAGTGAAAGTGGCTCCTTGTGCTGCATTGTGTAGAAAAACACAGGCCGATATATGTACGTGGCTGCCTCACTAGACCAAGAGTCCAAGCCCCCGGATCCTTCTGTGTCTGACCCTCACAAGTCAGCGTAAGCCCTCTCATCTGGGATTATTCATGTTTTCCACATACAGGGTTGAAGCTTTAATCAAATGCCTGCCGCCCTTCATGGTGCTGACCTCTCTCACGCACAGCTTTCACAGCAGAGACGGCAGGTCAATCGCTTCTGCCACCGCTGTTTCCGCTGAGGAGCATTTCCACCACATGGGATGGCCATTAAAGCGATTTAAATCAGTACTGGCAGAGAGGATCGGGCTTGCAGCTCTCCTTGGTAACTGACAATGTAATGATTAATGTGAGAGGGTTGTGGCTGTCTTAGTGTTGGGACAAACACAAGTGACTGGAAGGTCTAAAGGTTGGTTAAACAATTCAACTAGGGAAAATTGGGAGGAGAAGATATCAGTAACAGTCACACAGTCAATTCTGTCTTGACCAAAAAATAAAAACACAAAAATAAATAATGGAGATGCCCTAAAGCAGAGCATCTGCTTCACTAGAGCTGTTTAGTGGCCAGCAGTAGAGGACTGCACCAGCGAGCAATATTGTGTTATTGAGAGAATGAAACCGCTAGAATGTGCTTGATAATGTTTTTGAACATTTAGAAAATTGATAAGAGCAAACATGCTTTTGCTGTGTAAAGATATAGTACTGTAATGGGTACTGCTTTCCCTTGCTGAGACTGAAGTCCCACTCCCACTGTATGTGCTGCAATCCAAGTTCCACTGCTGTATGACTCGGTAGCTGGTTCAACCCGATGTGCATGTAAATCCCTTCCTTTGAAATGATTTGCCCTCCCTGCATTTATAAAGAGACTAGAAATTGACCTCCCAGCATTGTGAAAGCAAAATGACGGCGTGCAGCCTGGAGCATTCAGCTGGAGGCGACCCATCACATGTTCCTTCAAAGCAGTCACTTTCTTTGACTGAAAAGACCTCTGACAAAGGGAAAAAAACAACACACGGCTGTTTTGAGACGGAAAGTTCTGCAAACTGCTCAGTAACTTCAAGTTGACATGAGTTTTAGTTTTGGCTTCATTTATTTGGGTCTGAGATCCCAGTGAAGTTATGTTTCAATAAATTGCTGGTCCCATTTATCTTTTTTCTACTAACATATAAATAAGTAGGCGTGGTCCAGTATTGTATATCTAATGAGTATTTTTGACCTTGATTTCTTGCATATAACTCATTAATATGTTTTTGTTGTGCATCACCAATATTTGCTAGCTTGTAAGTAGAAACAAAGCTCCACTAAAGTAAAAAAGCCAACTGATTCAACATGACATTGACAACATGACTAATATTTATGTCTTATTATTATTGATGTGTAGCTGGGTTTTCATATACTTTAAATCCAGAGTCTTAAAAAATCCTTTTTAAAAATGACATGTCCTGCTAATAATCTTATTCTAATCATCCATATTTCTCCATTCTACATTTGTCTTAGGCACGAGCATTTAGAGTTTAAAACAAAAGATGACATACACTGGCCTTGTTAAGTTTGAAATGAAACTAGAAACTTTTCAGTTCTAAGATGGGCCTTTTATATATTCATTCAGTTCTTTTGTGGCATCCCTAAGTATGGCATCAGAAGTGCCTCACTCATCTCAGAGGTATTTTTATAGGATGACTGGCTGTGAAACAGCAGCGTCATTTCATTTCACGACTGAATAGATGCTGATACTGACTCTTAAGCTGCCACAATATAGTTTTGTAGATCCAGATAAGAGTTTGCCACATGATGCAGTGCAGTTCTATACCACACTGATGCTTGCTAATCCCACCTGTCACTGTTGAGGTTCCTTTTATTATCACACCTTCCAGCTCCTCTTTTCTCAACTGCTGAAGTGAAGGATCTAAATCTTGTTCATGTCTTTTCACACCCAATTAACTCATGCAGGTAGAATGTGCCCTTTTGACCACACTATGCTACCCTGAGATACTTCCTTTCTGCAGCATGACGAGAATAGAACTGTTGCCAACTGCAGTTACCCTGGCAATCTTTGCCAACACACAGTAAACACTGACACTACTGCATCTGTGCATAATATAATCAGTTACAATGCATTTATCTCATTTGTTTTAACATTTTCATAAATCAAAGCACAATAATGAAAATGTGAAATAAGTCATCACATTATTGTAAATATTCACGGAATGTCCAAACATGTAAATAATTAGATTTTAATTATGCTGAAGTTATATGAAATCTAACACACTGCATTTGCCATATTTTTGTTCTTTGCTTACACTTTGCTGCAAACATACAGGAAACCATGGGTTTGATTTGTGCCTTCAAATCCCATAATTGTAAACATAACATGCACTCGTTAACACAGATGGTACATCTGTGTATAATTTATCACTGACAAGGCAAGCACGGTCTGTTTCCATCATCTATTCTTCCATTACATGTTTACATTTAAACCAAAACTAATGTTGTTCACAATTATTTCCATATTGATTGAACATTAATACACGGTACATAATTGACTCAGAGCAAATAGTGGATTTACTTTTGTGGAGTTGTCCAACAATATGTCCCCAAACACGCACACATGCACACTCCCCCTCCTGTGTCACTTTTTATCATTAGACTACTTACAGTGGGATATTTCAGATGAATGGGGCTGAATTCTTAGATCTGTGTAGCTTATCTCCTCTTAATTAATATTGACATGGCTGACTGACTGTATTATACCTGCAGTATTTAGTATGTGCTGCATGGTTGATCCTCCAGGATCATGGATCATTGTACCAGCTGAATATGGTTTACTCGATAAAACTACAACGAGAAAACAGAACCATCTGTATTCTACTTGTGCCTCGCATACACTAACATTCAGATGTTCTCAGAATGGGAAAGCAATGCCTTTACCGATTGCTTTTATTGCTTTTTGTTTAGCTGTCATGTGTGTGGACAGTCGATACTGAGATTCACTTGCTGTTTCCGTAGCATTTGGAGTTTTTACAGGGTGGGGTTGCTAGCCCCACGCCCAACCCTCCTCCTTTCTCATCCGGGCTTGGGACCGGCAATGGCAGAGTTAACCGGCAATGGCAGAGTTGGACCGGCAATGGCATTCCTGTCATGATCAACCAACAACGTGCTGAAGAGGTGGAGAATTTTACATATCTTGGCAGCATCATCTCGAATGACGGGGTTTCTGATCGGGATGTCGAAGCCAGAGTAGGGAAGGCAGTTGGTGTCCTGCGACGTCTCCAACCTATTTGGAACTCGACCTCCCTGAATGTAAGGGTTAAGATCAGACTACTGAACTCTATCGTCTTCCCTACTGCACTTTACGCTAGTGAAACCTGGCGCTCAACAAGTGCAATTATTCAACACCTGAACGTGCTTCAACAACGTGGCTTGCGGCGAATCCTGAGAATTTCCTACCGGGACCGAATAACAAACGAGGAGGTCCTGTGAAGAGCAGGCACCCGCCCATTAGCCGATGTTGTTGCAGAAAGGCGCTTCCGCTTTGCGGGCCATATTTTACACCTACCCCCTCATCGCCCAGCTAAGATTGCCATGACATGGCGTCCACGCACTGGCAAGCGAAAGCAAGGCCGACCAAAGACCACATGGCGTCGAACATTTATGGACGATCTGAGAACTGTCGACATTGCCTGGGACGAAGCTGAAACAGTCGCTGCTGACCGACATCGATGGAGATCACTAGCTGCCCGATGCGCCGCCCGGCATAGGAGGAACTAAGTCTAAGTAAGTAAGTGTGTGGACAATCATGTGTGGACAATCAAGGCAGATTAACTAAAGCTGGTTTTAGTTTTATTACTAAGACAGACTAAATCATGGTATGTCTGATGACAAGCCACACATGGTAAGACCACACCACTAGTTTGCTTCACCTTAGTTTACTTTGCACTCACTACTTGAAATATCTTTTACTTATTGTCCAATATATTATTTCTTTATTAATTTTTTTTTTTTACATCACACCTTCCAATGTCTATATGTGTGCACACATATCAACACTGCAAGGTCAAAGTTTTGTTTTATGTTCTAACAATGCATCTTTCTTTGAGTTACCTGGGGGTTTGGCTTCTCCTTCCTGGTTGGCAAAAGGTGTGGCAAAGCTGAAGTACTGCTGACAGCTTCATTGGAGTAAACCACATGCTGGTCTGTGGGGTGTTTGGGAGTTTGTTTAATTGTTTTGTGTTAGTTGGTTATATGGCAACCGTTTTGTTTTCCCCTTGAGTGTCATATGGTTTAGGTAAGCCGGTATTTAAATTTCCTCATCAGAATCAGTAAGACTTTATTTATGCCCAAGGGGCAATCATGTATCATTTCAGCAGGTCAGTTTGGCTTATGTCTGTTTGAGGTGCTGTTAGTTGTTATTTTGAGTTTAGTTTATTGAGATGACCTCTTTTATTGGTCTGCATGTTTAAATTTTTGGCTTTGTTAGTTATCTTTCATATTTTGGGATCAATAAAACACCATTTTTGAATTAAACACCGGTGTCCTCTATGCCTTACTACTTGGTCCCTGACGTGGTATATTGATAGTTTGTCAAAAAGTTTTTCAGAGAATTCAAAAAGTAAATTATATAAATGTAAACAAAGGACATAAATAAAATACAGGTGAAATGGTAAGTTATACTGTAAATTCTGATTATACCACTTACCCCCTTTTCACATTATTCTTTTAATATTTTTTTTTATTTGTCCTTTAATTTATTTCAGTGTTTCATCATTTTTAAAAAAAACAAAAACATAGTAGGCCCCACAACACAAATAGCTGTAGTACTCTCCTCTTTTGTTGAATCATTTTACAGTCTATGCGGTATCTACATTAGATCACAAACTAATAAATACTTGGCTCTTCAAAATGTTTTAAAAGGGTGCAATCAATGTGGGATTTAAACACAAACATAGGAATTAATCTGTGGTCTAACTCCACCCATCTGATTGAAAAAATACGTGAAAGTTGAGACTAAATCTATATGTCGAGTCTTTACCTATTTTCCATGGTATCTTCACAAATAAAAGCTAAGATATAATCAGTGAATCGAAGGATCAATTCCTCACATTTTGCAGTGAAGCAATAACAAAACAGAACTCATCAATTTCATTGATGTTGGAACCAAAGAATGATCTTAATTTAGCTACAGCTGAATTGTTTGCCAAGGTGTAACTAAATCGACTGACACTAATACCAGATAGATGTGTAACAGAAAATTTTCCAGCCTGAAAATTTAAATCCATTGATACAACAGCACTAGGTAATGAGAGAATTAAATGAGCAGGAACAGAGCGGCCTCTCAGAGCAGTACTCCTGATGACAGTGACCATTCAACTTCATTAGAATAGAATAGAATAGAATAGAATAGAATAGAATAGAATAGAATTCAACTTTATTGTCATTGCACATGCACAGGTACAGGGCAACGAAATGCAGTTTGCATCCATCCAGAAGTGCTTTAGTGATATAGATATATTAAAATATATATTAGCAATAATATAGATATGTGAGTATATTACAGAAATGGGTCTATTATGGTATGTTATAATGTACACGGTATGAAGTATGTTGTGAATATTCTATAACTATAAGTATGTACAGGCTGTAGTGAGTACAAGCTATGTACAGGATATGAATATAAATATGAAAAACTATACAGAATATGAAATAAATAACTTTACAGAATCTGGGATATACAGCTATACAGAAATGGGAACTATGCAAGTTGTAAACAGTTGTAGGATTAAAAATTATCGAATGTACAGAATGATTATTTACACAGAGCTATACAGTAGTGCAGTTAAGATAAGTGAGGGTGTAGATAGTTTCTACAGAGGCTATATAAAGTGCTAGTGGTTGTGAGTGGTGGTTCAGTCCATGTTATTATTGTGTTTGAGGGTACAGTTGTCCATTGTGGGTGTGTGTATGTTCAGTCCATGAGTTTAACGTGGGTCAGATGTCAGGAGGCAGAGTTCAGGAGTCTGACAGCTGTGGGGAAGAAGCTGTTCCGGTACCTGGTGGTCTTAGTCCGGAGGCTCCTGTGGCGCCTCCCAGAGGGCAGGAGGGTGAAGAGTCCATGTGATGGGTGACTGGGGTCTTTGATGATTTTCCCAGCCCTTTTCAGACACCGCTTCCTGTAGATGTCTTTTATGGCAGGAAGTGGTGCTCCGGCGATGCGCTGGGCAGTTTTCACGACCCTCTGCAACGCCTTCCGGTCCGAGGCAGAGCAGTTCCCGTACCAGACTGTTATACAGTTGGTCAGGATGCTCTCGATGGTGCAGCGATAGAAGTTCACCAGGATGTCTGAGGACAGGTGGTTCTTCCTCAGAGTCCTCAAGAAGAAGAGGCGCTGGTGAGCCTTCTTGACCAGCTTGGAGCAGTTGGTCGTCCAGGTGAGATCCTCGGAGATGTGGACTCCCAGGAACTTGAAGCTGCTCACACGCTCCACAGCCGTCCCCTTAATGTGGATGGGTGGATGTGGGTCAGCATTCCTCCTGTAGTCCACGATGAGCTCCTTGGTCTTCTCGGTGTTAAGCAGCAGGTTGTTTCTGTCGCACCACTCAGCCAGACGATCCACCTCCTCCCTGTAGGCGGCCTCATCGTTGTCACTGATGAGGCCAATCACCGTGGTGTCATCTGCATTAGGTGGTATCGACATATTTATTCCAAACTTAATCTCCGAGCAGCAGCGGTGCCACTTGGCCTTTTAGACGGTGTCAATGGGATTCCATGCCTGGTCACCTCAACCAACAGCACGGCAAACCACAAAGAACTAACACGCAGATGTACCTCAGTCAATGGTTTTTGAAGTGTACTTTCTCTCTATTGGTCATGACAACCTGTTCAGAAGAAAATAAATAGTCCTTCTTTCATGAAGAATAAACACGCAGAGCTCAGCTTTGGAGCAGCAGAGCAGGTTTTTATTCTGGCACAGAGAGCCGGGGTGCCAGATTTCATTAGCGATTGACTGGAATCCTAATTGCACATGTTGTAGTTAGCATGTCTTTAATGCTGAACCCATACTTTATGGTTTGATGAAAATAAATTGCCAATATGTTGCTATGAAATGAAGGCAAAATTCTTGCTCAACAGAAAATGTTGACAACTAGCTGATTACTTGTAAATAAAGACTGGCTTTTTTTGTGTTTTTTTTTTTTTTTTTGTGAGTCCAAAGTCAAAATGACAACACTATACAGCAGGGATGTCAAAAGCTACAGCCCGCTTAGAACTTGAGTGGGCTGGTTAAGTGAAACGCCACTTTCTGTGGGTGTAAAGACTACAATACACATAAAACTACACATTTTGATATATCTTAATATAAGTTAACGAAGTGCAATTTCAACATCACATCTCACATCTCACATTGTGTAAAAGGTTCTGGTAGCTCACTCCCCAGAGTTTCCCATATTTATAAAATACAGGACACTCTTTAGCAAGTTTCTATAGTAGACGGTGAAAAAAAGCACAGGAAAAACTGTAAAAACTATACAAATACAATTAAGCCTAAAAATGTATGCACTCTATCAGATTTTCCAAAGCTGTTTAGCAAGTCGGATGGGATTCTTTGCCGGGGTAATTCTGGGCTCCAGGCATTATGTTTAACATGTCTGCAATAGAGTATATAAGATGAATGTACACTATATTATGGAGGTTTTCATTTAAAAAAAGAAAGAAAAAAAGACATTTATATCTAATTGAAGCGCACTTTTTCAATGAGCTCAATCCATAAAAATTGCTTACGAATCTAAAATAACTCCTGAAAAGATTCTGAAAACCGTGACCATGTTGTGGCCTTTGAGAAATCACAGCGCTGTGAGGTAATTGCCCAACTGTGCCAATTTACCACCTCCAGACTAGAAACCTCAGACTTTATGGCAGGATGATCAAAGCTGCCACACTCTCCAGTGTTTCCTCCACATACAGCTTTTCCAGAGAGAATTGTTTTTTGTCTTTCATCTTTCAATTCAAATTTCCTTCCTTTCTCTTCTTTCGACTGTCTGATCGTCTTCTCTTGGATCAAACACGAATAAGAAGATACATATAACATTGTACGGTACACTGGAGGAGCCTTCATTGCATAAATAATGATGTTACTATGGCAATAATACCGTATCATCTGCAACATCTGCATCTACAACAGAATGTAAGCGCTTTAGTTATTTATCTATTTATTTTCAGAGAGACAGGCTTATATTTATTACACAGATGTGATATTATCTACAGCTACTTACAGTATCAATGATATTCATTTAGACTCTTTTTCTCTACAGTATCAATGATATTCATTTAGACTCTTTTTCTCCAATTGATCTTTCTGAGTTAACTTCAGTAATGACTTCCTTCAAACCATCAACATGTCTTTTAGACCCCATTCCTACAAACTGCTCAAAGAAGTCCTGCCATTAATTAATGCTTCAATCTTAAATATGATCAACCTATCTCTAATAATCGGTTATGTACCACAGGCCTTCAAGCTGGCAGTAGTTAAACCTTTACTTAAAAAGCCATCCCTAGACCCAACTGTCTTAGCTAATTATAGGCTCTATAATTAGATCTATAGGATCTCCAACCTTCCTTTCATTTCAAAAATCCTTGAAAGAGTAGTTGTCAAACAGTTAACAGATCATCTGCAGAGGAATGGCTTATTTGAAGAGTTTCAGTCAGGTTTCAGAGCTCATCACAGCACAGAAACAGCTTTAGTGAAGGTTACAAATTATCTTCTTATGGCCTCTGACAGTGGACTCATCTCTGTGCTTGTCCTGCTAGTGCAATGTCCTTAGTGTAGCGTTCGATACTGTTGACCATAATATCCTATTAGAGCGATTAGAACCTGCTTTAGGTATTACAGGTACTGCGCTGCAGTGGTTTGTATCATATCTATCTAATAGACTCCAATTTTTGCATGTAAATGGAGAGTCCTCTTCACACACTAAGGTCAATTATGGTGTTCCACAGGGTTCAGTGCTAGGACCAATTCTGTTTACATTATACATGCTTCCCCTAGGCAGTATCATCAGAAGGCATAGTATACATTTTCACTGCTATGCAGATGACACCCAGCTCTATCTGTCAGATAACACACACTAAGTAGTTAAACTGCAGGAATGTCTTAAAGACATAAAGACCTGGATGGCCGCTAACTTTCTGCTTCTTAATTCAGATAAAACTGAGGTTATTTTACTCGGCCCTGAAAATCTTAGAAATATGGTATCTAACCAGATTCTTACTCTGGATGGCATTACCTTGGCCTCCAGTAACACTGTGAGGAACCTTGGAGTCATTTTTGACCAAGACCTGTTCTTCAATGCACATATAAAACAAATATGTAAGACTGCGTTCTTCCATTTGTGCAACATCTCTAAAATTAGAAATATCCTGTCCCAGAGTGATGCTGAAAAACTAGTTCACGCATTTATTACTTCCAGGCTGGACTAATGTTAGGTTTTGTATTGTTGATTGTCATTTATGCTTAGAAATATTTAACCATATATGCTTAGAGGTGTATAATCAATTGTGTAGTGATAGGATGTGTGATCTTTAGCAGGCTGCAAAGGCTTGGTGTGTATTCCACACTGGAATGCACACCTACATCCTGGGAGCATGGGGAGAGGTCGTACCTTGTCTTATTGTTTTATGGTAGGATAAACGTGGCTATATCTGTTTTAGGCTAAGTGCCTTTTGTTTAGATGAACTGTTGGACTTCCAGACCAGCAGGTTTAGGGAAGTCATTTATGGGGTCACACTCTGACCACACTCTGACCACACACACACACACACACACACACACACACACACACACACACACACACACACACACACACACACACACACACACACTTACACAACGCACAGGCAAGGTACTCTTTGTGTGTATGTAGACGTTGTATGTTAATGAACCTATGCATATTCATGTAACCTCAATAAAAGAACAGTGTTACGGGGGAGCGGACGAGAGCAACTGGGGTCAAGCGAAGGAACGGCGTTTGTCCGGTTCTCTCCTGTGCACGAGAAACATGAAGAACTTTGCCTACTTTGTGTCTTGCTTGCTGTGTAATTATATTGTCTTCAACGTTCCAGCGAATAGGTTCAAGCTACAAACCTATCATTAATTGGTCCTTCGAGAGCCGGAGCCCTGGAGTCGACATTCACCGAGGGGAGAAGAGACACGCTGAAAGACTGACGTCAGCTAGGAAGTTCCTGTAGTAAAATCCCGAGACATGAGAATTTGTCATCGGGCCAGTGGATTAACTGTCTGTTTTCTCTCCTTGATGAATGACGATCGGCGGGATCCGAGGCTATACTACACGCTAAGCAACACCGAGTAAGTTTAGAGTCCAACTCTATAACTGTACGTCTTCGCCGCTCAGTGGGGCGTTGTCCGTGCCCGCTTAGTGGGGCTAAAATTCGCCGTCTTAGTGGGGCGATGTACAAAGCCGCTCAGTGGGGGTTTTTTTGTACAGAAGCATTAAGTCGCAGAGTTGCGCAGTTCGAACTTTTTTGGTTCGCCGTCTTAGTGGAACGAAATGTAGACCGCTTTGTGGGATCCGCCGCTTTGTGGGATCCGCCGCTTTGTGGGGTTTTGAGAAGTTCCGCGGGGTCCAGATTGTGCTGGACAATAGGCCTATTTTGTGTTGTTGTTTTTGTGTTTGAGTGTGTTTGTGTGAGTGGGTGTGGAGCAGAACACGTGGTCTGTGACACCGTCTGTTGTTGTTATCTGTTGTTATCATGGGTTCCTAAGCAACCAAGAGTGAGTCAGAGGGTGACAGACGTTTATGCTGGACTTTGCTCCTGGCAGCGCAAAGTATTTAAATAAAAGAGAGCGACGGCTCCTTAGCTGCGCGGGTTCACGCGAGCATGGTCGCGCGGGTTTCACGCGGACCTGAGCCGTGCGGTTAATCGCAGGCTTATAAATGGAAGAGATTCAAATGTTAGAAGTTTTCAGGAAACACACCAGCCTTGAAGAGCGTGTGGAGAGGGCCAGTCCACATCAGCAGCACTTAAGATATGCTCTGGTGAATGGCTTTCTCCCACCCCTTGCTGACATAAAATGTTTATTCTTTAGCTTGCCCTGATCGACAACAGCCTGTGTGCCAGACCATAGATTTAATTGAGGTGGATAATTGTTAAAAGTAATCTGCATTAAGCTTAGGGTTGCTCAAATTCAGTACAATGACATATGAGCTGAAGTAAAATAGGTAAATATTTTAACTAATGACATCCATAGAGGCACTTGACCGGTTTGAAAGACTGTCGTCTTATTATGAGCCATTGTTGAGATATAGAGCACACCTGTGAAAACAACTAATATGCTGAACCCTGTATGAAACATCTAAAAGTACATGATGGAGAAGCTGTGTTGAATATGAAAGTGCAAGTCTTTGCCACTGTGGGCAAAGCACGCAACCACTGTGTGAGGTTGCGTTGCGGTCTCTTCTGAGCTGATGAGCAAGCTACACATTATCAGATCGAGAGCTGTCTAAGAACTCCTCAAATAGAGGGAAACAGAACTATGATAACTGCGATAACTGGAGTGTGCAGAGTTTCCGTGAGCAGTTTTTCTGCATCTTGACTCATGTGTGTAGGGTGTTCATAGCATCAGCATCATGTTTTTGTTTATTTGTTTTGTTGGGTTGAAAATAATTAAATAAACTTGTGATCATGCCTATGGATCACTATGGCACATATCATCAGCCATATGATTTATTTATGCAGATGAAAAAGTGAGTGTGAATGTGTCTGACATCAGTGTTTTTGTGCGCTGTGTAAAAGTAATTGCCTCTGATTGCGAGAGCGGTGATTCTGCAGGTCACCAGCTATTGTAAAGAAAAAAAAAGCAACAAAAGAGTGAGAATTTACAATTTACATTGTAGATGAAAAATAATCATAGGAAAAAGGTTTTGTGTTGATCAGCCAAGAACAACTACAATCTCATTTTCTGCTTTTAAGAAAGGACTGTGCACACAAACAGAGAGAGATGTGTGTTGATTAAGCAGTGATAATAATAATGAACATGTCGTAGTTTGTCACTTTCAGGTGAAAAGCAGACCTGAATCAATTTTCCACATGTCGGAAGAAAGTTATAGTTTAACATCATTGGAAACATGCAGGCCAAGTTTCTGGCTAACTTATTTACAGCACCATGTGTCTCTCAACCTCACAAGCAAGCTCTCACTCCTCCCTGAAGACAAGGAATGCAGCTCCAAAGAGCAATAACATGGCAGATAAAGAGACAGCAGCAAAGTTCTGAGCAAAGAGTCCCAGCAAGCAGCAGCAGTGTGGACAAACAGCATCAGAGAAGAAGAGCAAACCCATCATCCTGCCTGATTGGATGAATGGCACTGTGTTTCCAACAAGCTGCAACTTCACTGTGCATGTGACAAGAACGTTTGAGGAGAACTGAGGAGACTGTTGGAGTTTGACATTTGCCACCTTTGGAGTAAAATGGCAAGAAGAGACAGTGGAACACAGGACAAAGCTAAAGGAGAACTGCCTGCTATTGGACTGTTGAAGTGGGAGAGGACAACAGAGTGAGAGGACAACAGAGTGAGAGGAGTGGTGAGAACACATAGGAATTTTGTTATTTAATGTGGGAAATCAAAATTTGGGTTAGCAAACCAGGGGAAAAGAAAACTGACTGTTTAAGTTGGAAAATTGAGAAGGAGTCTGAAACACTGCAAAAAAGAAACATATACAAAATAAAATCACACACACAAGCAGAACATGCATTAACCCTACTAACACTTCCAAACACAAGAGAGCTTATGAAGATTAGACAACATCTTAAGCATGTGAGTCTGTTTATCATCTTGTCCAAGTCACTCAGTGTGATGCAAAGACCAGTGGACTCATAGCACATTAGTTAAGAAATGATCAAATAATAGCAGAGAAGTGTGTAAGAAAGGCAACTTTAAGAACATGCTCTGCTGGAGATGCAGCTCCACAGACATTGATTAAAACCCCTGGAGGGCCTTGGGTCGATTTGTGGCTTTTTTTGGCTATTTTCAAATTTTGATTACCTGCCATTTGCACAGTGTTGAATGGAATATAGCGAAAGTCTGCAAAAAAAAGTTTGGTCACATTTACTGTTAAAATTTCAGTATGACTTCCGGAAATTAGCTTCAGTGGCTAAGCTAGCGATAAACTTACGCTATTGATCCTAGGGTCGATTTGTGCCCCATTGAAACCCTTTATAAACGCTATTTTTCACTGCAGGATTTATACCGTTAACATCTGGGTGATGGCTTAGGTTTCGTTTTTGTTTTGGAGAAGAGGCCTTAGAATTGTAATTTTTTTATTTGTCCACCGGGTGGTGCCCTTGCTCCACATTTGACCCGGGGCTGGAAAACAGCGGGCTGCTTAAAGAGACCTGCGGGGAATGAAGCGTCATTTCCGGCGTGCTGCAGCGGCTTCGCCCGCTGATCGTGCGGGAGCATTTTTGGGTCCCTAGGAGCATGAGAGGGTGCTTTTTTTTTTTTAGTCAACAGGAAATGACGTATTTGTTGTCACGTGGTATCAGACGTGTGGGCTGGAAAAAGCAGTCCCCGGTGATCGTGCCCCGGTGATCGTCGCGACTTACCCCGGCAACATGCACTTATTTCGGCCTAGAGGAGGAGCATTTGCCGCCTGGAGACCATTTTCTGGTCCTGAAAAAAAAAATAAAAGGCGATCGAAATGACTGTTTGTGCCAATCTTTAGTCCATCTAAAGGCCTAATTATAATAACAATCAAATATTACTTCAAATGTTTTTTTGGGAAAATATTTAGTTTTTTAGTTTTTTTGTAATTTAAAGGGTTAAAACAACGAAAATATAATTAAAACTTTATATGAGTATTTCAGGGAGAAGTAGTTTTAAAAGACTGACCAATTTAAAGTGAAAAAAAAATTAATATTTAATATTTTTATTGCACTTTTTGGGCGTGGTCGATAGTGTGCATTTTATGAAATGCGCTCCTGGAAAAAAAATAAAAGGCGATCGAAATGACTCTTGGTGCCAATCTTTAGTCCATCCAAAGGCCTAATTATAATAACAATTGAATATTACCTCAAATGTTTTTTTTGGAAAATATTCAAGTTTTTTGTTTTTTGGGGCAAAAAAAGCAGTGCGCTCATGTGACGAAACCGGGATATAAAGGGTTAAAATCCGCGAAATGTAATTAAAACTTGACATGAATATTTCAAGGAGAAGTAGGTCTAAAAGATTGGCTAATTTAAAGTGGAAAAAAATATTAATATATAAATTTTTTATAGCACTTTTTTGGGCGTGGTCGATTTGTGGCTCTAAGACCAATAGTGTATGCATTTTTCTAAGATCCCCCTAAACCTGCCTAATAACACAAACACACATGCAATGAAAATCAGCTTGTTATCTCTCATCAGTGTTAAAATAGTGTCAATTTAGCAGACACTTGTTATCAAATGCTGAATTTATCCAGTGCTGACAATTGACTCTCTAGGTTGCAGGACAACAGTTTAACTTTTGTGGGAAAAAAGATTCTGGTTTGACCAACCAGTGATCAGACAATAAATTTAGTTGTTGATATAGTAAATTGGGAGATGCTTGCTGCTTGATTGATGCAGCACAAGTGATTTACTGTATGAGGGAAATTCTATTTTTGTGATAACATTTTGAACATGCATTTCTGTTGTCCTGTCATCTTAGTGGGTTAATAGCTGATATGCAAATTGGTTGATTGTTCTTAGATTAATGAAAGGTGACTGAATTCTAGCACGAGTGAATGGGATGTTTGGAGTTTGTTGTGTGTTGAGTGGAGACTCTAAAACACTGAGTTTCCTGTTTTGATGTGCGAGTGAATCCTGTACCTAGATACACAACTCTGAATACGTCAGAACAAACTTCTTTTGTGAAGTGCATGACAACATGTTACACGTTTTATGATGAAGGGAAAAAGGAAAACTGAATAAAATGGGTGTGTGGCCTAAATGAGTGAAAAGCACAGACCTGGGGATTAAACTCATAGCTAATAAGACATTAGGCTTATGTTGTGTGTTGTGCAGCTGATGGTTGGTTTGGAGTGAATCTAGCTGATGATTTTTCTTTTGTTGTGAAGTTGAGCCTGCCAATTAGTATGATGGTATGATAAACCATGCTAATGGTATGATTTATCCTCCTGATATGAGGAGCTTGTGTCATGACTTAACAAGGCCTTTTTATTTTGATACTTTCACAGTGCACTGAAAGTTTTGTTCGATAATCTCGTTTGAGCAGATCTGCACGATTAGAACAGAAAGCGCTGTACGACACGTCGTCGAGCAAATTGTTACAAGTGAGTTTCTCCACATTAAAATGGGCTCAGGAGAAAGCCACTTATTTGGGACAATTAGAAAGTAAGTTCCTGTCCAAAAGGATTCAGCGAGGTAATCCTATCTAAAGTTTTTCTTTTTCTTTTTGAAATGACGTCATTTTGCTGAGAGTGGAAACTAAATGCGACGATCGATTCCACTATCAGCAAAGAAAGAAAGAAAGAATGAATGTATGAATGAATGAGTGAAAGAAAAAAACTGATTGGTAAAAGCTGACAAAAGCTGACAAGACTTTACTGATGTAACACTACTGTGCGAAGTTAACCCCCACCTGACAAAGGTGCAGATGAATTTATGTGTGTTTCTTTTTACAGGAGCAGAAAGATGACAGCAACATTCGAGGTTGCATGACGATTTAACCTGTTAAATGCCACTTTCTGTGTCTGTGCATCTACCAGGGGTGTTATTCACTACCTTGTGTTGCTCACAGAGGAAACTGTGAGAAAGTGTGTATACATCTGCGCAGCGCTAACATTTGCATTTTCTTTTCTACAGCATTACAGTTCTTCATGTGATTTATAACAGGACAACTAGTTATTGTTTTTCTACTACAGGATTTCTGGGTTTGTGTGTGAAGAAACTGTGTTTACAGGTTATGAGTTGGTGATGCTGTTACACTGTGTTTTTGGGAAAATGTGAAGGTTACTTTGACAATGTGAATAACATGTGAGAAATTTCCTGTGTTGAAAACTAGTGTCACTTCTTTCCGCAGCTATGGATGGTTGACTTTATGGTGTTTTTATGGCACCCCTGGAGCCTGTCGACCTGTGTCTGACCACCGTCTGACCACGGTCAATGTGTATTTGCTAATGTTTGTTTTTCTAAGAGTGCATGTAGAGGATTCAGCAGAAGCGGACAAGTGACATGAGAAAAACAAATAAGAGATGCAGTGTTTATGGAATAGTTTAATATGGTGCTCATTAGCTGGCCACTTTTGAGCCCATAGTAATATATGAGTGGAGTGACTTTGCTTAAGGGAAGTCACCGATTGCATTAATGTTGGCTGAGTACATGGGATGATCCATGTCTGAGGCAAATTATGGTAATAATTGTAGTTTACTGATTTGAGAAAACCTGCACATGACACTTGTCTTGCTGATGTTGAATGCTTATTACTCTTATGATACAATTGTTTACAAGTGTGAAGTTTGATTTCACTTCCAGATCTTGTTTTCCAGGCCATGATGGTGTGTATGCAGGCTCCTGGCAGAGCCAGGTGTTAAGCAAACTTAATATGCAAAACACACTAACATCTTTTATTGCAAGGTTACGGAGCTACTCCGGAGGAGACACCCTGATGTTGCCTGGGGCATGATCTAGCTAACCTTTTTCTTTAAGACACGAATCCAGGTTTGATGAGTTGACTCATGGGAGTGTCCATGCGTCAAGAGGAGGGGTCCAGGATTAACATTAAATAATGTTTTTTATGATTGCTGCAGTGATTTGTGTGATTAACAGTTCATTTACAGGTATTAAACCTATGCAAGTGGTGCATCCATGTTCAGATGAGGCTTTGATGGCCTATAAGTAAAGTTCACTGAACTAAAGAATGTGGTTTGATGATTGTTGACATGCTCTCCAAATAGAAGTTTTTCCTCTTAGCAAGGAAATACAGGTGCAGCAGTCAGAGTATTGCTGAAAGGGATCTCCTGAGAAATCTTAAGAGGCCCAGTGAGAAGCAAGAACCATTCCAGGCATAGCTGACAGCCCAGGCAGTGGTTGAGGTCAAAGGTCGAGCTGTTTGGGGCCCATCATGAGATCAGACTTTGGAGCCACAGCAAGGACCATGAAGCTGCGTTGGAATGAGAGCTGTGCCAAGGGGGCTTTCCGTCTGTCCTGCTCACATTTCCAATGGTTGTACACGTTGTCATTAACGTGACTTCACTCCACATCAGCCACGCAGCTGTGCTAGCTAAAACACCGGTGTCGGCACATAAGGACGCTGTCATAGCCTTTCAACCACGTTGATTAGCTGCGTATATACGAATGTGAATTGCATTATTGGCTGGACTATGAGATAAGGTAGCATCATTCTAAGGAGCCGCCAGTCACTCACTGACTAACACTGCAAAACAGAATTGTTAAAGTATTAATTTTAATTTCAACTCAGGTTAGATTTTTTTTGTGCGCAACGCAGATTTTCTGTGCGCAGAGACTGTGTCAGCAGTGCGCAATTGTGCACGCACGCAGCTTAGAGGGAACATTGCTGACAGGGACTAGAAAGAGAGAGCATATTTCTCCTATTTTGGCTTCCCTTCATTGGCTTCCTGTTAAATCCAGAATTGAATTCAAAATCCTGCTCCTCACATACAAGGTCTTAAATAATCAGGCCCCATCTTATCTTAATGACCTTGTAGTACCATATCGCCCTATTAGAGCACTTCGCTCTCGCTCTGCAGGCCTACTTGTTGTTCCTAGAGTATTTAAAAATAGAATGGGAGGGAGAGCCTTCAGTTTTCAGGCCCCTCTTCTGTGGAACCAGCTAGTTTGGATTCGGGAGACAGACACTATCTCTACTTTTAAGATTAGGCTTCAAACTTTCCTTTTTTTGCTAAAGCATATAGTTAGGGCTAAATCAGGTGACCCTGAATCCTCCCTTAGTTATGCTGCAAAACTCAATGCACCAGGGGATTCCCATGATGCATTGAGTTTTTCCTTTCCAATCACCTTTCTCACTCACTATGTGTTTAGAGACATTGAAACATATCTGTTATTAATCTCTTTCTCTCTTCCACAGCATGTCTTTCATCCTGTTTTCTTTCTGACACCCCAACCGGTCGCAGCAGATGGCTCCGCCGCTCCCTGAGCCTGGTTCTGCCAGAGGTTTCTTCCTGTTAAAAGGGAGTTTTTCCTTCCCACTGTCGCCAAAGTGCTTGCTGATCAGAATCAGAATCTGAATCGTGTTTATTGGCCAAGTATATGTGCAGACACATACAAGGAATTTGGTTCCCGTAGACGGTGGCTCTCAAGCACAGCAATGTAAATCACACACACACACACACACACACACACACACACACACACACACACACACACACACACACACACACACACACACATATATGTGTCTATATATACATTACACATGCATACACATACATACACAAAGTTGTGTAAACCAACTATAAATAACTAATCTAAACTTATATACATAAAATACAGAAATGAATGAGGTGGAATAAATACTACAGAATGTACACAAGGGGCAGTTGCAGTCTGGCAGTGGGAGCAGTGTGACATGTCAACTGTTTAGAAGGGAGATGGCGAGGGGAAAGAAACTGTTCCTATGTCGGGTTGTCCTGGTCTGCAGGCTTCTGTTCCATCTGCCAAAGGGCAGCAGTTAGAGAAAGTCTGTGTCCAGGGTGTGAGGGGTCTGTGATGATTTTCAGTTTCCTGGTTCTTGAGAGGTACAGATCCTGGATGGAGGGCAGGGGGCGGCGATGATCCTTTCTGCTGCCCGTACAGTCCGCTACAGTCTGCTCCTGTCCTGTTTAGTGGCTGCACCATACCAGACTGTGATGGAGGGACAGGACAGACTCAATGACCGCAGTGTAGAACTGGATTAGCAGCTCCTGTGGAAGACTGGGTCTTTTTGAAGATGGAGGAGATGTTGGTCTCCCACTTCAGGTCCTGGGAGATGGTGGTAATGGTAAATGTATAGCGCTTTACTTAGTCCATAAGCGCTATAGGACCCCAAAGCGCTTTACACTTTTTGATTCAGTCTTTCACCCATTCACACACACATTCACACACTGGCAATGGCAAGCTACGTTCTAGCCACAGGGGCGCACTGACAGACGAGGCTGCCGGACACTGGCGCCACCGGGCCCTCTGACCACCACCAGTAGGCAAACATGGGGTTAGTATCTTGTCCAAGGATATTTGGCATGCAGCCAGGAGGCAGCCTGGGATCGAACCACCGACCTTCTGATTAGTGGCTGACCTGCTGTGCCACCTGAGCTACAGCCACCCCAAGAACTTGAAGATCTTCACAGTCGACACAGGGCTGTCTGATATTGTAAGGGGGGGCAGAGTTGAGGGATGTCTCCTGAAGTCCACTGTCATCTCTACAGTTTTAAGAGTGTTCAGCTCCAGATTGTGCTGACTGCACCAGAGTACCAGCCGCTCAACTTCCTGCCGGTATGCAGACTCATCACCATCCTGAATGAGGCCAATGACGGTGGTGTCATCTGCAAACTTTAGGAGTTTAACAGCCGAGTTCTTGGAGGTGCAGTCATTAGTGTAGAGGGAGAACAGTAGTGGTGAGAGGACACATCCTTGAGGGGCACCAATACTGAGGGACCGAGTTTCAGAGGTGATCTCCCCCAGCCTCACTTGTTGCTTTCTGTCTGTCAGGAAGCTGGTGATCCATTGACATGTAGCTGGTGACACGCTGAGCTGGGAGAGTTTGGAAGAGAGAAATTCAGGCACGATGGTGTTAAAAGCTGAACTAAAGTCCACAAACAGGACCCTGCCATAAGTTCCCGAGCGGTCAAGGTGTTGCAGGATGTAATGCAGCCCCATGTTTACTGCATCATCCACCGACCTGTTTGCCCGGTAGGCAAACTGCAGAGGGTCCAGCTGGTGGCCTGTAATGTCCTTCAGATGGGCTAACACCAGTCGTTCGAAGGATTTCATGACCACAGACGTCAGGGCGACAGGTCTGTAGTCATTCAGTCCTGTGATGGTGGGTTTCTTGGGAACAGGGATGATGGTGGAGCGTTTGAAGCAGGAGGGAACTTCACACAGCTCCAGGGATCTGTTGAAGATGCGAGTAAAGATGTGAGCCAGCTGTTCAGCACAGGTTTTGAGGCAGGAGGGTGATGGTGGTGGTGGTGGTCATTGGGTCTGGATTGGGGAGGGTGGGGGTGGTCGTTGAGACTGGATTGGGGAGGGTGAGGTTGAAGGGGGGAGAGGTGGAAGGTGTATTGGGGTCAATGTCTGAAGCAATGTCTCTGGGGAGGGGAGGGTGAGGCGTGGGAGTCTGTCCGTCTTAAACCTGCAGTAGAATGTGTTTAACTCATTGGCCAGGTCTTTGTTTGCTTCAACAGTGGGTGGGGGGCGTCTGTAGCTGGTGATTTCCTGCAGGCCGCTCCACACTGACGCAGGGTCGTTGGCTGAGAGCCGTTCTTCCAGCTTCTGGGATTAGATCCTTTTAGCTGCTTTGATCTCCTTGGTCAGTGTGTTCCTGGCTTGCTTGTACAGGGCCCTGTCACCACTTCTGTAGGCGTCCTCCTTGGCCTTATGAAGATGTTGGAGTTTAGGAGTGAACCATGGTTTATTGTTGTATGTGCAAAAGGTCTTTGTTGGCACACACATGTCTTCACAAAAACTGATGTATGATGTCACAGTGTCCGTGAGCTCATCCAGATTCTCAGATGCAGCTTCAAAAACAGTCCAATCAGTGCAGTCGAAACAGTCCTGCAGTTCCTGCTTTGCTGCGTTAGTCCACTTCTTCACAGTTTTGACTACAGGCTTGGCACGTTTGAGTTTTTGCCTATAAACTGGAATAAGATGGACCAGGCAGTGATCCCATTTTTCTAAAGAGAACATTTTGACTCATTAGTTTTTTGTGAAGTACAGCTTTGAAACAAATTCATTTGGAGTCATTCTGCCAAACTTTGTTGCACAACTTAATTAGTCATCAGAAAAAAACGAAAAAAACAGTTGTTAGCCTTAAGCTATCTTTGCTTCACCTGTTTTCCTACTACTGCTAGTGGAGGAGCTGACTGAGACCCTCCTGCAGTATATGTCCCAATGGAAAAGAGTACTGTTTGAAGCAGCTCATTTAGAAAAGACAACAAAATGAGAATCTTTTGAAACAGCCGTCACAGCTCCTCTGCTTGCCGTAAGTTACTTTAGCGCACCTCTGTTTTCTTTTTTTCATCCGCCATCTGTTTTTACAGTTACAGATAGTAACTGTCAAGCAATGGATCTCTCCTAGCTGTTCAGTAGGATTACCCAAATGCCATTATGTGGTGTGATTAAAGAAAACTGTGGGTATTAGTATTAGGGATATTTTGTGCTTCATAATTATTGGGTGCCATGATGCTGACCGGAGTAGTTGTGGATTAGTAGATGCTGTCTTATGTGAATATATATCACTCATATGATTAGAACTGTGATTGAAGTGTTGCTCAATTAATGTGGGCTAGGCATTTTAAAATGTTGTTGTTTGCAATTTGGCCATAGATAAGTTTGGTTTTTGGAGCTAAAATGGATGAAAGGGTGAAGTGCTATGGTAGCAAGTTTCCTTAGTGAGCTACATTTATAAACTCTTTAGGATCAAAGCACAGGCACACGTTTCAGTAATTAAATGCCAAGTAACAGACTAAAAATACTAAAATTTGACTCTCCAAAACCAGGTCTGTACCACACTGGCAATTAAAAATACTCCAACAAGCACCAAAAGTATACCCACAGTGAAGATGTCCAGTTTAATAATTACAAATAGTATCAGCACCAGTAGACTATGATCGTCTCCAGAGGTACATCCCCGACTTTAGGTTGGCTGTGGGACCCAAAGGCAGTACTTGGGGGTGAGGGTACTTTATTGCAAAATAAAACAGAAAGTAACAAACACTTTGACCAAGACTAAGATATGTGAACTTGACACAGGGATAGGCGATAAACAAACATGGAGATATGACTGACTGTGGAGACAGAAAGGGATCACAAAAGATAACTAAAAATTATGTAACCTAATGAGGAACACAGATTGGAAACTGAGAGAGGCTAAGGAAACAATATGCTAAAAGGACTATTTACAGAACATAAACCACATTTTAAAAATCCAAAAGGACAATTACTGAGGTCACAGAAAACTCAAAACATCTGAAAACTAAAAAAGATGGGTCAAAGACTGAAGACTAGTCTTATAAAATAAAGTTCTTATGAGGGGGAGAAATATCCAAACCAAATAATCATTTCTGTTTGTAGCCTGCCTCAAATGGCACCTTGACGAACTGCAGTTCCATGTTGGCTTCATTTTGCAACTCTGGGGATTGCTCCATTGTAATATTCATATATATGAAAATAGAACCAGTATACCATCCAGCACTACATATATGCAGAGGATTCAGAGCAGATGCTTGATCAACACATTTCCAACATAATCAATGAAACTGGCCACACCAGGGATGAAAGCAGAGTGTAAGCGATGCATATGAATTGCTGCTATGATTAGCTCTGCAAATGTAAAAATAGACCTGTGCTTATCTTAACACTGTTTGCTGAAAAACAGCAAATTCAGAAATAATGTGCTTCCATGATGACGTGTCTGAGTATTATCCAGTAATTTTAAGAATGAATGTTGTAGCTCCTCTGCCGTAGCACTCAGATTTGTACATAAACATGGCACACACTTGTCAAAGAACTTAGCAAATAAAGGTCCCTATTCAAGTGCAACACACAGCCTTGTTTGTCAGTAATGCTGAGTTGTGCTAATCCTACCCTTTTACTTGGTACTTGGCAAATGAATTTGTATTTGTAGTAAATGCAGTATGATGCAATGTATGGACCACATGTAATAAATAACCTTCAGCCTTTCAATGTCTTACTCTGCCATTAGGTTGGAAATGCTGGCATCATACTTAAGGGATTTTTACATAATGTGTTTTGGTATTGTGTTTTATCTAATATTTACACATGAAGAAATTTATAGATGATGTATAACAACATAATTTCAGTTGGGTGGCTCAAATTCCGAGTTGATTAATAATGAAAGACCTCAGTCCACATGTTTGAATATACCAGGTGATCAAATAACCTTTCAAGTACTTCTAGACAGTATTTAGTACAGCATCTCTTCTAAGGTCTCTCAGTAGAAGTGCCTTTGCAGCTGGTGTTGGATCTCCTCCAGTGAAAAAAGCTGATCTTCTACTTGATTTTCATTTCATTTCATTTTTGGGAAGTGGACAAAGTTTCAGGAAGGAAAATCCGTCGAGCAGGATGAGTACTTTTTTAGCACAGCCAAAAAAAAAAAGTATTTTCAATGTGCTTTGAGCCTGTGCATCATGGCACTCTGGCAGGCAGCAGACTTCGACTCACTTGCTCTGAATGTTTTCTCCCCCAATCTCTCAGGACTTTAGAGTAGACATTCTCCCCTTATTCAGACCTACTGTATCCATGTTGCACAACCCATACTCATATTCACATTCATTTCAAGTCAGTTTGGAACCAAATTTCCTTCCTGCACAAGTCTGGGGTCCATGATGAAATTGCAGAGCTCACAGCACAAGCAATCAGAAAGCATCTTCCAGGGAGTGGTCTGGAAACAGCAGCTGTGCTTCTAGAGAACACGCTCCATACTGTTTTTGATCATACCTCATATGTTCATGGACAATACACTGGAAGGAAAAAAAAATGTGTGTCACATGCTTCCTTTTTCTTAGCCCTCCTCTCTCTGACATCTTTTCTCCCTAAAAGACTGAAAGACCCACCAAGCAGGGTAAAGAGCTATTATCACCACCCTTTCTTCATCTTAACTACGATGCTTAGGCAAGCATCAACATTAATCAGAGAGAGGAGGAGGGTGGGAGACGACAAAGCAACAAAGAAATCAGACCTGAGAATACACAGGAAAGGCCACCAAGTGGACTACAAATCACCCTCTTATCTCTGAGATGAAAGACTTGTTTTCCCTCAGCCAGTAAACACAATTATGCATCTGAACATACTCTCAGAAGATCATTCAACAACAAATCTTCACCATCTCTAATTACTGTATGTGCAATATAAGCAGATAAAACCAATGCCCAAGCAGTTTGTTAATCAACTACATTCATAGTAAACACAGACAAAATATGACTCACCTTTTCTAACAAGTGGCAACCAACATGCTAGAATTTGCTGATGCATAGATACAGATAGATACAGATGACAGCATACGATCAGTCACGTGGTGGAATGATATTGTCACCGCAGCTGAATTTAACATGAGTTCAAAACACAGTTTTCTAAGTACCCAAAAAGGTGATTCTGTTAAGCCTAAACAATATGGAAAAGAAGTAGAACTGTTGGGGTATATGCATTCTCGCTACTACTGTGCTCACAAACTGACACAGTAAAGACATCATTTCTTGGAAAACAAAATTTGTAGTTAGTAATTACTTGTTATTTCATTTTGCAACTAAGCCCAGCATTATCAAGTGTGTGATTAAACACTTAAATCCTTCATACAAATCTCTCGTGCTGTCTCATATATTTAAGTAAAAAGCCAGACACTCTGGTTAATAAAGCAGGCAGCCCTCCAATTTCAAGAGATTTACTAAGAGCTGTGTGAGTAACTTTGCACTGCTCCCCAGAAGCCCCAAACTTAGCTGCGCTGTTCAACTGTTCAAAAAAAGTAGGTCACTCCTTAACATACAAATATCCGTAACAACTGTCAGGATATGGCAAGGCATTCTAATATTTATTAGCTGAGTTTCTACTATCTAGAATTAACTTTACAGATACATTATAAATTAAATGTCTCTTGAACTGGAATTATAGAGATTCCACACAAAACCTTAAACAGCCGTAACTTCAGCTGCCACTTGCCATAATTCAGTAAGAGATACCTGCAATGTGAAGTGTAAACATATGCAGATGAATTGCAGATACCTGTTATGAGAAGCTTCATGCATAAAAATAGCAGATGTGACATCATTTGTTGCTCAGTAAATGTTAGTCTTCATATGTAATGGGAGTTGTGGATGAAAAAATTAAATTTCCATTGTGGATATGCAAAATATGTTATGTGAGCATTCAAAAGAGGAATCAAATTAAGGACACAGGATGCTGCAATTAAAAAAGAAAAATATGAATTTAGAAGATCACAAGATCAAGTTAAAACACTGACAGTGTTTTAAGGGGTACTTTTGCAAATTCAACGATTGATGTGTTTTCTTCTAATCTTTCCAAAAAAGCCACTTTGTTCTTCATTTGTACATTCACTCTGCTGCCTCTCTCAGGCAAATGCAAATGTGTTAGGTTTGGGCTTCGAATTATCACTAAACACCCATCCCATCTCAGCTTCTTCAGCTGGGTGACACCCTCCATGACACTCCTATCCAGCATGGACTAAGCTCACCATTTGAGTTTCCATTAACATTGCAGTGTGAAGAAACCGGGGGCCGACTAAAAATCACAGGCATCTAATTCATCCTCTCTACATGTGCCATTGAAAAACCAAGCCTCTGGAGAGAGCAGACGGCTTCTTCTTCACAGTGTAATCTCTCTCATATGCGATAGCAGGCAAGCTACCCACTTCTCCAACTGCACATCCCCTCGGGTGAACAAACCGAAATGTAGGAGGTGTGCTTGACTCGCAGCGTGCGCTTTAAAGAAAAATGCTTCTTGTTAGTAAAGTGGTCAATGAACTGACAGAGGAAGGGTAGAGGTGAAAAAACTGGCTCTCGTACACTTCTAAAATAACGCTCTGGTTCAGTGACAAATGGGCATTAAACAAAAGCTCCATAAATTCTTACACAAGGCAAGCGCTACTAAGATCGTACAATCGTTCTTAGTCTTGGTCTTTCTTGTGCACTTACTTTTCTTGAGATATTTCTGTAATTAACAAACAGTGACATATCTGTCTTTCTTTGTGCAACAGGCATCTGTGGAGAGCCATGATGATTATTCATAAGGATGTGCATGAGAGTATAGGTGTAGAAGAGTTATGTGAATGTGGGAATGTGAGTCATTCAGTGTAAGTACTGAAAGTAATGGCTAAAGGACAGTAGAGTTTAAAATTAGAACAAGTAGAGATACGTCTGGACCTCTAAATGACCTCTAGACAATAATGCATATATGTACCGCTTGTTCTTTGCAGTTTTCTATTTGATGAAAGGTTTGATCACAGTTAAAGCTTACTGTGTCTCTTAGGGTTAGCGTCTGGCTGCAATCCCTGACTTTCAAGTAGGAATGTTAATGGTTAGCTGTACTTTACATGACTTTTTCTTTGCCTCATTTCATTTAAGTGATACGGTTCTTCTATACACTTAGCCATTCCTGGTTTTCCTGTTCTGGGTCTTTTGAGATTTAATGAGGTTTGCTGCATGAGGCAGCTTCACTGAGCCTTCAGTTTGGTTAACTTTATCCACTATTCAGTGATATATGGAATAGGTTACTGCTTGAAATCAATGAGTGAGTCTTAGCTAGTGTTCCCTACAGTTATTGATAGTTTCAGAACAGAAGTGGAGATCTGTGCTTCAGTCATCAGTGTCATATGTATATATATATATATATATATATATATATATATATATATATATATATATATATATATATATATATATATATATATATATGTATACACAGTGGGGCAAAAAAGTATTTAGTCAGCCACCGATTGTGCAAGTTCCCCCACCTAAAATGATGACAGAGGTCAGTAATTTGCACCAGAGGTACACTTCAACTGTGAGAGACAGAATGTGAAAAAAAAAATCCATGAATCCACATGGTAGGATTTGTAAAGAATTTATTCGTAAATCAGGGTGGAAAATAAGTATTTGGTCAATAACAAAAATGCAACTCAATACTTTGTAACATAACCTTTGTTGGCAATAACAGAGGTCAAACGTTTACTATAGGTCTTTACCAGGTTTGCACACACAGTAGCTGGTATTTTGGCCCATTCCTCCATGCAGATCTTCTCGAGAGCAGTGATGTTTTGGGGCTGTCGCCGAGCAACACGGACTTTCAACTCCCGCCACAGGTTTTCTATGAGGTTGAGGTCTGGAGACTGGCTAGGCCACTCCAGGACTTTCAAATGCTTCTTACGGAGCCACTCCTTTGTTGCCCGGGCGGTGTGTTTTGGATCATTGTCATGTTGGAAGACCCAGCCTCGTTTCATCTTCAAAGTTCTCACTGATGGAAGGAGGTTTTGGCTCAAAATCTCACGATACATGGCCCCATTCATTCTGTCCTTAACACGGATCAGTCGTCCTGTCCCCTTGGCAGAAAAGCAGCCCCATAGCATGATGTTTCCACCCCCATGCTTCACAGTAGGTATGGTGTTCTTGGGATGCAACTCAGTATTCTTCTTCCTCCAAACACGACGAGTTGAGTTTATACCAAAAAGTTCTACTTTGGTTTCATCTGACCACATGACATTCTCCCAATCCTCTGCTGTATCATCCATGTGCTCTCTGGCAAACTTCAGACGGGCCTGGACATGCACTGGCTTCAGCAGCGGAACACGTCTGGCACTGCGGGATTTGATTCCCTGCCGTTGTAGTGTGTTACTGATGGTGACCTTTGTTACTTTAGTCCCAGCTCTCTGCAGGTCATTCACCAGGTCCCCCCGTGTGGTTCTGGGATCTTTGCTCACCGTTCTCATGATCATTTTGACCCCACGGGATGAGATCTTGCGTGGAGCCCCAGATCGAGGGAGATTATCAGTGGTCTTGTATGTCTTCCATTTTCTGATGATTGCTCCCACAGTTGATTTTTTCACACCAAGCTGCTTGCCTATTGTAGATTCACTCTTCCCAGTCTGGTGCAGGTCTACAATACTTTTCCTGGTGTCCTTCGAAAGCTCTTTGGTCTTGGCCATGGCGGAGTTTGGAGTCTGACTGTTTGAGGCTGTGGACAGGTGTCTTTTATACAGATGATGAGTTCAAACAGGTGCCATTCATACAGGTAACGAGTGGGGGACAGAAAAGCTTCTTACAGAAGACGTTACAGGTCTGTGAGAGCCAGAGATTTTCCTTGTTTGAGGTGACCAAATACTTATTTTCCACCCTGATTTACGAATAAATTCTTCACAAATCCTACCATGTGAATTCATGGATTTTTTTTCCAGATTCTGTCTCTCACAGTTGAAGTGTACCTCTGGTGCAAATTACTGACCTCTGTCATCATTTTAAGTGGGGGAACTTGCACAATCGGTGGCTGACTAAATACTTTTTTGCCCCACTGTATATATGTATGTGTATATATATATATATATATATATATATATATATATATATATATATATACATATATATATATAGGGTGGGGCCCTTTATATGGATACACCGTAGTAAAATGGGAATGGTTAGTGACATTAAAGTCCTGTTTGTGGCACATTAGTATATGGGTGGGGTGCCCTCGGCCTCTTGGCCTGGGGCTCGGTCACTCTGGCACAGCTGGCTGCCGGCGGAGCTCACGGGGGCGTCACTGCAGCCCCCCACGGCTTCTGCTACGCGGCTGCTGAGTGAGCCCTCATCTGGGACTCTCCTCAGCTCTTTCTGGGATAGTGGCGCGGCTGCCCCCTCTGTTGGTCTTCCTTGGTCTCTTGTGTTCTGAGGACCTGTTGATGTCTGGAGTTTTGATCTCCTCCATACCTGCTTCATGCCCTGGTGGACGGGGCAGTGGCTCCCCACACCCTCTAGCAGATCATTACATGAAGGAACCTTTTAAAAACAAGCACGTTCATGCTTGTACACATGGGTGCTCACACACACAAATGACACCCTTTTTGGCTCCTACCCCAAAGCACACTGTGCGCTGTCGATCTTGCATGCTGCACAATAATGTTTAATATTTAGTATTTACTGTTATATTCCCATATATCATCGTGATTGTCACGGTCCTGGGCCATGTTGGCCCAGTATTCTTAGTTCTCATGTATCTTTGTATTCAGTTCCCTGTTTAGGCTCTGTTTCCTGAGTTGCCCTGTTGTGTTGTTTCCTGAGTGCTTTCCCTTTATGACTCTCACCCCCTGTGTGCCCCTCTGTGTATTCATGAGCCCTCGTCCCCTTTCGTGTTTATTCCGTGTCTCCCCTGCCCGTTATGTTGGTGTTCTACTCGTGCTCTCTCTCCTCCTGTCTGAACCTCTGTACTTCCTGTTTCGCCTCGCCCGTCTCCCCGCCAGTGTTGTGTTCACTCCTGCCATGTCTCGTGATTATTATCAGTGTCACCTGTGTTCCCCATGTGCTCCCACTCCGCTCGTTAACCCTTGGTGTATTTATGTCTGCGTCTCCCTCAGTGCTGTGTCGGGTTCTCCCTCATGTTGTGTGGATCTTCCTGTGTCTACCTGCGAGTGTTAGTTTACTTTTCCCAGTTTAGTTTTGTATTTCCTGTGTTCTGCCGTGCCAGCATTAAACCTGTGTTTCTCGAGTTCATCCCCGTGTCTGTGAGTTTTGCATTTGGGTCCTCCTCCTGCTTGCCACACAGCGATCCATGACAGTGATGTTGTTTATTCTATTGCTCTCGTTTTCTTCTGCTTTCTTTCTCAACAGGTGATCCAGGTGATTGATATATGTATTTTTTTTTGTCTGCTTATTTTGTTGGTTTTTGTTTTTTGCCCTTTATCCCCGTCCCTCTTCTCTGCTGTTTTTCCCCCTCTTTCTTTCTCCCTTTTCTTTTCCTCATTCAAGTCTGTCCCGTATCTAACAAGTGAAAATAAAAAATAAAATAAACAATAAAAGGTGAATCAGATAGACCATTACGGCAAGGCTGGGATGGTCCATTTGGTAAAGTAAATCCGTTGGGCATCTTTCTTCGCCTTTAGACAATAATTCTAATGGCAAAAGAGCCAAACGGGGACAGGTAAAAAAAAAAAAAAAAAAAGTGAGTGAGTATATGTGAGGGGGCAACCTTCTCAAGATGGGTGGTGACCATGGTGGCCATTTAGAAGTCGGCCATCTTGGATATAAAGAATAAAGTTATTTGAAACCAAGCACACCATTGTTTTTCTTGTGACATTACAAATAGGTTTGATGTGTCACATGGCCCTCTTCCTATTGAAAAACCAAAAGTTGTATCCAAGATGGCCGACTTCTAAATGGCCTCCATGGTCACCACCCATCATGAGGAGTTTGCCCCCTCACATATACTAATGTGCCACAAACACGACTTTAATATCTCCAACCATTCCCATTTTATTACGGTGTATCCATATAAATGGCCCACCCTATATACATAAAAAACACCCAGCACGCCCCTGCGGGCGGTTTATCCTTCAAGCTCGGGTCCTCTACCAGAGGCCTGGGAGCTTGAGGGTCCTGCGCAGTATCTTAGCTGTTCCCAGGACTGCGCTCTTCTGGACAGAGATCTCCGATGTTATTCCCGGGATCTGCTGGAGCCACTCGCCTAGCTTGGGAGTCACCGCACCTAGTGCTCCGATTACCACGGGGACCACCATTACCTTCACCCTCCACATCCTCTCGAGCTCTTCTCTGAGCCCTTGGTATTTCTCCAGCTTCTCGTGTTCCTTCTTCCTGATATTGCTGTCATTCGGAACCGCTACATCGATCACTACGGCCGTCTTCTTCTGTTTGTCTACCACCACTATGTCCGGTTGGTTAGCCACCACCATTTTGTCCATCTGTATCTGGAAGTCCCACAGGATCTTAGCTCGGTCATTCTCCACCACCCTTGGGGGCATCTCCCATTTTGACCTCGGGACTTCCAGGTTATACTCGGCACAGATGTTCCTGTACACTATGCCGGCCACTTGGTTATGGCGTTCCATGTATGCCTTGCCTGCTAGCATCTTGCACCCTGCTGTTATGTGCTGGATTGTCTCTGGGGCATCTTTACACAGCCTGCACCTGGGGTCTTGCCTGGTGTGGTAGACCCCAGACTCTATGGATCTTGTGCTCAGAGCTTGTTCTTGTGCTGCCATGATTAGTGCCTCTGTGCTGTCTTTCAGTCCAGCTTTGTCCAGCCACTGGTAGGATTTCTGGATATCAGCCACCTCCTCTATCTGCCGGTGGTACATACCGTGCAGGGGCCTGTCCTTCCATGATGGTTCCTCGTCTCCCTCCTCTTTCTTGGGTTTCTGCTGCCTGAGGTATTTACTGAGCACTCGGTCAGTTGGGGCCATCTTCCCAATGTATTCTTGGATGTTCCTTGTCTCATCCTGGACTGTGGTGCTGACACTCACCAGTCCCCGGCCCCCTTCCTTCCGCTTAGCGTACAGCCTCAGGGTGCTGGACTTGGGGTGAAACCCTCCATGCATGGTAAGGAGCTTTCTTGTCTTTATGTCAGTGGCTTCTATCTCCTCCTTTGGCCAGCCTATTACCCCAGCAGGGTACCTGATCACGGGCAGGGCGTACGTGTTGATGGCTCGGATCTTGTTCTTACCATTCAGCTGACTCCTCAGGACTTGCCTGACCCTCTGCAGGTACTTGGTGGTTGCAGCCTTTCTAGCGGCCTCTTCATGGTTCCCATTTGCCTGCGGGATCCCCAGGTACTTGTAACTGTCCTCTATGTCTGCAATGTTGCCTTCTGGTAGTTCAATCCCCTCAGTTCTGACTACCTTCCCTCTCTTTGATACCATCCGACTACACTTCTCCAGTCCGAACGACATTCCAGTGTCATTGCTGTATAGCCTGGTAGTGTGGATCAGTGAATCGATGTCTCGTTCACTCTTGGCATACAGCTTGATGTCATCCAAGTACAGGAGGTGGCTGACAACTGCTCAGTTCCGTAGTCGGTATCCGTAGCCAGTCTTGTTAATGATCTCACTGAGGGGGTTCAGGCCTATGCAGAACAGCAGTGGGGACAGAGCATCTCCTTGGTAGATCCCGCACTTGATGGTGACTTGTGCTATGGGCTTGGAGTTGGCCTCTAGTGTTGTACGCCACATCCCCATTGAGTTCCTGATGAAGGCTCTTAGGGTCCCATTGATCTTGTACAATTCTAGGCATTCCAGTATCCAGCTGTGGATACCCCACAGCTGGATACTGGAATGCCTAGAATTGTACAAGATCAATGGGACCCTAATTGAGTCATAGGCCTTCTTGTAATCAATCCAGGCAGTGCACAGGTTGGTCAGTCTGGTCTTGCAGTCTCGGCTGATTGTTCTGTCTACCAGTAGCTGGTGTTTTGCGCCTCTGGTATTCTTGCCAATTCCTTTCTGTGTCCCGCTCATGTATTGACCCATGTGCCTGTTCATCTTAGCCGATATGATGCCTGACAGGAGCTTCCATGTAGTACTGAGGCAGGTTATTGGTCGGTAGTTGGAGGGGACCGGTCCCTTCTTGGGGTCCTTGGGGATCAGGACCGTCCGGCCTTCAGTTAGCCATTCCGGGTGTCTCTCGTTAACTAGCAGCTCGTTCATTTGTGCTGCCAGACGCTCGTGGAGTGCAGTCAGCTTCTTCAGCCAGTAGGCGTGAACCATGTCGGGCCCTGGTGCAGTCCAACTCTTCATACTGGAGACCCTTTCTTGGATATCTGCCACTGTGATGGTTACTGGACCCTGTTCAGGGAGGTCTCTGTGGTCTGCCCTCAGATCCTCTAGCCACTGAGCATTGCTGTTATGGGTTGCGTCCTTCTCCCATATGCTCTTCCAGTATTGCTCCGTCTCCAGCCTTGGTGGTGCTGTTCTCTTATTGTTCCCTTGCCACTGAGAGTACACCTTTGCTGGTTCTGTGGAGAACAGCTGGTTTATTCTCCTGCCTTCGATCTCTCTGGTGTACCTCCTCAAGCGGCTGGCCAAGGCTGTGAGTCTTTGCTTGGCAGTTTCCAAGGCCTCAGGTATGGACAGCTTGCTGTATTTCTTAGGCACCTTATTTGTCGCACCTTGCTGCAACTCCGTTAGTTGGCTAACCTCCCTCCGTGCTACTTTGATCTTGCCCTCTAGCCTCCTTCTCCATGGAGGGTACTGCCCCTTGTGGCTGTTCAACTTGTAGCCAAGCATCTCACTGATCACTGCTGCCGTATTGTAGATCAGCTGTGTCGGTAATCGTGGTTGTAGGTATTGCCCGTAGTGCTGCATTAACATCATCTAGCAGACCTTCTGAGGGTACTTCACGTAATCTTGGTAACCGGCTACGGGGGATCCAGGTTTCAAGCTTGGCCATGATCCTATTTTTCAGGTCAGTTCCTCTCGCACTCAACGATCCTTCTCCTATCGTACTTGGGGCTATGTACCCAATCTCGGGTGGGGGTGATGATATCGCCCCCTGACCTGGCGTCCTGACTCCTCCTTGCCGTAGCATTTGTGTTGTACCTCGTCAATCTCTAGCTGTGAGAGCAGTCCCTTCTTTCGAATGTTGGAACACTGAGCTACTAATTGTTTCGCCGTCATTGTGGATGTTGGGTATCGAAGAATCCATAGGTCCCTCATCCTATTCATGTAGCCCCTTCCGCCGGAGTTACTTGCGTAGTAGCATTCCAACAATGCCCTGTTTTCGTCTCTTGCCCACCGATGCCTTCTTGTTCCAGTAGCCCACTTTTCGTCAGGGTGCCCTGGTTCCTCAACACCTGACGCGGACCTTGTTGATCCGGGCGACGTCCGAGCCGGCATGCCTTCATATTTATTTGTCTCGCTCATGTCTGCAGTAGGCTTGCTTAGCATAGGGGGTCTAGCCTTAGGACCCTTCCTGGATACAGGCGCCCCAGGCAGGAATCGAACTTGCGATCCTCTGTTCCAAAGGCGTGTAGTCTAACCACTACGCTATCCAGCTGCTAATATATATATATATATATATATATAAATATATATTTTAACACAAAAGTACAGTTTTTAAATTTAACCCTAACCCTTGTGCGTGTTGTTTTTTAGCTCGTCATATTGCAGCCACAGAAATTCTTTTGTCCATGAAACCATAAAGCTGCACTTTCTTTTTGCCTTATAGTCTGATTTGTCATAACTTCTCCGTTTTGTGGTAAGCTTTTCTTTGGCTGTCACTTCTTCACCCTGACCTGTCTTATTTGGCTCAGCAGAACTAAAATATATATATCTGTCTGTGAAGGTTCTCAGTCATCCAGGTCATCGTAGTGAAATATATATCCTGCCGCGCTCACATAAGCTCAGCGATTCTCTGCGCGATCAACCTCTCACATGTTTAAGCTGCGGGAGATTACACTTGTCATGTTTGCATAGTAAGCTAACAATTAATAAGACGATGTCAGAGGAATTGGTGCACAAATTATCATCACTCACAGATCAGTGCTGTCGCTCTCTATACACAGTTCGCGCGATTGCAAAGTGAAAGCAAAAAAACAAGCGCAAATTCAAACACGATTTCAATATGTCACATATTGACAGTGGCTCACCCAATGACATAATTACTCAGCTACATTTCTGAAAGAATGCAAAAGCATTGACATATATTTTTCCTTCCTACAATAGCCCGACAGGCAGGGCAGAGATAGCCCCGGGACGTCGGGCTAGCGATATTGCGAGCCCTGTATCTGATTGAGGAATCACTCATCTTTGGAAAAGAGAGTTTATTACAGAGAAATGTCTCTTTCCAAAATAAAAGCTATACTATCCGCTTCTTCTGGGCTATATTCTCAGCAGCATATTAAACATATCAGGTCTCCATAAGGAGAATCCTGTGCTAACAGCTGTCTAAATGACTCGGCTAAAGTTTGTAGCATGCATGCTTGTTGTTTTTGTCTTTGCACTAGGATGATGTCGGTGTAAATGTGCAGTCATATTCGTTGTGTTCCCACTAGTGCTTTCAGGTTAATCTCGTTGAAATAACCTTAACGCCACAACACGGCAAATCTCCGTTAACGAGCTACCCTATACAGAGGGGCTAGACGGCCAACACGTTAACGAGCTAACTGCGCTAACACACTAGCTCCCACCCATGTAATTGAGCATTGCATGGCACATCCAACATACTGTTTTACTTTAGTCCATGACTCGCTTACCTTCAGGGTCATACGTCACATGAAAACCAAAATAATTCCAAACGCCAGATCTGAATGAGGGTGGGGAGGTCTACTTCTGTCTCGCTAGCTTGCCCTGCGCTCTTCCTTCTGACCATGCTGTCTGTGTTGAGTGCTCAGTGAATCTGCGTTCGACTACTCCGCCTAGGCTGCACTCTCGAGCCTAGGCGGAGTAGTCAAATGCAGATTCACTGAGCGCTCAACACAGACAGCATCGTCAGAAGGAAAGTTGATAAAATAAATTACAAATTTTGTATTGTTCTTTTTTTTTCTCCCCTTTGGTTTTCTTTCTTTCTCTCCCCCTCTTTCTTTCATTCTTTCCCCCTGTCCTATCCCACAGTCATGTCTGTCCCGTTTGCAACTGAAAATAAAATAAATTCATAATTATAATAAAGGTCAATCAAATGGACCAATATGATGATCCACTTAAAATAAATCCTCTTGGCATCTTTCTTGGCCTCAAGACAACAATTCTGATGGCTATAGATCCAAACGGGCCACAAAAAAAAAAAAAAAAAAAAAAATTGAAAAAAATTGTATTGTTCGATACATATGCGTACCGAACCGAAAGCACTGTATCGAACGGTTCAATATCGATACGAATATCGTTGCACCCCTAATATGCATGAATCTGATAATTTGCATGGAGCAAAGGGCATAAGAACATTTGGTTCCCTGTGGGAGTCTATCCACCTGCACTCGAAAAAATGAAATTGGGTGGTTGTTAAATTTACAAAATTCAAACTTGTAATGTGAACAAAATAATTTCATGTTTCTGTGGTGAATGTAATTAAATCATGTAGGATCTGCATGAAATCCAGCAACTTAATTTATTCTTGTTGAGATGATATGATACAATCTAGTAAGAGTGGTTAGTTGCCTGGATTCACGAAATTCACAAGATCACACAAGATTTCAAACCACAGGAAAGGTTAGAAGAGACAGACAACCATGCACACACTACGTATATGCCTCAGCTATTTATTGTGGTTTTTAAAATTCTATATAAAGCCTTGTAATCATAGTTTCCCTATTTTTTTGAAGTCTAGATTGACAGCTCGGTGGCACAGTTAGCACTGTTGCCTCGTAGCAAGAAGGTCTTGGGTTCAAATCTGCAATGTGGCCAAGTTTGCAGTGGGTTCTCTCTGTGTAGCGGCGGCACTCCGTCCCTATTTCACTCTTCTGTACCGCCGTTAGGAGTCAGTCCGGCAACATGCATTGAAACGCGAGCAAGTCCAAGTATCCTTCTTGCAAACAATATGTTTATTGACACTTTTAGTTTACATGGCAAGACTCGGTCAAAAAACTGTGTCGCTTCCAGCTTATCCAACTCCTCAACTACGTAACTACAGTGCGCCGGAAGCTCAAAATACTAAAAAGCGCTTTAGAATGTTGCACTTCTCTATTCTATACATTTAACAAACAGTATTTTAAAATCAACTAGAATTATATTCTTAACATCAAACATATATATTTCTCCTCTAATCATTTTACCAGTACCAATAAAATTAACCTTTAATTGGCTCTTACACTCTGGGTACTCTCGTTTCCTGCCACAGTTAAAGTCATGCAGTAATTGGTGTTTCTAAAATATCTGTGAACATGAGGGCAAATGGTTGTCTGTCTCTCTGTGATAAACTGGTGACCTGTCCAGTATTCTGACTCCCACCCTATCACATCTGGGATAGGTCCCAGCCTCACTGCAACCCTGGTAAAGATAAGAGGATGGATGGAGTGCAAGTTATTATAAATCCATTAACATTTTATGTTAACTAGACTCTAGACTTCGTTGAACACTCCAAAAAAACAACTCTTTAAATTAACTTAAAATTAATGGATTAATAAATGGATTTCTATTACGAATAAGCATGTTTTGTTGCACTAACGTAATTTGCATGGGTTGGATCAAATCAATTAAATTAAGTTGGGCTCAACTGTAGTAAAACAGTTGATTCATCATTAATTAATCAAGTTAGTCCAACTCAAGTATATTAAGTTGGAATAACAGAATTGCATAATGCTAAAATAAAGCAATTTAATTACATGGAATTTCTTTCCATGATTTTTTTTATGTTCATTCAAAGAGTTATTTTTTTGAGTGTCCTTCTCTAATATTACTCAATATGTTACTTGCTCTCTTGTAATTTGGCAATGAGACAAATACATCTTTTTTGTTAAGCAGATGTCTTCAGCTGACTAACGAGCACTATGATGTGACACTCTGTATGTGTATTAAAATATTAAAAAATAAAATAAATGTGCACTTTAATTTAAAGCATTGTGCAATGTAATGAGTGAAAACACTTAAATCATTAGAGAACCAAACCAATAAAAGTATGAGTATCACACTTTCCACACTGTGCAGCAGATGTTCAGTGCACAGCAGCACACTTTACAGGGGATAATTGAAGTAGGTAAAGTTTTTATAACAATAATAATGCAGAGAGCTTTCAGCTGATTCAATACATCTGTTGGTAGCTAGATAGAGGTAGGTGTAGGTGACAAACAAAGGAGGCCACACATAGTCTTCAATGATGGGAAGTATTTTATGAATATAAACCAAACATTTTACTTATTTAACCTTTTTTTATGGGGTACCCTTAAATGAACATTTGTTTTTCAAGAAAAGAAGGCACAATATTATAAAGTCACATCTTGACAATAAATATCAGATCAAAACTCATAAAACAAAGCAAAACAAGTCATAGTCAACATTATATGAATACAAGGTCTGGCTTATGGATAACAGTTGCACTCTTTACTTACAGAAGTCTCTCAGAGAGCTCTGAACTCTCAAAGGAAGACACAAGCATACATCTTTAGTGTGCTCTGAAGGTTATTCTATGACCAAGGTGCAAAATAATAAAATTTTATTCTATTGAGTTCTGAAAAATCCTGAGTACTCTACAGAGAGGGCTGCAAAACATAGGTGCTTTTTGAAGGATATAAGAGTTTACATAAATAAAAGGGAGTCTCTCCAGTACGGCTCGGTAACCGCATCCCTTTTTACTCCCTGTGAATTTAGACACCACTTTTTATTTAGTCATTCGTTATTATTTATCTCTGCATCTCCTCCACAATGTGTGTGGCTTTTTTGTCCTGTTTCCCTCACCCCCACCAAGTCATGGCATCCCCTCCCTGGGCCTTGCTCTGGCAGAGGTTTCTTCCTTTCAAAATGAAGTTTTTCCTTCTCACTCTTGCCAAGTGTAGGGTCTTTACCTGACAATATAAGGTACCTTGAAGTGACTGTTGCTATATAAATAAAACTGAACTGAATTACGTAAACATAAACCAGTGCCATTGTCTCCTTAGGCCTAATAAAGGCCAAGAAACCAGATTATATGCACAGTTATGTGTACTGGACAAGCTGAATTCATACAATTTCAAAATGAATGAACAATGTCTGAGTGAATGCATGAATGTTAAGTGCAAAAAAACCCCTAAAACAAAACAAAACAAAGCACTCCGCCCCCCACTTCCAAAAGACAGTGAAAGAAACAAGCAAACAAAAAGTCCAGAAACAAGCAGGACTGTCAATCAGCCAGTTGAGGAAAGACCAAGAAATTATTTTGCAGAGGTGTTTCATAGTCTCCAGAGCCCAGCTTGTTCAGGTGTGCTTCATGTCTAACCAGGTCAGTTCCACCCACACATTTCTTGGAAGAAGTGGAAGCACAGTTTAATGAGGCAAACAAGAAAACAAGAGCCCAAGTGTCACAGCACACATACACACACAGCTACTCTTAGGATTAGACTCTTATGGACAGATGCTTTGTTGTGCTGACCTAATTAAGTACCTTAAATATTTTGGCTCCTGAGTTAGATAGTTAGTCATTTTAAATTTTCTTTTTGGATTTTTATTACATTTAAGTTAAAGTAACTCCTTATTGCTTCTCCAGCAGATGCAGTCCAGCATTCACGCATCTTAACAGTTTACTGTGTGTAGCTATCTCGAGAGTTTCGCTAAATGTTCTCATGTTTTGTTCTTCTTAAAGGCCTAAGATACTGTCCAAATTCATATTTATTGTTAAAACTATTAAAGGCATTTCTAGGCATTTTTTGATCATATCCGAAATTCACAGATTTTCACAATTGGGGTGCCCTAGGAATTTCAGGGGTTGAGTGTAATATGTCACTAATGAATGCACACATGTGTCTGCTTATGGAGACAGCTTAGCTCCACCCTCTGTTCCAAATATGGAAATTTATGGTTACTAAAAACAATTTATTAAAAAAATTATAATTGTAATTATGATAATAAGATCTGGGTTACTTTTGTTACTAGCAATTTGGCTGCCCTCCTTGCCAAATTACTAGTAACACTAACATCAACAATAACGATGTCTTAAATTGCAGAGGTCAAAATCTTATGATTACAAGCTGTTGACATATTGACATTGCTCCAGGTATTTGATAGATAGTATTTGACTATGATGAAAGGTAATTTGTGAGCATTATTATTATTATTATTATTATTATTTATTTATTTATTTATTTATTTAGTGCTGAGAGCTGTCTGGAAGACACAACCTTCAAAAGGTTCTCTCTCACAGCCAGGGGTGTGTGGATTGGTGAGAAAGGGGCACCTTTGCTGATGCAAGTTGGCGTCAGCGTTTCAGCCCCTTTATTCATGGGAGCTGGAGACAGAGGAGCTCCTTCAGCTCCTCTGTTTCCATTAATCGCCCATTCTCCTCAAGGAGTGGAACAGGTGAATATTTCACGCTGACTGCCCAGAGAGAGGGATGAGGCATACGGCTGACGTTGGAGTCCATTTATAATGGATGGATAGAGAGGGCTCAGCTTGTCTCATAGAGGGTAAAGAATGGTCTCAAGGGGGCTCCTCCTCATATGTACATTTGTATGCCACATGTTTGCTTTGACAGGAACTCTGGACACTTATATGTGTGTGGGGGCATCATACTTGGTCATTTCTTTGGTTCAGGCTGCTCTGCTGGATTTTGCTTGAGTGGAGAATTAACTCTTACCACCGGCTGGTTCTTAGAAGTGCGTCAGCAATTTTCTGTTTATTTATTTCTTCCCTCTTTGGCAGTTAGCCTAGTTAAATTTGAAGGACCTGCTTTGTTTTTAAAATGTAATTTTAACACTTTCTTACTTGAATTAATCAGCCATCATTTCTCAAATGAAAGTAGCTTTGTTACATAGACAAACTTGATGAGTTTGACAAAATCTCCTTTGTTGCTTTTTTACTTAATGTAATTTTTTGGACTACTGCCACATTTTTGGGACAAACTGGTGTGAACAAGAGTCTATTTTGTCTTACTCTGAATCATTATTTGGTGTCTTTCATAGAGGATAGGTGCCACGATTGTTTTCATGTTACCAATAAGAATTCACCGCTAGAGGATTCCCCTTAGCTATCCTGTCTTTGGGCTCATAAATTATTGAAGTATCACTGAAAGTGAAGCACTGCAGTTATTGTGGCTTCACACTGAGCCAGTTTTTGTGTGTATTTTGTGTATCTGTGTGTTTCGCATCTCAGTATGATGTGTGTCCATGAAAATGTTTGCAAGTGTGTCCTGGCTACACGTGTATGTGCGGGAGCAAGGATAACGGTGGGAGGGGTGTCTTTTATTGGTGGAAGTTTAAATATATTCAGGCTTTGGTCTGAGTGCCAACATGCCAGTGTACAATGTCACAAAGGAGTTTTTGATGGAAAGGAAAGGGAGAAGAAAAAGAAACGAGTGGTTTTGGGTCAAAGCATTGGATATCCTTTCAAGCCTGAACACTCCACTGGGTGTTTCAGCAAATGTCAAAGTCACTTCTGGCTGTGGACAGACAGCCTAATGGACCACAGCACATAGGGTGTGGGAGGGCGATAGAGGAGGAGGAGGAGGAAACAGAAACCAAAGACAAACATAAATGAAAAATTGTATATGCAACTTTTTCTTTTTTCTCGCCATGTCCAAGAGACCCTCAGTTTAGAACGACTAAACAAATTCTTGAGCTGGAGCTTGAGCTTGCCAAGACACTTCTCACCACCTTTCACTCTCCGCTTTGGCAGCTCCTGTGGTTTATTTTCCCTTTTTTATGCTCTGCTTTGTTGTTGAGACATGGGAGAAACGCCTCATGAATAGGAGTACAGCCTTAGCCATTTCTGACAAACACTGGAGACACTCAGAAATGCACAAAAGCTTGAAGGATGATGGTGATGAGCGGAAAGCTTCCTTTTGGCTCGTATTCCTAACACGTAATGTTTTGACATGACAGAAATTGAAACATTTTAGGATGTAAGCCATGGAGGAAACATTTTTTAAACACTTTTTTAAAACAAACATCTGACATTTATACTGTTGGAATAAGTTCACAGGCAGTACAATAAGTTAATTCCCCTTATTTACTACCATACTGCTGCTATATTAGGTGTACTTGTTTAATCCAAATATGTAATCAGCTAATCACATGCAACCAATTCACTGCATTTAGGCATGCAGACATGGTCAAGTTGACTTGCTAGAAGAAAGAGTCAGAATGGTTGTTGCTGATGTTTTTAAAAACGACTGGGATTTTCACACACAACTATCTCTAGAGTTTACAGAGAATGGTTTGAACACTAAAATATATATCTCGTGAGCGATAGATCTCTACCAATAGATAAGAATGACTTGTTGATGGGCTCCACAGTAACCAGACCTCAATCCAACATGTGGTGGAGGCTACACATCTCATCACAAACGTTTAGCCAACAAATATGCAGCATTTGCATGATTCTATGATGTCAGTGTGAAACAAAACATTCTGGAAATGTTTCCAACAGTTTGCTGCTGTGAGAATTATGACAGAAGGTTGACCTGGTACTGGTGGCCAGTGAATGCATATGCATTATGTGTACTATGTGCTTTAATCAGCTTGGACTGACTGGAATTCACTGGAATGAGTTAAACAAGATACTTGATATCCTTGATATCCTATAATTAGAGCAATGCTGCGCTCATCATTTTTATTATAAATGCTACACAATGTGATTACACATAAAGCTGCAAATTTAGTGTTTGAGCCTTCACTGTCACATTAATTAAATTGAGACTGCAAGTGTTTTTGCAAATGGTCATAATAATTTTGGTTGTCTCCAGCCACTATTAGCTTTGGTTTCTTTTCTCTTTTATTTTAACAAGGTGAGATCATTTGGAAGAACTGAACATAATTTACTGAGACAGAGACATTAATGTATTTGGTGATTAGACTTCGATGACCCCTCTTGGCAGAACGGAATCCTGGCAGTGATGGGATTAGGACACGGCCCCCTGGAGTTTGGACAGTGGTGGTGGTGAGCTCTGGCTGAGGTGTTTAAGGTGGAGATGGGGGGTGGTGGGTTGCACGAATGAGAGAGAATCTGATAGAATGATGCTGAGCACAGATTTAAACCCTGCAAAGTTGAGGCTGTCTGGCTCAAAAAGATGGGCCAGATGATGATTGGACCAGAGTAATGATGTCAGTATTGAGATTTAAAGCATAAAGCAGTAGACATGTAAACAGAAAAGCAGCCAAACACCCAGGAAAGTGGGCAGATGAGTGATTACAGATCTTCCTTTAACTTATGCATAAATTCATTTTATTCTGTCATTTAAGATAACCTGTATCACCCAGTGGTTAAACAATAAACACTGGTCGATGCCAGATACATTGTGTCATTGTATCATAATGGGTGATAGCATGTGGTTAAAAGGACTTCCCATATCTGTTTCTGTGGCAACAAAGCTGAATTTATGTGCTAGTGAAGATGCATAGCTGCCTTTCTAGTAAGTGGTGCAGAGGGCACTCAGGATTCTCCGTGATGGAGATGTTTGCTGAGTGACCTCCTCACCACCACAGGAATGGAAGTATCCAGTTTTTAGTCAGTCACCGAGTCGGCCTTTCTAATTGGTTTATTCAGTCTGTTTGGTGTTGCCAGCTCCAATGATGCTCCTCCAGGAGACATCTATACCAACATATATGGAAGATATAGTAAAGCTAAAGTTGAACTGAACAAGACATGTCACAGTTGAAATTATACATCTCTAGCTTCACTGATATAAGTATGGGTTGTGTAAAAGCAAATTTAGGACACCTGGAAAAAGAAACCAAATGCAGATAAATCTTACCTCAAACTATCAACCTAAGAGGCCAACTTTAAAAAAGAAAAGAGATAGACTGTTTGCACAACTTCCAATTACCTCAGCCTGTCTAATCTGTAATTATATCTTCACTCAACAAAGAGGTGTAGCAGCCATAAACTGCGCCCATCTGTTTATGAGAAAAGCAGTCGCTTGAAAAGCACTGTTCCACCTGGTCGCTGTTTACAGTGCTGTCAACAATACTCTGCGCACATCGTCTCAATTTACCCTGACGTCACTGCAGTTGCCCTTCACTTCCCCTCAACAGTCACACACACATACATACTTGGTTCTTGCTAATTGTGGTGTTCTCTGTGCGCTGTAAGGGACTGTTAGGCATTGTGCTGACTGTGTATATCTGGCCTGGAATATGTTCCTTTTTCTCTGAGCCAGTGGCAAAGAAATGCACCAGGGATCTCTTTTCCCCTTATTTTCCAGAGAGGTAATGAAGTCAAGCTTAGTATGCAATGTCTTCACTATTAATGGGAATAATTTAGTATAGTTACAATCTTAAAATGTTATATAACTTACACAGTGATCTTTTCATTTAGAGAGATTATTTTAAAACCTTACACTTATTTAACATTATGCATAGACACACTCAAATGCCAAAAAAGGGTTGGAGACATAAACATTTCCAAGGAGACTAAACATGTTAAAATTAACTCTGAGGAAATATATTAAAAATGATGCAGAGGACATATTGAATATTATCAATTAATGAAAGAAATCTCCGACAAGCAAACAGTACTCAATATAAATGTCCTATAATTTTATGAAAAGGTGTAAAGAGGTCATGTAAAGGAACTTGTTTCTCTCAAACAAACTTAAACTACAGCACAAAAAAAAAGCTCTTCTGGTTGAAGGTCATTTAAAGTAGCTGCTTTTTCACTCATTTTTTGTCCAATCCTTGTACCCGACCATTTCTGGAGGAATATTTTTTGGATTTTTTTTGTTTGTTACGCCACTGAACAATGATCTATGAATCATAAAATGAAACCAGATTTGTCTAAACATAACAGACAGCTTAAAAAGAAGAAGAATCTTAAATTGCATCTTTAGGCATTCTGTTAATAGCAGACTGTCACAAAAACCTATATTGTGCTCCCATTTCTTTATATGAAAAAATGCAAAAACTAACACAGTCTGACAGGTATAAAACTGTATTTTGCAGCAACAAAGTTATTCCCATAGAGCTATAAGCTGCAAATTCTGCATATCTCAGCACAGTGTGCAGTGTGCTCTTAAACATTCTGGACGAATAGAGGACAAAAATGAAGTGTCAAGCCTAAAAAAAAATTATCTACATTGGATCAACAGTGTCTGAAAGTCATGTCCTTAAGAAACAGGAAAAAGCAAAGACCTGACACAGGATCTAATAGATGTATCTGGCACTTCAGTTGGTCCATCTAATGTTTGCCTCATCAGAAATTGTTTCTGTGGAAAGGGTGGCTGTCAAGAAGTCATTGTAAAAGAAAGAAAACAGGGAGAAACAGTTAAGAACTGAATTGAAGATCAGTGTGTGGTGGGGTGTGGCTCGTGGCTCAGTAGCAGGGGAGGGGTGGAGCAGTGGGCTCAAGGTGCAGTGTGAAGGGAGGCTGGCACACACCTGAGCTCCATCAGCTGATCATGTCTCCTCTGTAAAAGTGCGGGACCTGAGGTGGTGTGTTGTGTGTGAATGGCAGCTGGAAAGCTGCGACAAAAAATTCCAAATGATAAAACCTGCAGCAATGTGCAAGCTGTGTGTGTGGGCCCTCATTCATGTAGAACAGTGGAAACAGGTCTTATGGAGTAATGAATCCAAATTTTAAATTTGAGCATTATTGGGAAATGTGGGATCATGCTGACAGAGTACAGAACCAAAACATCCAAAGATGAGCTTTGATTGTCCTCTAAGAAGTCCGAAGAACTATTCCTGAAGAAGAAATGACTAGAAAGCTTGCACAAGAGAGTTCAGGCTGTGTGGATGAATAAAGATTCATACAAAATATTGACTTCCCAGTTCATTAGAACTGTGCAACTTTTGCAACCTTATATACTGTTATACACTGTTACACCTGTTTTTCATTATCCTAACAAAACACATTTAAATGAGGGATGGCTCAGGACTTTTGGACAGTATGGTACATAAATGATACATTAGTGTACACAGGAAGGGGATCGATACTGCTCTGATAGAAAAATGAGATTGCACTGGGTCTTTTATACTGGATGTTTGTGGGATTATGTTGTTGGGCCCTTTTGGAGCATTTTTACTACAATAATCTGATGAGTAGTACAGCCTGCTGTGTGCTTAACTGTACTTACAGCTCTTCCAAGGAGAGTCTGCCTTCCATGTTTTAGAATGCAGCATGTTATGTAGCACTAATTAGTGGGTATCTGTGACTGTGTGATAAATCTGCGGTTGCACATTACTAACCAAACTTGCTAGTGTCAGCTGATCCACTCTCTGATGTAAATATAGTGTAAATATGGTCACTTATAAATAAATAAATACTAACTGAATAAATAAATAAAATTAATAAAAATACAGTTAATACTTCAAAGGGCTTCACAAGCCAGTAGATGATTTCACAGTGGGTGCTCTTATATGGGCAGTCTCTGATATACATGTAATGGTGTTTTTTTTTTACTCCCCATCACACACACACACACACACACACACACACACACAAAGAGAGAAAGAGAGAGAGCTCTGACCTTGCTGCATTGCCTTATAAAGTCTCAGAAATGTACATTAAGCTTATGGTCAATGATGCAGCGCAGTTCTTAATGACTTAAGGTGTAAACCGTCACACCTTGTTTTAGCTGAACACAGTCAAGCCAGTGTGTAGATAAGGGATCTATCCTTCAGATACACAGTGATGACTTTGTCTGCTTGTCTGATTGTTGTGCAGAGACCCAGGCTTTGATGGCTATGGCTGGGGGGGATAAGAAAAGGCCAGAGTGATGGAAATCTAGATTCTGTTTTTGCCAACACTCTCCGGATATCGATTTTGTCTGGAGACCTTCAAAGAGGAAGCATTTATGTCTGAAGCACGAGACAGTAGAGAGGTGTAGAGAGGATATTGAGACAGCTGGAGTGCAACTAATGCAGATTTGGCTCAGTCAGAGGGCTTGCCATTGGAAGGAATGTGTTGCCAGGTCAGGAATCACTCTTATGGACAAGCAAGGTGATAGACTGATTTATTGATCTGGCACACTGGCACACTTCCACACATAAGCTGGTAGACACACCTGGTTTAACTGAGAAGGTGATATGACTTTGTACTTCTTTTTAAATTTAAAGATGATAGTTATGTAAATTTTAGTTATTGCTTTTTTTTTTTTTGCTTAAAAGTTACACTTTATCTGTTTTGTAGCAAATTTGCATTTACTAATCCATGATCTGTCCGTGACCATTTCTCCAAAAGTCATCTGTTCATCTAAAGTTGGAACCACAGTAATAGTGTTTGTATTTATTAGCTCAAGAATTACTGGGGTACAACATACTAAAAATCACATTTAATTGTTTTATTACTGACAATAAAAGCATCATGTTGTTGCTATGAAACAACTTGTTGCTTTTACTACATGTCATATTGCTAGTGTAAGAAGATTCTCATGACATTAGAATATGTTGTTTTTGCCATGCTGCCTAACATGACCTGAATGATTCTTATCACATGTAAAACCCTCCCATCTGTTAGTCAAAACTGGTTTAAGAAAAAAAAAAAACAATACACAGCCATTTATTCCTGCACAAAGGGTGTCAATCTCAGAGAGTGATATTATACCCCTCTCGTCAAAAAAAGTGACAGGTTGCTTCCGGAGCTCATTAATTATTCATGAGCTCCGGAAGTCCGGAAGTAGGAAGTAATTAAATTATCCCCTAATTAAATTAGCCCCTAATTAAATTAGCTCCGGAAGTCCGGAAGTAGGAAGTAATTAAATAATAAAAATATGATATTCATAAAAATATGATATTCATAAAAATATGATATTCATAAAAATATGATATTCATAAAAATATGATATTCATAAAAATATAATTGATTATTTAGAAAGTTTCTTATATATCAAAATAGCATTCTTTTATTTCTTTAAGCAATTAAAAAATTTATTTATTTTTTATGCTCAAAAAACGCCATCTGGTGGTGGGTGAGTGTGTGTGCGCGCGCCCGCGCGCGCCCGAGGCTGTGTGTCTGGGCGCGCGGGGGCGCGCCCGTGTCTCCGGACCGTGCTCTCTCGGGCTCTGTGCTCATGTGTTTAAAAATGTATTAAACCATATTAAAATTGTTTAGTTAAACTTGTGCTTTTGTAACGTTCAGTATGGCCACAAACACATGCTGCATGCCTTGGGGGAAAACTTTATTTAGATTTATATGCATTTGTAGATTTAGAATAAAACTCATACTCAGAAAAAACAACTCGCGATCCCCGCAGCCCCCTTAACCTAATCCTTAGATACATAAGCAGGGAAAACTCCTTAAAAATCCCTCCGCTATTTCTCCAAAACCCTACAATAACTTGTTAGGGTACCCCCTCTATTCCCAAAACCTTATATTCGATAACAGGGAAAATCCTGAAAAAATCCTTAGTCTTTTTTTTCTCAAATTCAGCGCCCCGCGGCTCCCTTCATGCTCAGCCAAACAAAGCCAAAACTCCTTTTAAAAATTTCTCCGCGATTTCTCCAAAACCCCTAGAATAACTTGTTAGCTACCCCTCTATTCCCAAAAAAAAGCGCTATAATCCAAAAACATTGGGAAAGCTCCTTACTCTTTTTTTTTCTTCAAAAACTTGCCTCTTGCTAGCTACCTCTAAAATTCTACGCAGACTCTAAGTTCTACCTCGCTCTTAATCGCACCGATCCCGCAACAGCTTCCAGAGCACAATTTTTTCCTGCTTGTTCGCTCCCCGCTCTGGTCCCGAATGCGCTGCTTACCTCGTTTGAAAATTCCCCCCTTAGACCAACTCCGCCTCACTGCGCCCCGCTGCCAATCACATAACTATTGCACCGCTCCCTTCGCACCCCGGTTAGCCAATCCGCTCCAGGCTCGATTACTCGCTCTCCCGCTGATGTTAAGACTATCTTCGAACCCCAGAAGAGATCTGACTTCAGACGTATCAACAACTGGCGCCGCTCAGACTGCTTGCGAGCTCAACAGCCATGAAACCAGGGATCAACAACTACCTTCGCGTGCCCTATGTGCATATCACTCGGTAAGTGTTAATCTTCCTCTCTAACTACATTTTTCGCATTTTCCTTTTTACCATTTCTGTCAATCCTTTCATCTTCAAAAAAGCCATGCAAATAGGCTCTGTAACACTTGGAATACACTTTTTAAAACATATATAAGCTCCCCTCTAACACTCAGAGCTAAAAAGTGCGTTTGTAAGTTAAACTATAGCAGCGATCATGGCCTCATCAGGTACCTCATTTTTTCTCACTCTTGTTCATATAATGTTTATATTTTTACTGTTTTTTCCCGTTTGTAAATACTCGATGTTATTTCTTTTCAGACTCTGAGATAAACCTGCTCAACTCCTCTTTTTTTGAGTATCTCGATCGAATTGGTAGGTTTGGTTCATTCTTGTTCCCCTTCTTAACAGCTAATTGTACAAGAAAAACAAAACATTAACCCTCTTTTTTCATTTTTATCAAACTTTCTAGATATCTCTGACTTGGACACCTTTATTGGTACGAGTTCCCCGAATTCTTCACCACCAGTGCTTGTGCGATCCACAGGAAAGAATATTCGTCTCTCCACACGGGACAGACAGCATTTGCTCTCTATGCTAGATCGCCCTGCTTCATCTGGCCCCAGTTCCATTCCCGTCGGAGCTTGTTCTCTCCCGCAACCCTCTGGGAAAAACCTGCGCCTGGCCGCCGGGGACAGCCAAGATTTGCTCTCTGAGCTCACTCCCGATGCTCCGGCCGATCGGAGCCCCAGAAACGCTTCTTATTCTCCGCCATCAGACACACGAAATGCACCGCGCCTGCCTTTGAGACCCAATCACGGTCAGTCTCTCTAGATTCTCGCTTTTTTCTCATTTCTTTTTTAAAATAAAAACTAACCCTTTTCTATTTAACTTTACTAACTGTTTGTATCTTACCCTCAAATTCTCAGGGCGTTTCAGAAGGAGGAGTAGCAGGACCCGCAGGATCGCAAGGACAAGGAGGACAACGCGAACACGCACCCGAAGGCAGCTGGCGTCAATCGCTCTTCGCGCGGTATCTCTGTTCGCTGAATTAGTTCAGCTCATCTTATAAAAACTTTGTTTTTGATATTTTTTTTTTCATTTTGCTTTTCAAACATACTCTCTTTTGTGGTTTTTTCTTTTAATATATTCCTGTTAAACAATAATAATAAAATAAATGGATAACCAGGAACAAGATATTACAGACCCGTTTCTTGCTTTAGAAACAGCGTTAGCTAGGTTAAATGAAAATATACACCATTCTCAGATTACATATTCACAAAACAGTGAGCAACCTGAGGTGATCAATAATAATGATCCTTTAGAATTGCTTAATTTAGCTCTTGCCCGATTAGCACCCAATGAAAGTGCCTTTCAAAATATTTCTTTGAGTTTGGGATTGGATCATGATGAGATCCAAACAGAGTCAGACGCGGTTCATTCACAAATGAGTCTGACACAAAACATCTCCTCTTCTGATCCGTTTTTAGCAATTAATAGAGCTTTAGAAGCTTTGGCCCAAATACAAAATGAGGTTCAAATACCGCCAGAGTTATTGAGTCAAATAAACAGGCTAAATCAAAATCGTTTCATTGATTCTCAAAGCCAGCATTCGCTAGTCTTTTCCCCAGAAAATGCGTGTCCCAACGAACCGCTCAGCCGCAGCCCCCCGGTACAGCTGTCAACCACTTTCAATGACTCTAATCCTCATCAATCACTCAACTCTCCCGCAGACATTGTCTCTGCGAACGAGCCACTTAACCCAGTAAACCACGATCACTCCTTTCAACAAGGGGGTAATCCAGACCAGAGTTGCGCCAGTAATTCAGCACAACCCTCTATAGTTGTTAGAAATAAATTTAATAACGTTGAAATTAGAGAAATTTTGAATTTTCCTCCTCCAAACGATATACCCGACTATGCGCATTATTATCAAAGCGTAATGTCTAGTGCACGTGAAATATCAAACAGGGTTTTCTCTCACGCACGTCCAGGTGATTATATCCAGTTAGAATTGAGAGGCCAGCAGCTACAAAATAATGTTTCAGTGATTTTACGTGATAATCATGATTTATCTGAATTTGAAAATTTATTCTTGAGAGCGGTACAGTCAAACTGGTCAGTAATGTGTGATGGCTCGTTGGAGGTTGTAGCTCAGATTGTTACACCCCCAAATGGCAGTGGGAAAAGATTGCTTAAACACATACTCGACAGCGAAATTGTGAAAAAGAAAAGACGGTTTTTATACGTGGTCCATAACCCCTCGAATAAGTTGTGTTTTGCTACAAGTGTTGCCCACCTTCTGCAACCCGATTTTAATGACTATCAAGCACAAACATTAGCTAGAGAAATTCAACAAAAAGCTGGTCTAAATGATCAAACGCCTGTTGGGTTTAATCAAATAATTACATTTGAAAGGTTACTAGGATGTAAAATTATAGTATTTTACCGTAACGAGCATGATCGCACCCTTTGTAAATTTCAGACTAGTACAGTGAATAGCGCAAAAACCTTGTGTTTATTTTTATTTGACAATCATTACTACGCTATCAAAAATCTTAAAGGATTTTTGGGCACAGCGTATTTGTGTACTCATTGTTACATAGGCTTTAACCATGTGTTATCCCATTTCTGCCCTGCTCGTTGCTCAGTCTGTATGCAGCCTGACTGCAACGATCATTTCCTCTCCCCTATTGTATGTACCGATTGTAATCGCACCTGTAGATCTCGTTATTGTTTTGAGAGCCATAAAAAACTCGTTGAGAGGCGTGAAAGGTCCGCCAGCAACTGTGAGCTCTACAGGAAATGTATCAAGTGCTCAAGGTTATATTACTTAGCAGCATATGAAAAACCTCACAAATGCCAAAAGAGAAAATGCCAAATCTGTCGTCAGGAAATCTCTAGTGATCATCAAACACATCAGTGCTATATGCAGGTTTTACAACGCGAAACAAAACATAATAACAAGTTGATTTTTTATGATTTTGAAACTTTTGTTAACGAAGACGGTGAGCACAGCCCTTTTCTGGTGTGTACAAAAACATCAGATGGTAAATCTTGGAGCTCTCAGGGTGAGCATTGCGTTGAAAACTTTCTTACTCATTTTAGACGCCCCCTCTTCAAGGGCTCAATCTTTATCGCTCATAATGCAAAGGGTTTCGATGCGTACATTATCCTTCGCGGGTTAGTTAGGCGAGGATTAAAACCAAACTTGATAATGCAAGGTTCCAAAGTGATCAGCTTTACAGACCCAGACTTTAATCAACGTTATATAGACTCGTCATGCTTCCTACCTATGCCATTGTCAGCTATCCCGAAAGCGCTGGGATTTTCAGATAGTGTTAAAGGTTTTTTTCCTCATTCTTTCAGCTCCAAACAAAACCTAACTTATGTTGGACCGTACCCTCCCCCTTCCGCATTTAGTCTCGAGCGCATGACATCAAAAGGCAGAGAGGAATTTTACAAATGGTATGATTCAGTCAGCTCTGGCCCCTTCAATTTCATGAAACAGGCGCTGTTATACTGTAAAAATGATGTTGAAATTCTAGCTCGGGGTTGCGCATTGTTTAGAAACGGGTTTATTGAAGAGACAGGAGTAGATCCTTTCAGTCGCAACACGCTTGCAAGCGCTTGTCTTAAAACGTATTTGACAAACTTCATGCCTGCCAATTCTCTGGCCCTGCCCTGTCCTTTAAATTACCATAATCAGGTAAAATCATTTTCCTCATCCTCAATTCAATGGCTCGAATATCTCTCGTTTACGCAAGGTGTTTTTATCAGACATGCGCTCAATCAAGGAGAAAAACAGCTCGGTAGTTATTATGTAGATGGATATTCCGAAAATAATGGTAAAACATACGTGTGGGAATTTTTGGGCTGCTACTTCCATGGGTGTATTAAGTGTTTTTCCAATCAATCCGATGTTAACCCCCTGGTAGGTTCCTCTTTTGCAGAGTTAAACAGCGCCACTCAAGACAGGCTCGCTAGATTGAGAGCTGAGCATAATGTCTCTCTTGTTATAATCTGGGAGCATGAGTGGACCGAGTTAAAACGTAGTGATGAGAGTGTAATCAGCTTTCTCAAACGTTATGATCCACCAGAGCCTTTGAACCCCCGCCATGCCCTCTTTGGAGGCCGTACAAGCCCAGCACAACTTCGCTGTAGTGCCGGCCCCCGTGAGAAAATCAACTATGTCGACGTGACCTCCCTGTATCCATATGTAAATAGTACATGTAGTTACCCCTTAGGTCATCCTCAAATAATCTTTCGAAATTTTCAGCACCCTAAAAACTACTTTGGGTTTATCAAAGCTGCCGTTTACCCACCACGAGAGCTCTATTTTCCGGTCTTACCATTTAAAACAAAATCAGGAAAACTTCTCTTTACTCTCTGTCGCACTTGCGCTGAAATGAACAACCAACAAGGCGTGTGTAACCATAGTAACGAGGATAGAGCACTGAGAGGGGTGTGGACCACTCCCGAGTTTAACCTCGCATTAGAAAAGGGTTATGAAATAGGTCGAATCACAGAGGTATGGCACTTTGAGAGACAGAGTAACACAATATTCACAGACTATGTACATCATTTCCTGCGCAAAAAACAAGAAGCTTCAGGCTACCCATCAGATGCTGTAACTGAGGAGGCTAAACAGCTTTACATTAAAGACTACCAGGCTAAGCAAGGAATAACTTTAGACCCTGAAAACATAAAACTAAACCCTGCTAAAAGACAAATGGCCAAACTTTGTTTAAACTCTTTTTGGGGAAAATTTGGTCAGAGAAATAATCTCACACAGAGCAAACTGGTGAGTGACCCAGAGGAATTCTTTAACCTCATGTTCTCTCCAAAATACAAAGTGAGCTATTTCTCTTTTGTCAGTGATGATGTGGCTCTTATTCAATGGTGTTATGGTGACCTCTGCACTCCGCTCCCAAATTCCACAGATAACATCTTCATTGCGGCCTTCACTACTTCATATGGGCGTATGAAACTCTACAGTTACTTGGATCAGCTGCAGGAAAGAGCTATTTACTATGACACTGATAGCGTAGTGTATCTCACTAAAGAAAATCAATCTGAACTAGAAACAGGCAGGTATTTAGGCGAGCTAACAAATGAGTTAGACCAGGATGATTTCATTACAGAGTTTGTTGCAGCAGGACCTAAGAGTTATGGTTACATGACCAGAAAAGGTAAAGTTGTTTTGAAAGCAAAAGGAATCACACAAACACATGATGTCTGCGAGAAGGTCAACTTTGAATCTGTAAAGACTCTTGTTGACAATTACATTGATAACTGTGAAGGAGGGTCTACACTTGAGGCCCCTCAGCACAGTATCGTTCGTAATAAATCAGCCTTTTCACTACAAAATTCATCATTTCCCAAAAAATTCCGTGTTGTTTATGACAAGCGTAGATTGCTGCCAGGAGGTCTGACTTTACCCTTTGGTTATTGATTTTTTGTTATTTGTTTTTGTTTGTTTTTTAAAAAAATGTTTCAGCCTGCTTTAATCGAGTTTGACCCCAGACTTCATGTGCCATTTTCCTGTATGGTTGTAGGGCCAAGTGGCTCTGGAAAGACCTTTTTTGTGAAATCTGTATTGGAAAACTGTGTACATGTTTTGAACAAGCTTATTGACAATGTTGTGTGGGTTTATACATCCTTTCAACCTCTGTATTCTGAGCTTCAAGAGAAAAATAAAAACATTAAATTCATCGAGGGCATTCCTGAATCATTTCAAGATGAGACCTTGTTTCCCTCACACCAAAGTCATCTCATTGTACTGGACGATGTTATTTTTCAAGCAGCTAATCATCCGGAAGTGGTCCGGATTTTCACTCAATACAGACACCATAAAAATATGAGTGTGATGATTTTGAGCCAGAACGTGTTTTTGCAAGGTAAACACAGCAGGACGATCAGTCTGAACAGTACTTACATGGTGTTGTTTAAAAACCCTCGTGATAAATTACAAGTTAATACACTAGCTAGACAAATATACCCAGGACGTGTGCAATACTTTTTGGAAAGTTTTGAAGAAGCTACAAGAGAGCCACATGGATATTTATTGATAGATTTAACCCCCACCTGTCCAGAGCAACTAAGACTGAGAACAGGGATACTACCCTCTGAAAAGCTGTGTGTTTTCTTGCCCAGGAAAAAATAATAGAAACAATGTCTGTAAGATTGAGAAGAAACTTAGCTTTACTGAAAACACTATCGACAAGTTCCCCTAAAATCCGTAAGGTTATTTTACAACAGTGCTCGCCCGATTTTATTCAGTCTGTTTGTGAGATTTGTATGAATCTTTTAAAAGGAAATATTCCAGTCACAGATTGTCAGCATAAGAAGTTGAGACGGTATAGAGAGAAAATCAGACAGATGGCCAGCAGACGAGAGGGTGTTAGAAAGAAAAGAAAATTAATCACTCAAAAGGGGGGTTTTCTGTTACCTTTGCTCACAACGGTTCTACCCATTGTTGCTGACCTGGCAATCGGGGCCATTCGCAAATAAAGATGCAGAAAATGTATCTGATCTCACCTGAGCAGATCAAACGCTTAAATGAAACACATGCAAATGCTTCTCGAGTGAATATCAGAGAGAAGGCGGAGGATGATCTGGATAGTGAAATGAGACAAGTACTGGAGACTCAAGGTCTAGCACCAGATGAGAAAATTAAAAAGTATAATATGCTTTTACAAAGGTATCTGGTGCTTGAGAGACAGAAATCAGATGAAAGCAGACATATAACACTGAGACTGCCCAGAGAGCATAAAGAGGGTGATAGTGAGAGATCCGATGAATATCATCTGGAAGAAAGCGCAGAGGGGGGAAAGACGGGAAGTGTGAATAAGGTTTTACACGATGTTTTAACCCACATAAATCCACGTTCAAAGAGAAACACTGAATATCTAATGCGTAGAATATTAGCATCAAAAGGTCACATCGGCTGGAGTGAGGAGGGTGAATTGATGCACAGAGAAAAGCCCATAGTAGGTAGTCAAATGCTGGACCTGATGAAATTTTTAGCAAGTCCCCGTGCAAGTGTGAAACCCATAGGCTGGAGCTCTCTCGCGAGAATGTTGGCGGATGTAAAAATACCCCTATCAACTATTGGAAACTTATCAGCTAGAAGAGAAATAGCAGCGTTAAAAGGAGAAACAGGAGAATACCACACATCATCTGAGGATGATGTTATTGTTAAGAAAAAGAAGAAGAAGAAGAAAAGCAAGAGCATCACGCCGTCTTGGGTGTATTTCTGATGTAATCAAAAACCAAAAAATAAAACCTTATTGTTTTTAAAAGTTAATTGTTTCTCATGTTTTTATATAACAAAAAAGCACAAATACACCACTTTTTTCTGAAAGAAAACGTTTGATAGTTTTATTGAAATATTTTTAACACAAATGACAATCATTAAAAGCTTTCAGAGAACACGAAGTTTGATTAAAATTGCTAGCCTTACATATTAATACACATCTGATAAATCGTTTTACAAAACACGAGACCATGCTATCATTTTTGATTTGGTCAGAGCTATATAAAGCAAGTACATCCTCATAACTCTTTCCACGCGATTTGTTAGCCAGAAAAAATATGCAGTGTTGACCACATACAGTGGAGATTGTGGCTTGTAGCTGTCTTTGATGAAAAGATACTCGTTTAGCATGCTTTTTCAAAAATGTTACAATACTTTTCGGGTAAAAAGGATAATCTGGTGGGAATCCAAATGAATCGTAAAAACTTGCACCTCCGTCTTGATCTAAAGAAATAGCCAGCCAGTGAGTTCCAGGTTTGTTCCTAGGATCTGTATTTATGATCATATATGTAGGCCTTTTAAACGAGCGTTTGAGTAATGTTAATAATTCATCTTCTGCATATACTCCAAAAAAACTATCGCCCACTAACAGTCTCATAATACTTTCCAATTCGTGATTGTTCATGATTCAATAAAAAAAGTGAAACCTTAGTAATAATCAACCAAAACTTGTCTTTTGGAATTGATCTCGAGAATGGAATCATAACAAGCATAAACGATCAGTGTCGTTGTGTGAGGCAGTGGCACTCTGAAGCGCATTTCAAGTCTCAAGTTGCCATTTATCACAGGTGACAAGGCCTGATTGTCATCTGAAGGATTCATATTGAAAACAAACAATGTATATCCTTGTTCAAACTCCTGTCTGTCAATGCACAAGGACAAATCTTTCAGGTTTCTCCCGGTAGCAGTGTACAGGCTGTAAAACTCTCTTACGGACTGATTTTCAGCAAAATTGGGTTGAAACGCTTTGGCTGGTATTTGCTTACTCTCATGACACAGAGCCAAAAACTCTAGATTGTTGTGTTGGAAATTGAAAGGGCATAAATCATATCGACCTGTAAAAGCCTCATGGTTAACCATGCCTATGACTAGGTAACGGGGAAGTGAGCCCAGAAACAGATTCTCATGATGTGATATCCGCGAGTTCTCGGGTATTGAAAATGTTTTTACATTAATCCGGGAGATGGGATACAATGCATTCGCTTGCATGAGAGCGGACGCATGGCCAACACGGACAGCGGGGGAGACCGTGACTTTCCTTACGAACAATGATGCCCCAACAATATTGAGATGGTAATTGGCATTTTGAGGCGCCATGAGGGTGAAAGCATCGTTGGCTCTTGTGAGTTTAATCCGTAGATCCACATTATTTAATAAGAGTTTTTCGCAGAAAAATATGTCTGAATGTAGCGGACCGATCACATGGAACTCTCGCGAGCGTTCACTGTAAACTGCCCTCCGGACTAAGCCCCTATTCGGCCCGTTATTGATAACATGGGAGTCGTGTGAGCCAGCAGTATCTTTGTAAAACAGACCTGCACTAAATTGAGTTTTCAGAGTTTCTTCTGAGTAATTTAAATATGTTTCAATTATGGCTCTATATGCATGTGTCGAACTCGCTTGTGAAATCAGTCTGTCGCCCAATGTGACGTCACACTGACTGAAGATGGTGTTTAAAGGGTAATTTATAATTCCAACATTAGCGTCTGCTGCAATATCGCTACCATCATGGTTTGTTATTTTCATTCTTAAACTGAGCAGTGTATCATTCAGATCTAAGTAATGCAAGCCATTTCCGGGGACATAAAATTCCAGAGGTCCCCGATCTGTGAGCGCTGTTACTGGTAGAATTTCTGAATAACATTTGTCCTCGATAGACATCTGAGTGAGTGGGGCTGTAAAAATATCTAACTCACTCAAGGTGCATTCGTTTGATCTCTCGTGAAGTAAAGACATTGCTGATTGCTTCTTAGTTGATGTTGTGTTTAGAATATATCAGTCTTGCGTCCTCTCCGTCCCACGGTTTTCCCACTCTGTCTCTTTTTCACCGTTTTCCTGCGCTTTTTAAACCCTCTCAACCTCTGACCAGGGGGTCGCTTCAAGGGTCTGCGGGAAATTAGGGTCAGCCCCGAACCCTCTTGCTGTTCTGGTGTGTTCGACCGAGTTAAATTTGAGAGTGATGAGGTGACAATATCAGAAGCAAAACCTTTGACAGCAGATTTGAGGTGAGGCTTTGCGATGCTCACACCCCTCTTTATGAACGGGGTTACAAATCTAAACAATTTAGAGAAAATAGACGCTATTCCGCGCCCGTAAATTACAGGCGCACCTGAAAATCCGGGCAGACCGTTACCAGCCTGCGTTTGATAATACCCTATAAATCTATTATTATCCATTTTTTTTTTTGTTGTTGTTGTTGTTGTTTTGAGTTATGCAAGATCCTTGACAGGACGGAAATGTAGCTTTACTATCGTTTTACCGTAGGTAAAGTTTACAGGCTCGTTCTGATCGGTTTTGATTTCAATATGGATATTTTCAATTTGTCTTCGTGCAACTGGAATATAGTCTGGTTTGTTAAAAGATAGGGTCACGATATCTCCGTAATTGCCCTCTATTTTCACAGTACGCAGTAGTGGGGAGTAGCTATCACCCACGAGCTGTAAGGCTGCTATATCAGAATAACAGAATAGATGATAACAGCCAGCCTTTATATCTGCAGGATATGGTGCAAATTTGCGCTCAAATCGTTGCCATACACCTGCTGGTACACCAAGCATATATGCGAGAGGCGGAAAAAACCTTAGTTGATATATTCCCCCAGCTGTGAATTCAAACTTTTTAACAATGGGATGATATTTTAGATAAATATCACAGCCGATACGCCTCAGGCAGGCCTCAATCTCAGCTCTCAAAGTTTCAGCATGATCATAAAACCCGGCGCGTATTTTGGTTTTAACTACGTTGTCAGGGTCAGCATCACCCTTTCTCCTATATTCAAAATAAGCCTTATCATTCGGGAGATTAAGCCATGTAAAGGGATATGAAATTTCAGTGAGAGCAACCTCCCATGACCCATCGAGATTGAGATGCTGGGCGAGATCCACACGGAAACAGCTACTGGTGTTAGTTTTAAATACATTCAAACTTGCATTTGATGGAAGCGTGACGTAAAAACCCTGCGACCTGACAGTCATTGCTAACCCGTTACCAAGGTTACCAAGGTGCGTGTGTGGTCCGAAGTTTGTTATGCGATGGTTTTAAGCTCACTGGCTTTAACCCAGCTATTAAATTTCTCAGGCCAGCTCCTCCATTTGACCAGGAAATAAACCTGTCCCCTCTTTTTACGTTTTGAGAGAATTTTCTCTATGTGATAGAGCTTATCCTTGACAAGAATGATTTTCTGCAGCTCATGCTCATAAAAACTACCGATAATTTCTTCCCCGTCATAATCTTTGATTTTATAAACGGGAGGATCTCTAGGTATGCATTGGTCAATAGTAAACACTTCGCTTGTGAATGTTTGCTCATACCGCTTATCAAACACACCTCTGACTTTAGAGAGCCTAACATGATCACCTTTTTTAAATTTCATGGGGTTTTTTCTACAGCGAGAAGAGGTGCCATACAGGTTTTGAAATACTAAGGCTGTGTTGTCTGAATTTACTTGATTCGGGGTCATTTTTATGGAACGATGGTAACTACTGTTATAGCTGTCTAATAAATCTTGTAACACATCGATATATCTACGTGTATTTGCAGCAGTGAAATATCTATACATTTTACTTTTAAGAGTTCTATTAAACCTTTCACAAACTGATGCTTTTAGATCGCTCCCTGTAGCAAAATGATTTATACCATACTTTTTCATTAAAGATTGAAAACTGGAATTAAAAAATTCCTTACCGCTATCTGTTTGGAGTTTTTGTGGGATTTGGCCATGTTTCAGGACAGATTCAAATGCTTTAGTGACTTGAACGCCTGTTTTGTTTTTCAAGATTCTTGCATAAGCTTTTTTAGAGAAAACATCTATAACTGTAAGTAAATATTGATAGCCATCATTATGCTCGGCCAACGCTCTCATATCACAAAGGTCTGCTTGGTATTGATTAAGAGGTCTGGGGACAAACACACGGTTTCTCGGAAAGCGCAGGCGTGCAGCTCGGTGTAAGGTGTAAGCGTCTTGTCCAGAGAGGAATTTCTGTGCTGTTTGCGCGTTAATCTTTGTACCAGTTTCATCCTGTATGCTTTTAATCAATTTTTCCACACCGCAAAAGCTACCAGGGTGAGCTGGGTCATAATATGCACGTTTCAATAGATTCTGCTCTGCCATGTGTGATCTTTCAAGTTATGTTTAACTATGGTTTTATTTCATTATGAGCGGCTAGTTTTATGTCATGTAACGAGTTTGCAAATATATTTTTTATTTGATATAATTAATAACATTATAGTTTGTTTCTTTTCTAGTGAAAAAAATAATTAGTTTGATTTACTGCAACGCTTTTCCAAAAAAGTTTTATTTGATGTAACGGTTTTCCACAAACTATTTAATCTGATGTCATGGAAGCAATAGATTTGAATGGGTGCGAAACAAATAACAAGATTGATTGTTGCAATGCTTTTCCAAAAAAGTTTTATTTCAGGTAATGGTTTTCAACAAACTATTTAATCTGATGTAATGAACAAAACAATAAACATGAACAAGAAAAGTTCTAAAAACTAACAGAGAAAAACATTTAAAAGTAAAAATAAGAAAAATAAAAAACATGTTAAGAAAAATAAATGGTAAAAGGGAAAGAAGAAAAAACGATTACTAGGGGAGCCAAAGGGAGTATTTGTCATATAGTACTTTATCAATTGTGGTCCGGGTAACTTCTGTAACGCTTGACTCAATTTCTAACAGTGCGGTCTCTATATCACTGGCCTCTCGGAGTTCAAAGAGATATGCTTGGGCCACACCTCTGACTTGAGCCGCTGGTGGTGAAAAACCCTCTAACCGCAAAATTTGTAATAATGTGTTGGTGAAATGTCCATTCCATAATCTTCTGCTGAGTTCATCATAGTACTTGAAAAAGTAATATTTTTCCAGTGGGAAAAGACATGAATGTCGTCTTTGTGAGGGATGTGACACCTCACATCCTTGACAGACATCTTGTCTGTGTTTCTGGAGCAAGGAGTTAACGAGGTACTTTACAGTCAATTTTATAAGTTCAAAAACAGCAGTAGGGAGTAGAGTCGCGGCCTCATCGATGTCCGCGGGCGAAGGCTCGTTGTCTTCAGACTCTCGGAAAAGAGCCCGGCACACAGGGTCGCCCAAGGCCCACAGCGATGCACCGGAGATTGCGGTGCTTGAGGGGCTCTGCTCCGGTGATTGCCACCCGAGAGCCGCTAGTTGTGGATGGCTGGGCGAGTTCCAGCCTTGCGGTGATGAGGGCGGGGGTGGAGGCATAGCGGCCGGAGACGCTGAGGCCTGATGCGGGCTCTCGATCAACGGACTGGATGGCGGAGTAGCCAGATCGATTGGCGGATTGGGTGGCGGTGTAGCCAGGTCGATCGGCGGGCTGGGTGGCGGTGTAGCGAGATCCATTGGCGGGCTGGGTGGTGGTGTAGAAGCAGCTGATGGTCGGAGGGATGATGGAGATAGAGAGCCGAGGGGTCCAAAGCTGTGGTTAGTCATGGTTGTTTTAAGTAGTGGATGAGAGAGCGATTGCGGTTTTTAAGGGCTAGGGGTAGGAGAAGGCGGGGTAAGGGGGGGCCGGAAGTGAGGGTGGGGGTATGTTGACCGTGGCGGGTTATTTCCAACCATCACCAGCTCAGTTGTACTTTTACTCATTTTGAACAGGTTTAATATTGTCGCATTGTTCTCGGCCATCATGTTGAGCCAGTGCTGAGTCGGAATCCGAAGCAATGTGCTGAAAACCCCGGACTGGGAGTTTGTAAGGTCGATCACAAAATCATCTGTGCAAGCTTGCTCGCATGTTTGTCGACTAACTCTACATACCCATCTGCAAAACGGAGTGCTCTTGGTCTCCCACTGGGTGTATGTGACGGTTTTGGTCACCGTGTTTTCATTCCGGAGTCGTTTGTGTTCTTGGGTGAATGGAGGGAACGAGTATTCCTCTTTGAAAACCCGATGCGTCTGTGTTTGCTGGTCTCTGGTTCGCGGTTGCTGAGAGCTGGTTTCCCGCACGCTTCTCTCTATTTCAGGGGTGGTAATGAGTGTAATAACCGCCCAGTCAGAGCTAGTAAAAGCGATTCGCGGTGTTAACGGTCCAAAACTTTCACCGGCTTTGAGCTGATAGAAAAAGATTTCACTCTGTGGTAGGCTGAAGGCATAACCCCAAAACCTGCCATTGTTGAGGCTGAATCTTTGCTCCAAACGGTTGGCCGCTGCTGTTGGCTGCACTCTGCAGAGATGTAGTCTTCTGAGTTCAGACGCCGTGGCGGAAGCTCTGTAGCAGTTTACAGGAGTTTGAGAAAGCACCGTTAGGTCGGTAGGTCTCACGGCCATGCTTGTTTGAGAAAAAAGAGAAAGCTTGCTTGTTTTTTCTGAGAGAGAAAAAAACAGTTAAATTTAAGCTGAAATGTTAGATTATTTATCCTGAATGCCAGTAAGTGAATTAACCTATGGCTGAGAAGGTAAATCGAGCCTGGAGCGGATTGGCTAACCGGGGTGCGAAGGGAGCGGTGCAAGGGTTATGTGATTGGCAGCGGGGCGCAGTGAGGCGGAGTTGGTCTAAGGGGGGAATTTTCAAACGAGGTAAGCAGCGCATTCGGGACCAGAGCGGGGAGCGAACAAGCAGGAAAAAATTGTGCTCTGGAAGCTGTTGCGGGTCGGTGCGATTAAGAGCGAGGTAGAACTTAGAGTCTGCGTAGAATTTTAGAGGTAGCTAGCAAGAGGCAAGTTTTTGAAGAAAAAAGAGTAAGGAGCTTTCCCAATGTTTTTGGATTATAGCGCTTTTTTTTTGGGAATAGAGGGGTAGCTAACAAGTTATTCTAGGGGTTTTGGAGAAATCGCGGAGAAATTTTTAAAAGGAGTTTTGGCTTTGTTTGGCTGAGCATGAAGGGAGCCGCGGGGCGCTGAATTTGAGAAAAAAAGACTAAGGATTTTTTCAGGATTTTCCCTGTTATCGAATATAAGGTTTTGGGAATAGAGGGGGTAGCTAACAAGTTATTCTAGGGGTTTTGGAGAAATCGCGGAGGGTTTTTTAAGGAGTTTTCCCTGCTTATGTATCTAAGGATTAGGTTAAGGGGGCTGCGGGGATCGCGAGTTGTTTTTTCTGAGTATGAGTTTTATTCTAAATCTACAAATGCATATAAATCTAAATAAAGTTTTCCCCCAAGGCATGCAGCATGTGTTTGTGGCCATACTGAACGTTACAAAAGCACAAGTTTAACTAAACAATTTTAATATGGTTTAATACATTTTTAAACACATGAGCACAGAGCCCGAGAGAGCACGGTCCGGAGACACACAGCCTCGGGCGCGCGGGGGCGCGCGCACACACTGAGCAACCACCAGATGGCGTTTTTTGAGCATAAAAAAATAAATAAATTTTTTAATTGCTTAAAGAAATAAAAGAATGCTATTTTGATATATAAGAAACTTTCTAAATAATCAATTATATTTTTATGAATATCATATTTTTATGAATATCATATTTTTATGAATATCATATTTTTATGAATATCATATTTTTATGAATATCATATTTTTATTATTTAATTACTTCCTACTTCCGGACTTCCGGAGCTAATTTAATTAGGGGCTAATTTAATTAGGGGATAATTTAATTACTTCCTACTTCCGGACTTCCGGAGCTCATGAATAATTAATGAGCTCCGGAAGCAACCTGTCACTTTTTTTGACGAGAGGGGTATAATATCACTCTCTAATCTCTTTTCAAAATGATACTGGCAGCAGCAACACCTCCACACCAACCAGATCGTGCTTTTAGATTTCATACAGAATCTGTGAGAAAAGATGAAAGTCAGGTTCATTTATCATGTATCTGAGTGGTTCTGTCTTTGCGGGGGACAGGAAATGTGTCCTGTGACATTTGGCCACATCATCTTGAATTATTAGCGCCTTCTCAGAGGACACAGGATTTATCACCACTTCTGTCCCAACACCCTCTGATGCCACACCAAGCAGGACTTGTGAATCTCCTCCAGGCGAGCTGTGTCAGGCAGCCTGTTTGGGGCAAAATAACTAACAATTAAAATTTCACTGCAGATTGGATTATGATAAATCTATATTTGACTAGATTTAGCTGATCTATAATCAACAGTAAATCATTTTCAGTCCAGTTACTTTAATCCATCTCAGTATATATGTTCTGATGGGAATAGCAGAAGATTTTGGATAATCAGAAGTGAATTCTGGTTCCTTAGAGTAGAAGTATAAAAACATGGTGACAGTATCAGTTCACCCAGGAATCACACTCAATCAAGTTTAGAGAGCCAACTAATCACAACCTTGCTGAAAGTAGGCTTTGACAAATCATATTATTATGGCATAAATGAGAGATTTCCGATACTCTTCAAAGTTTCACTTTAGATGTGCTAACTACAACAAAGGTTGTCAGTATGTGATCTTGTCCTGATCACAGTGATCTTCCACTTTTGGGAGTATAAATGTATAGTAAAATAGTAGGTATAATTGTCAATCCTTTGGCTTAAATGCTACTTTTACCTAAATTATGGGGGAAAAAAGACAAAAGTTGCTGAAAGTGAATTTGTCTCAGTCCCTTTCTACAGGACATGTGTGTCCCCTTGTTTGAAGTAAAAAAGTTAGCATGTAGAGGGAAGATATTTTTATTAACTCCTTTGTCACGTTGGCAAAGAAAGCTTAGATCGGGATGTTTAAAAGAACAAACAAAACAGGCGAGTTGAACCGTTCAGATTAGCATCTCTGAGAAATCACTTGGTTGAATGTACAAAGTGTAACCAACTGTTCCAAGTAACTAATTCTTTCAATCCCTCTATAGATGCTATACAAACAGTTAAACATGTCACACATTGCTCAAGCTGTTTAATTCAGCTGTGGTTCTATTAACACATCAAATGTACTTTTTAAAAATATAATTTAGGCATCATTCATTAAAACCAGCTCATTAACAGTATTTTCCTCTCAGATATGTGGTTGACACTAAAAACATATGATTTTAGAGAATATGATGCATTATTAGATATTAACCAGAATATAAAATATTTAGTGTTAAACATTAACACTAGTAATATGAATCCACATAACACAGATGAGGAACATCTTTTCTGTAGATGAATTACTTTTACCTTTCATACTTTATTTACAACTTGCCAATAATGTAGTTTTATGTGTAATGAGGTGCTTTTAGCGTTTTATTGCTCCTTTTGTTAAAGGAATGGTTCTAAAAAAAACACCTTCACCACTCATTATTGTTAGACAATAGCAAATATTTATCAAGACAGAATGTAATAATATTTTACAATTTTTTAATTACAATTTTGAGTGCAGAGAGGGGAATATATCCAAGAGTCTGTCAGCATACATGAAATAACAAAAGACAGGCAGCACAAAACAGTATCATGGTCTTTGCTTACCTTTCTGCAAAAGTCACTGCATGGCACTGGTTCTCAGGATGTTAACATTAGTTCTGAATAGGTTACTGCAAAGCTGCAGATCACAAAAAGTTGTCTTGCTTTGGATACTTTAACAGTATAAACGGGCTGTAATTGTACCTTAACTAATAATGTATTTATCTTATCACTTTGTGCTGTTAAAGCTTTTAGTTGCCCAACCTTTTATCATTGAAACCTAATTCTTTTGCTGCTTTTGGTTATCAGCAACGCTTTTTTTGTCTTCACTTTTTCTCGGTGCTATTTATTGATCCAGATGTGTGTCTGTACTTAACCGATCCTTCTTAATATGTCTTTGGTAATAACTCTAGCTAAATCAACAAGGGAATCACAGTGAATCTTTAAAACTTCTCTTTGCTGGATGTAATCTGCTCAGATAAACCTGCAGAGGTCATTATACAGTAACAGTCTGAGGATAGATAATCCTGCCTGGTGTCACATCAGAGGATGGGAAGGCTGTCGAGGTTATCTCTGCAATAATGATCGCCCGTGGGACTCCCTACACCTGAGACGCTGCAGCCTGATAGCCTGGTCAACTGTACTCTATCACTGTGTAGTCAAAAAATAACCTTTGCTATTTCTTTCCTTTCTCCAATTCCTAGTTACTGTTTCATGAATTACCTTCTTAATGCTTGTAGCTGCTCATCATGTTTTCAGTAAAGTGTTTTGTGTGTATGCACACTTTTTATGCCCATATCCTTTATGTGCGTACATTATATAATTTACAATTTGTCAAGTCAATATTTGGTACGACAGCCTTTATTCTTCACCACAATCTAAACTTTTTTGGTGTTTTTTCTTCTGTTCTTATCAAGATGATCCCACAGTGCTTAGTAATGTTGGGGTCTGGCCAATCCAGTGTTCTGGTATCCTTTAATTGCAGCGGTGATGTGTTTGGGATCATTTTCATGCTGAAATTTTTAACTGTTGCCAATCAGATGCTTTCCAGATGGTATTGCATGGTGGATCTGATGAGACTTTTCTGTGTTCATGACTGTATCGATTTTGACAAGATGCCCTACACCACTGGCTAAAATTCAGCCTCACACTATGACAGAGTCTTCAGCGTGTTTTACAGATGGCTGTAGACACACACCATTGTAACTCTCTCATGACCTCCTTTGTATATATTGATGATGAGTTGAGCCAAAAGTTCGTCTACATCAACCCATTCGACCCGTTCTTGTGTAATCTTGCACATCACAGTCTTCACAACCAGATTTAATTCCACATCCTTTTTGTTAACTGTCTGGTTGAATTTAATTCAATTTGTTATTTATTCTTTACTTTTTCTTTCTGAATGTTCACTACCTTTTAAAATTGGTTAAAAGATTTACTGACTGTATTATTATAGATTATAGGCTTTTAATTTTCAGTGTATTATATTAATTGTGACATTCTACTATAACACTATTCTTTTCACAAGTTTAATAAAATGAAGCACACTGCTGGTACAGTACCTGCTCTGCTCTCCTTGGCTGCCCTTCTCCTTCTTCTGTACTGTTGCATGGTAACAAGTTGGACCAGAGTGCTGGCTGACGCCGAGAGAAGTAATGAAAACAAATGGTTGTCATTACAAGCACTTCACATCATATTGCACACGCTCCATAACAAAGCCGGACAAGGAGTTTTCATCATAGCCAGCATAGTATAGAGGACAGACACTCCATTTCTGCTTTTTTATATTATAAGACTGTGATGTTGTGACTTACAATTTAACTGTTCCCGAAGGAAAAAAAAATGTGTCAGACGTGGTACTATATAGCTGGGTGTACAGCATCATAGTAGCACTGCCACAGTTAGAAAGTTATTTCCCACTGGGCCTACTACTGCTTACAATGAGTGCGGTCACATTACTAATGATTCTTAAATAAAAGTTATGAAGTAGTAGTTCCTTTTATATTGTTGCAATAGTCATGTTCATATAAATAACATAATGACATAAACTTCCTGTGCTGCTATATACTAGACTAGTAACTACAACATCATTGAGTGTGAAACATTTATTATAAAACTCATCATTGTGTCAAAAAACATCGTTAAAAAACTACTATTTATCTTGTGACTGTTTCGCCTTGTTCTTAACATCTGTGAACAATACATAACAGGACATAAACAACAAATCCAATCACAAAGACTCAAAGTCACTCAAGACAGAAATTAAAGTCAACTTTGGTTTGTCATCAATTAAATCTAAAAGTCAATTTCATTCAAAATAATGTCAAGAAAATTAAATTTTCATGCGCTGCATTTCTTTGAACTGTTCTTTCTCCAGTGTATAGCATATCTATTATCTTTAATGACTTTAAAAAAGAAGACTTGACTGCAAAAAATTGAGTTTATTTTGGATTTTACCAAACCACACACCATGAAAAGTATACATACAGGCTTAAATATATGCAGGAAATTGGTCTTGAGTTTTAGGAACAAACTAAGAAAGGCTTAAGCCTGAAATACAGGGATCACTGTGCACAATGAAGCCAGTTTTACATCATCACTGACAGAGTTTCAACCAAGAAAGAAATCAAAGGAACAGTCAACCCCTTCAAGTTCCATTGAAATTTCAGCTGCCCACATTGACGCTCCAAATGCCTTGTGAAGAAACATTTTATGGTCAGATGAGACAAAGATGAGAGAACACTGTGCTAACAGTCAAGCATGGTGGTGGTGTCATGCTCTGGCACGGTTTTGCTGCAAGATGAGCCACAAAGGGTCATGTAACATGGACCCCTTATTTTTCAATTTATAGTTTAGTAAATTCATAAAGAACAAGAAAAAACAACCTTAAAACAGCACATGTCAACTGATCACAGCCTAAAAATATCTACAACAAAAATTATTATGTGGCTTATTTCAAATTAATTCATTTGCTCCCACTACCCCACTACACTGGAGTGTAGATTCCCCTGACAAATCCAACTTATTACCTCTTGCTAGCATATTTAGAGTGTTTAGCAATTTAGAATACAACTCTAGTGTCAGTCTTATGCAGTGTTGGGACTAACGCGTTATTAAGTAACGCGTTACAGTAACTACGTTATTATTGTGGTAACGAGCACGGTAACTAGTTATTATGCCAAAATCAGGAACGCGTTACTCGTTACTGGGATTTAGATAGGGTCGCTACTTCGTGTGGTGGCTATCGCGGAGCTTCCACAGATTCAGTAACATTAGCAAGTGGTGGAAGCCAGCAGGTGGATGAAGGAAAGGGGACGCAGAAGGAAAAGAGACCCGAGGCGGCCGCCGGTCCAAGTGTGAACTGAACTTCAGGTAAGAAGTTATGACCTGCAGTCTCTCTGGGTCAGATATGAACCAAGTTTAGGTGGAGTTTATTTTCGTTATTCTGACTTTTTCCGTACTGCGTGCTAGCTAGCATGACGGAGTTTCTATACAGCTGGGTGGTGCTATGAAGTTAATGATGTTGAACTTTATTTTGTTCATAAGTTATTAGAGTTGCCAACCGTCCCGCCTGGTATTCAGAGAAAATATTGCGCGTTTCTTATTGAGGTGAAAAGGAACAGTTTGTCCCGTAATTCAGCTACAATGAAAAAGGCACACAGCTGGAGTTATTCTGTGTCTTTGCTGCACAGCTGCCTCTTCTCCTCTCATTCTCCCCCCTCCCTCTCCCGTTTCTACTTCAATCATGAAAACTGATCAATGATCAGCTGATCGGCTCTCTTGTTTGTTTATCGCTCACTTTGCGCCGAAAGAGGAAACCAGCGGATGTTGCGCTAAACAACAGCAGCACATTTAAGCTTGATCAGCTGTTGTTAGAATTTATTTAATATTAATTTCTAGTATCAGCTGATGTTTGCTGGAGCCACAGCTGCAAAAAAGCTGCTGGTCATGATGTCGGTTTGGTTATCTGGTGAGAGGGAAACATGAAGATGAAACCAGGAGATGTCCTTACTGGATCATCAGAGCTGAACAGTGATGGAGAAACAGGTTTACCTTTTAGGTGACATGAATGAGTTGAAGGGAAGTTATGAACTGTTTCTGAGAGACAAATAACCCCAGGATCCTTTTTTAGGTAGCTGACAGCTGGTAACTGTGCAGGTGCGGATCTAGCAAAGTGTTGCCAGGGGGGCATGTAGGGCATTAACAGGGAGAGGTGGGCACAAAGAAATACTTTTCTTTCTTATTCTCATTTAAAATGTCTAGCTTTTAAAAAATAATTATCTGAATCTTACAACAAACGATTGATAGATTGATGCATATATACCATCAAAACAGTGTACATCACTGTCACAACAGTGTTTGTTTTCATTCAAAGGCTTTAAGATTTTTCCTATAATGGTGGGCCGGTCTCTAGTCAAAATACCCGGGCCAATTTTCTGTCCCAGTCCAGCCATGTATGCAGCTCATCTGCAGTCTGGTGTTGCCTACATCTTCCTATTCAGAAGGCAGAATTTCAGAGTTCTGAGTACAATCGAAAGCACCACGACTGCAGTTTTTGTGTTGGATGTAAAAGGCGCACATGACTCTGTGACGTAGGCTAGAATCATGGCAACAGTCAATGACGGTCCAGGCGTGGGATTTCTCTCGTGGAAATATGCACATTATCTTTTCCTTTCTATTGGTAGGTGGCACAGTGCACTTGTGGCAAGTAAGCAAGCTAGAAGACTGGCAAAGTTATGGAAGCAACACATTAACAAGAGAATTCTGAGTAAAACCAAAGTTACTTTCCCTAGTAACTAGTTACTTTGAAAGTAACGAGTAACTTGAAGTAACTGAGTTACTTTTGAGAGAAGTAACTAGTAATGTAACTAAGTTACTATTTTAAAGTAACTTACCCAACACTGGTCTTATGTTTCTGCTCACTCAGCCTAAACTCTCTGTCACGGTCCTGAGTCTGTGGACTCAGTGTTTTTCTGTTTGTATTAGTTATCTTTGATTTCATGATGTGTTTTGATTCTCCTGGGTTTGATTTCTGTCACTAGTATTCCTAACTCCCTAGGTTGGCATTTCTTGTGTTCTCCTTCTTAGGTCATGGTTCTGTGTTACTTCTGTTAGTATACAGTCATTTCTGTCAGTGTGTATCTTGTTCTGTCACTGTATCCCCTAGTTTATTCCACGTCTGTTCAGTATCCTGTTTTACTTTGAAAGTCTGTGTACTTTCAATGTGTTGAGTTTTGCCTCCCCTTGTCATGTCTGATGAGTCCCAGCTGTGCTCTCCTCCTGTATCACATTCCCTAATCACCTCAGTATGTATTTAAGCCCTGTGTTTTTCCCTGCCAGTTGTTGCGTCCTCCACGTTTGTTGCGTGTGAATTCATTGTCGTCTACCTTCAGCATCTCCAGTCTAGTTAGTTTAAGTTGTTGTTTATGTATCGCCAAGGGTGACTCACCAGCAAATAAAGCTGTCGTTTAAGTAAATGTTTTTTCTCCGAGTCCTGCACATAGGTCCAGCCACTGACAGCCACACAACTCATCGTGACACTCTCACCCTTAACACATATTATAGTTGGAAATATTTTCCTCGTGTTAAAATTGCTAATCCTGTTAAGCTCCTTCCATGTAAATGCTGCCATTGTATGTCCAAAACTGGTAGCTCTCATTGGTTTAGGTGTAACTGAAGTTTCACTACTGATCGTTTGATTGTGTGTCTAGCGGTAAGACACATAAATACAGATGTCATATCTGACTACAGATATCACATCCTTTAAGTCAGACACAACATAAAAAGAGGAGATGGGGAAGAGGTGTGTTGCAAAGTATTTAGCAAATTTTTCAACAACTATGGGGACTTAATTTACATTATTCTCTAACATTTTAGAATTCGACGACAATTATAAGACTATTTAAATTTATCTGGGTAAAAATATTGATTATATAACACTACTTCCTCCCATTCTTGATAATATACAAAGTGATTAGATATTAATTCTTCACATACTACTTTGTGCACACACACAAGTTCTCCAGCACGCTTTTTAGTATCACAACATCTTTAAGATATGCAGTTGTTCTTCTCTTGGAGCTTTGCTGCCACTTCCTACACGGGAGAAGTCAAGTTTGCTCACCCTTTGATGTGGGAGTGTTGACTCATGTTCCACCTCCTCTTCTGCTGGTGTATATCTATAACATCAAACGTCCACGTGTACTTTAACTGTACTCTTTACATCCTTGTCTAATGCCCCAGCTTGGACAAGAAGTTGTGAACTATCATTTTGCTTTGCTAATAAAGAGGTGGATCAGTTTGGGGTGGTTTAGCAGGCAGCAACAATATAGGGCATCTCGTATTCAAAGTAAAACTCAGATATCCCTTTGTCAGCTTTACTTAACAACAATATTTAAATCTTATCGTTACTTCCAGGTGCCTTGTGAGCATCACTGTTATTGCATCCAGTATGTTAAAGGAAGAGAGGACAGCAAGGTAAATTACTCACTAATGAGGATGAATTGTCCATTTCCCTCCCACATATTTCCTATCTTATTTTCTTTCCTGTCTTCCAGTGATACAGGGAATAATCAGTGTTTGTGCTTTCTTTCGATGCGTGTTCCACAAGCAATAGAAATATATGTTTTTTCCCCTTTAGGCTCATGGGCTGACATGGGCATCATGTCTGTCTTTATACCCATATCCAGTAGCAATATTTCAACCAATTGTGTGTACACAGTGAACTCCAGCTAAATTTAAACAACTCTCCACAGCACTTGTATTATCCATGTTGTGCTCTGCCACTGGGGGAGGAATCGTCAACTGTTGTACTGTAAGTTTTTCTAAAGTCCCCCCCCCTCAACCCAACTTCCCTGTTCCAAACATACTACCTCATTTGATTGTTTACTTTGACACACTCTTGGCTCGCCCACCTCTGCCCCCCCCAACCCCCCTCAAAAAAACATTAGTGGTCCCCACCGTTAACCTTGTTATTTCTTACCCTGTCCTTTTATATCTCTCTCACACAGGCACATGCACACACATATATACACACATGCTTTTTACTAACAGGCTACTAGTGGGAAATAAAAAAAAAATTCCTTTGTACTGAGCTGTGGCCATGTTGGATGTCTGTGGATGGGAATGTATGATAAGAGGAAGAAAGGTTTCACTGGGGAGACTCTGGGGAGCAAAACCCACTCTTACTTTCACAGGAAATGGCACTTTCAGATTTCCTCTGAGCTGCAGGACACGGCTGTTTGCCTAGAGAAAGTGACCCTGCTGTAACGGTTTGTACTGAATGTTACATCAAAGGGAGCTGTAATGTCACAATCAACGGATCTGAAAAGTCAATAACAAGCCATTCGAACACATACCACACAGTCACACTGGAAAGCAAATAATAACTCACTGCTTAGATGTTTTACAGAATAACTTAGCAACTGACTGAGCAACTTGATACAGTTTCTATAGCAGCAGAAAATAAGAAAGCTGAACAGCATCAGATTCTAATAGCTAAAACCAAGAATGTTTAATGACTTACACAAAGAATGAAAACGTATAATGTGACTGAGATCTCGAAACATAAAAAATAATCAAATGGTAGATAGAATAAAACCAAAGTGACAATCATCAAAACGCAGTCATTTTTGGTCCTGGGCGAAAATACTTGGACCATCGAATACAGTCAAAGTATTGCTTTTGATTACAGACATATCAACTCATGAAGGCATCTGCATCATCACAAGGAAGCAAAATCACTCAAAGGGGTTCTAGGCAGCTTTACTACAGGAACTCTATGTAGCCTTGTAAAGTTTTACACACTGAGTTCATACTGCAGTCAGAGTTGATATCTGACTGCAGATATAAGGCTATATGTATAAGGCTGAAATTTTAACTTCTAACCACTGGATTCCCTGAACTATCCTGATTTCTCTCCACTTTTAAGAACTTTTTGTTTAATTTAGTTGTTGTCTAAAAATGTTAAGTTTTATTAGCTTCAGTTGTTTTAATTATTATTTTAATTATTATTACAATATTATTATTACAAATCTCAATGAACTGACTCAAAGCTGTAGGGGCCAGTGGGCCAAAATACCTCCACAATTATGTGGGAGAATGTTGATGCTAAATGTGGCTCAACATTTAGCAGCTATATACTCATAAGGAGTAATGAAGTTCTTTAATGAAGATCACTAGAAAGCATCACAGATCAAATAAGCCATGGATCACAAAGGGGATAGAAGATGCATGTAAAAAGAAAAATAATCTATATAAGAGATTCATAAAACAGAGGACAAAAGATGCTGAAATAAAGTACAAGTTATATAAAAATAGATTAGTAAATATTATAAGAACAAGTAAGAAAGAATATTACCACAAATTATTGGAGCAAAGTAGAAGTAACACACAAGAAACATGGAGGATATTAAATAGTATAATCAAAAAGGGCTCAAAAAATAAGAATTATCCAGATTATTTTAAAAAAGATAAAGATATTGTGCTTGATAAAACTAAAGACATTGCAAATGAATTTAATGATTTCTTTGTAAATGTTGGCTTTAATTTCGCAAAAGAAATTCCAGAGTCAAGAAATAATAACGACCTAAATAAACGTGTTACTCAGAATGTGTCCTCCATGTTTATTGGTGCTGCAACCAGAGAAATAATAAACATTGTGAAGACATTTAAAAATAAAAAGTCCACTGACTGTTTTGGTATTGACATGATATTAGTTAAAGGTATTATAGAATATATAGTGCAACCTTTCGCATACATTTGTAATCTGTCCTTTCAAACTGGTGTGTTTCCCTCACAAATGAAAATAGCAAAAGTTATTCCTATCCATAAAAACGGAGAGAGATGTCAGTTTACCAATTATAGGCCAATATCACTACTCCCACAGTTCTCAAAAATTTTAGAAAAGTTATTTGTTAATAGACTTGATACATATATTGAGAAGCATAATCTCCTAAGTGATAACCAATATGGCTTTAGAGTAAAAAGGTCCACTTCAATGGCAGTGATGGAACTTGTTGAAGGGATATCTAATGCTATAGATACTAAGGAATATACTGTTGGTGTTTTTATAGACTTAAAAAAAGCGTTTGATACAATTGATCATTCTATATTAATGAATAAACTAGAGAGATATGGCATAAGAGGGTTAGCATTCAAGTGGATGAAAAGTTACCTGGATGAAAGATATCAATATGTCGAATTCAATAATGTAAAATCTAAGCAGTTGAAGGTAACTTGTGGTGTTCCTCAGGGCTCTGTGCTGGGCCCTAAATTATTTATATTATATATAAATGACATATGTAGCATTTCCAAACTGTTAAAATGTGTATTGTTTGCTGATGATACCACTCTGTACTGCTCAGGCAAAAACCTAGAACAGCTTCTGACAAGTGTTGGTCAAGTTACTTGAAAAAAGTAATCAGTAACTAATTACTGATTACTTCCCCAAAAAAGTAATCCCGTTACTTTACTGATTACTTATTTTCAAAAGTAATTAATTACTTAGTTACTTTTTAAAAACAAGATTTACAACCTGAATAGGTGATAAAGCGATAGAGCTTTCAGCCCAATTCTACTTTTTCTACATAATCCATCATACAAAATGTAATCAAATGGAAAAGTCTCTTTTTTTAACTTGTTTTATCAGTTTTAATCTTTTAACTTTATGCATCAAGCAAAAATTTAATTATATGCAACATTCTCTGACTTGAATAAATTAGTTTAACATTTAAACCTGTTTTCTACACATTCCAGCACATAAAATAAAATATTTTTTGTGTTTACACTCACTCTTTCAAATAGATGTAAGTAAAACACAGCAGAAAATAAATAAAGTCAAAGACTAAGCGGTCCTGTTGCTCTATTTTCACCTGTAAAGCAGGACTGAGGGTAGGCGGCGGTTTACCCTGGTGCAGGTGTGCCGCGGTCAGTTGCGCATTACGTCGTAGCGCACTCGGTGCTTGCTCGGAAGTTTAGGGTTTTTTTTTGCTGTAAAAAGAAGTTTTCTTCCCACGCACGATGGACGCTAATGTTTTTGTCACTTTTTATGGAATCAAACTCAAAGTAAGGTCAGTACTTCCACGCTTTAAACGCTGCACGCTCATACTCTCTCCCACAATCGATATGTGATCCACTGTTGATCTGCACACAGCTGTTGTCACTAACGGCGCACTCGCTTATGTCACTGTCGTGAGACATTCTCGCAAAAAAAATCACGGTTTTAGTAACGCAGTAACGCAGCGTTCCTACGGGAAGTAACGGTAATCTAATTACCGTTTTTGCAATAGTAATCCCTTACTTTACTCGTTACTTGAAAAAAGTAATCAGATTACAGTAACGCGTTACTTGTAACGCGTTACTGCCCATCTCTGCTTCTGACTACAGTGGAAAAGGAGTTAAATATATTAAAAAACTGGTTTGATGTAAATAAGTTATCATTAAATATAAAGAAAACAAAATGGATTATTTTTGGCACTAGACAAATGAAAAATGTATCTAAAATAAGGGTTAATGGAATTGAAATTGAAAGAGTGTACGAAAATAAATTTCTCGGAGTGATAATTGATGATAAGCTGAGTTGGAAGTGTAACCCACATCAGATTTGTGGGTTGTGCTGCTGCATAAGGTTGGAGGTGTAATTTTCCCTCCCCGCCGCTAGGAGGCGAGTATGCCTTGAGATGACTTTCTGTTAGTCAACATTTCCTGTTGTGGAAGCCATTACTCACGAGGCAACCGCTACTCACGAGGCAACCGCCAAATTAGCTGAAAGATCCTGGATCTGAGATCTGTGAAATACGGCCGTGGGAAGCTGCGTCAGCTGGACGAGCTATCTCACCACGAGCTCCGATTGGTTTTTGACCAGGACTGGATCATTTGAGATCTGAACCCTGTGGGTTCAGTGGCGAGCCAATCCCGAGAGAGTGACTGTCGATGGACCCGAGTGCGGTGTGGCCAGCCGTGGGATCCATCTTCAGCGAACCTCAGGACTATTACTACCTTCCTTGATACAGATAAGACTAACACTTTAAAAATCTACCCGGGTAGTGTTCGAACCAATGGACAGAAACACACACACAAGGAACTCTAATTTCTCTTTCTAAAGAGAAGTGGACTGAGCAACGGGAGTGGAAGCTCTTTAATTGAAACTCTTTGGAGAATTTCCTTAAAGAGGATGTTGTTTTGATTTTATTTTTGGGCCCTTTAATGTGCGTTTGTGCACTGTAGGAAGCCGGCTTTAGACAGGCAGGGTTTGTAAACTTTACAACTTTCAATACAGTTTCTACTCAAATCACATCTATTCTATCATTGTGTGGTTCCTTCTCTGCTGATCCTTTCAAGGCTCCATAGTCTTACCTAGAACTTTCTGATACTGGTCCAAAGTCGTCGAGACAATAATTTAATGCATATCTCATGTTGTTTAATTGTAATACCTGTTACAAAAGTGGCGAGCCAGCCAGGAGCCTAGTTAAGTGTCAGCAGTGAAACATATCTCAAGTTTGGGGAATTGTATAAAAAAAAAGTTGTTTAAAAGTTGTTTGTCATTGCCAAAGATGGAGTTCATAGCTAACTCAGGTATCAAAGTCCCTAATGCAGTGATTGTAAGTGGGTTGCTTGAATCGCCAGAAGATGAGGAGATTATAGACTTTCTGAAGAAATTTGGTTCTTTTAGGCTTGTTTCAGTAACTGATGCTGAATCAGAGTTTTATAAAAACCTGATTATTGAATATCAAGATGGTGCCGCCATTGAAGCCTTATCTTCTCTTTTGCCTTACACACATGAACTCAAAGAGAACCCAAGTGTCAGGTATCTCGTTCAAGCTTTGGCTAGCATTTACACTACGAAGGTTGGCTGCAATGTTACCAAAACCTACCTCAATGAGATAAAGAAATTGGCAAAATTAAGTGGGAAAGACTACGAAGAAGTGCTGAGAGACATGATGTCAGAGATCAGTGAGGCAATTGGAACTGACAGCATTGATGAGGCATCTGTAGCCAAACCGTTCGACACATCTCTTGAAACAGTTGAAACCTCAGAGCACCGGATGTTCAGAAGTCCCTCCTTAACAGATTCCGGTCAAGATTGCCCCAAACCAAAGCCACCCACCATCCTGAGGCAAAATCTACCCATCAGGGAGAGTGACCTCCACCCACCTGATGTTCAAAAGGTCATCGTTGAACACATTGTAAGGAAAAGTGACTGTAACACATATCCACATTTTCCCATCAAGCTTCACCCATTTTCAGGAAAAACCCCAAGACCCAGTAATGAGACCGACTACGACACATGGCGATCACATGCTGAGCTTCTCAGGAAAGATCCCACTCTGTCCAATCTTCAGAAGTCTCGGAAAATGGTTGAAAGCTTGCTCTCCCCTGCAGCAGATATTGTTAAAAGGCTAAGTCCTGAAGCTACCCCTGAAACTTACCTTCAACTGCTGGATGCAGCCTTTGGAACTGTTGAAGATGGCGAAGAACTTTTCGCCCAGTTTATGAACACTCTTCAGGATCCTGGTGAAAAGGCTTCGTCTTACCTCTGCCGCCTCCAGGCTGTTCTAAACCTTGCTGTTAAGAGGGGAGGGATTGCTGCTGAAGAAGCAGACAAATATATTCTCAAACAATTCTGCCGCGGTTGTTGGGACAACATCTTGCTCTCTGACCTCAACCTAGAAGAAAAGAAAAGTCACCCTCCAGCGTTTGCAGAGCTCCTGTTACAGATCCGTACTGAAGAGGATAGACATGCAGCCAAAGTCACACGCATGAAGAAGCACCTCGGCTCAAATCGACAGCGGGCCATTACTAGCTCGCAAAGCACATGTGCCTGCAGCCAGCAAGTAGTGATCCCACCCGAGTCCAACACGTTGGCGTAACTCAAACAGCAGGTCGCATCTCTTCAGAGCCAGCTTACCGCATTGATGTCAAAGAAACCCCAAAAGACCTCGAAACCCAAGGGGAGCGCTGAGCACACATCCAGCCAACCACTACCACCTAAACTTAACCCTAGAGCACCAAGCTGGAAGCCCTCCAACCCAAAACAGAATGCAAGGCCAAAGGCTTGGTATTGTTTCAAGTGTGGTCAGGATGGCCACATTTCCTCAACTTGCACTAACGAACCAAACCCCACTCTCGTTGATGAAAAAAGAAGTCAGCTAAGAGAAAAGCAGCGTCTTTGGGATGCAACCGACCATCTAACTCCCAATGAAAATTTTTAGATGTAGCCTCAGTTGTAGGGCAAACTGAGGCTGTAGCAGCTCACCAGCGCCCTGTTAATAAAGACGCTACACCTAAATTAAGTGCTGCTTTGAACCAGTGTAATGTCAGGAAACACCTTTCGAAGGTTTCCCCAAAACTGATAGGTACAAAGAGTACATGCCAAGTGATGATCCAAGATAAACAGTTTAACTGTCTGATGGACACAGGTTCACAAGTGACTACGGTTACCAAGTCCTTCTTTGATCAACATCTGTTCAAAACACAGATAGAGCCACTGTATGATCTATTGGAAGTTGAAGGTGCCACTGGGTTACCCGTGCCTTATTTGGGCTACATTAAAATCACCATCACCTTCCCAGAACAATTCCTGGGGAAGGAGTGTGATGTCCCAACCTTGGCCTTAGTGGTCCCAGACAGTGGAACATCTGGCTTTCATGTACTGATTGGTACTAACACCCTTGATGTGGCATATAACATGCACAAAGAGAAAGGTCCAGTGATCCACCACCCTTCAGCAGATGGCTACAAGACTGTGCTGAAAGTATTACAACTGCGACATGAACAATGTCATGACAGTAACATTGGAGTGGTGAGGATGCATGGGAAAGACAAGAAGGTTGTTCCGGCTGGAGAAACTGTTGTTTTAGAGGGAACTGTAGCAGTCAAGGGACTCCAGTCGGAGAAGTGTGCCATTGTGGAGTACCCTACATCATCGCTGCCTGGAGGACTTCTAGTAAAGACCTGCCTCCTTAACATACCGACCAGATCCCCATGCAGGCTACCAGTTGTGATTTCTAATGCGTCTGAGCACGACATCACTATTCCGGCCAAGAGCGTGATTGCTGAGCTCAATGCAATCCAGGCTATTCTACCGCACAAACAGAGTGCGACGGAGGGTCAGGAGCCAACCAAGCTACCTGGATCCAAGTCCCCTAATCAACCTAAGCTGGTCTTTGACTTTGGGGAATCTCACATTTCTCCAGAGTGGAGAGACAGAATTGTGGAAAAGCTAAATGGATTGCCTGAAGTCTTTGCCATGAATGATATTGACTTTGGGAGGACAGATAAAGTAAAGCATCACATCAAGCTGTCTGACCAAACACCATTCAAGCACAGGGCCCGGCCAATCCACCCAAACGATGTGGAAGCCGTCAGAAAACATCTTCAAGAACTTCTTGATGCTGGAGTGATTCGTGAGAGCGAGTCTCCATTTTCATCTCCTATTGTTGTGGTCAGGAAGAAAAATGGTCAAGTTCGCCTCTGTATTGATTACAGGAAGTTGAACCTGCAGACAGTGAAGGATGCGTACGCACTCCCAAGGATGGACGACACTTTCACAGCACTCTCTGGTTCCAGGTGGTTCAGTGTTCTCGACCTCAAGTCTGGTTATTACCAGATTGAGGTTGATGAAGCTGATAAGCCCAAGACTGCCTTTGTCTGCCCGCTTGGTTTTTGGGAGTTTAATCGCATGCCTCAAGGAGTGACGAACGCCCCAAGTACCTTCCAGAGGCTGATGGAAAAGTGCATGGGCGACATGAACCTGAAGGAGGTTGTAGTTTTTCTGGATGACTTGATAGTCTTTTCAAAGACTTTAGAAGAACACGAAGCGAGACTCATCAAGGTTCTCAACCGGTTGAAGGAGTACGGGCTGAAGCTGTCTCCAGAAAAATGCAAGTTCTTCCAGTCTTCGGTTCGTTATCTGGGACATGTGGTGTCGGAGCGGGGAGTGGAAACAGACCCAGAGAAGATAGCAGCATTAAGGACCTGGCCAGTTCCTCACCGCCTAAAAGAGCTGAGAGCCTTCTTGGGATTCTGCGGGTACTATAGGAAGTTCATCAAAGGCTATTCAAGCATAGTAAAGCCTCTGAATGACCTGACATCGGGGTACCCACCTGTTCAGAAGCATTCCAAGTCAAAAGACAAGAGTGGGCAGTACTACCACCCAAAAGAACCATTTCTGGACCGTTGGACACCCGCTTGCCAGCAGGCCTTTGAAATGATTATAGACAAACTGACAACATCCCCAGTTCTAGCCTTTGCAGATCCCACGTTGCCCTACATCCTACACACGGATGCAAGCTCCACCGGCCTCGGAGCGGCCTTGTATCAGGAGCAGGAGGGGCAGCTGCGTGTTGTTGCCTACGCTAGCAGAGGGTTATCACGTAGTGAATCCCGCTACCCGGCTCACAAGCTTGAGTTCCTGGCATTGAAGTGGTCTGTGACAGAGAAGTTCAGTGACTATCTGTATGGCAATCAGTTTACGGTGGTCACTGACAGCAATCCTCTCACTTATATACTTACTTCTGCCAAGCTCGATGCAACCAGCTATAGGTGGCTGGCTGCACTCTCCACCTTCTCTTTTAAGCTCCAGTACCGCCCTGGGAAACAAAATGGAGATGCTGACGCATTGTCGAGACGCCCTCACGGCAATCTGCGTGATGACCTACCATCTCAGAAAGAGTGGGACAGGATACGTCGTTTCACTCAACATCACCTATCTGACCCAGGAGACATTGAAATGGTTAATCCAGAGGTCGTTCAAGCCATTTGTGAGAGACAACTTGTCTATTGCGCCGACAATGCAATGGACTGTGATGGTAGTATCTCCCTGGTTGAAAGCCTGGCCATTTCTGCAGATGCGGTGCCTGACAGTTTTGGTCATGAGGACGGGCTTGGAGGACTACCCATCATCCCAAACCTTTCAGAAGAGGACCTCAGAGACAAGCAACGAGCTGATCAGTGCATTAAGCATGTCATTTCCCAGATTGAGCACGGAGTGAAACCACCATCTAGTCTAAGAACCGAGCTTCCAGATCTGCCTCTCTTGTTGAGAGAATTGAACAAGTTTGAGCTCCGAAATGGCATCCTCTATAGAACACGCCTAGAAGAGGGACACCCACAACATCAGTTAGTCTTGCCTGAGGAACTTCGGGACGTGGTATTGACCAGTCTGCACGACGACATGGGTCACACGGGAAAGGAACGCACAGTGGATCTAGTCAGAGCTAGATTCTACTGGCCAAGAATGGCTTTGGACATTGAGAAGAAAATAAGGACGTGTACCAGGTGTGTGTGCAGGAAAGCTCTACCCGAGAGAGCTGCACCTCTGGTGAATATAACAACGACGCGACCACTCGAATTAGTATGTATGGACTTTTTGTCTGTTGAACCAGACAGAAGCAACACAAAGGACATCCTCGTGATCACTGATCACTTCACCAAGTATGCTGTAGCTGGACCGACACAAAATCAAAAGGCTCGAACAGTTGCAAAGTGGTTGTGGGAAAATTTCATCATCCATTATGGATTCCCAGAGAAGCTGCACAGTGACCAAGGTCCTGATTTTGAGTCGCGGTTGATCAAGGAACTCTGTCAGATTGCGGGCATCCGCAAAACGCGAACAACACCATACCACCCGAGGGGCAACCCAGTGGAACGCTTCAACCGCACTCTATTAGACATGCTTGGCACTCTGGGAAGTCAAGAAAAATCTCACTGGAAGGACTTTGTAAAGCCGTTGGTCCACGCGTACAACTGTACCAGAAGTGAGGTGACTGGGTTCACACCATATGAACTAATGTTTGGACGCCAGCCAAGGTTGCCTGTCGACCTCGCATTTGGGTTACCAGTGAAAGAACAGCGACACAAGTCACATTCCCAATACGTACAAGACCTTAAATCTCGCCTTGAGCAGAGCTACAAAGTTGCCACAAGAACTGCTGCCAAGGTAGCTGAGAGGAATAAGATTCGGTTTGATAAGCGAGTGAGTCCTTCTGCTTTAGGCGTTGGCGACAGAGTACTCGTCAGAAACGTGCGTATTCGAGGAAAGCACAAGCTCGCTGATAAGTGGGAGTCCACAGTCCATGTGGTAGTAAAGAAAGCTGGAGATCTCCCAGTCTATACAGTTAGACCAGAGAACGGCGAGGGTCCCAAGCGCACGCTGCATCGTGACCTCTTACTCCCATGCGGATTTCTTGCCGCACCAACGGAGGAGCGTGCTCAGCCCAAACGAGCTAGAAAGCCTAGGACACGTCAGAATACTCCCAACAGGACAACGGAGCTTGACCAGTCTTCAGACGAGGAGGACATTGTTCCCATTGCCTGGTTCGAAACACAGCCAGTCTCTGAGACGACTGGGGGTGCTGCAAGGCAAAATGCCCCAAGAGACCTAGGTTCCAGTCACGCCAAGAGTAACCTGACATCAATCTCCGCTGAGTCAACGGAGGTTCCGGAAGGTGCCAATGTTATGCCTGATGCCACATCAATTTACCATGAAACAGATCAATGTGGCGATGAGCAGACTCCAGATGATGGTCAGACCTCACCTCCTGCTGCGGACGTACCAGCACCTGAACTCCATGAATCTGTGGGAGAAGCAAAGATGGATGATAGTGCATCCACTGAATCTGAGGGACAAAGGATGCCGCTGGATAGCAGTTCAGGAGAAGATGAGTTGTTTAACGAGGTCAAGGATTTGAGTGAGGACCAACCTAAAGAGATCCCAGTCCTCCCGGACAGGTTGGAGGATGTGATGAATGATCCTGGAACTGAAGGACAAGAGGAGAGTGGTGAAGTAGAGGAACGGGTTAACGCTGATATCCATGTCAGGAGGTCTGAGCGGGATCGTCAACCACCAATGAGGCTCGACTACACTGAATTGGGGAAACCAATTGTCACCGTGGTGAAGTCTTTCTTCCAAGGGTTGACCGATGTGTGGAATGACATGGTAAATGAAGGTGAAGCACCTGCTTCTTCCCTTGCCTTTCCCCCCACGAAACATTTGTGTGAACCTTGTCATGCACAGGGACGTGCAAGAGTTCAGGAGGGGAGAGTGTAACCCACATCAGATTTGTGGGTTGTGCTGCTGCATAAGGTTGGAGGTGTAATTTTCCCTCCCCGCCGCTAGGAGGCGAGTATGCCTTGAGATGACTTTCTGTTAGTCAACATTTCCTGTTGTGGAAGCCATTACTCACGAGGCAACCGCTACTCACGAGGCAACCGCCAAATTAGCTGAAAGATCCTGGATCTGAGATCTGTGAAATACGGCCGTGGGAAGCTGCGTCAGCTGGACGAGCTATCTCACCACGAGCTCCGATTGGTTTTTGACCAGGACTGGATCATTTGAGATCTGAACCCTGTGGGTTCAGTGGCGAGCCAATCCCGAGAGAGTGACTGTCGACGGACCCGAGTGCGGTGTGGCCAGCCGTGGGATCCATCTTCAGCGAACCTCAGGACTATTACTACCTTCCTTGATACAGATAAGACTAACACTTTAAAAATCTACCCGGGTAGTGTTCGAACCAATGGACAGAAACACACACACAAGGAACTCTAATTTCTCTTTCTAAAGAGAAGTGGACTGAGCAACGGGAGCAGAAGCTCTTTAATTGAAACTCTTTGGAGAATTTCCTTAAAGAGGATGTTGTTTTGATTTTATTTTTGGGCCCTTTAATGTGTGTTTGTGCACTGTAGGAAGCCGGCTTTAGACAGGCAGGGTTTGTAAACTTTACAACTTTCAATACAGTTTCTACTCAAATCACATCTATTCTATCATTGTGTGGTTCCTTCTCTGCTGATCCTTTCAAGGCTCCATAGTCTTACCTAGAACTTTCTGATACTGGTCCAAAGTCGTCGAGACAATAATTTAATGCATATCTCATGTTGTTTAATTGTAATACCTGTTACAGAAGTCTCATATAAACCATGTGAAAACAAAAATGTCAAAAACCATTGCTATTCTCTATGAAACAAAGCATGTCCTGAACAAAAAATCCTTATACACACTTTATTGTACTCTGTTGCTTCCATACATGACTTACTGTCTGGAGATATGGGGTAATGCATATAAAACGAACACTCTTCCTATTTTCAAGTTACAAAAAAGAGCTATAAGAATTATAAACCAATCAAACTATATAGAACCAACTAACATTTTGTTTATTAATCTGAATACCCTGAAATTTTATGATTTAGTTGAATATAAAATGGCACAGATAATGTATAAAGCACAAAATAACTTGCTTTGCCCCAGTACTCAGAAGCTGTTCAAAGTCAGAGAGAGTCAATATGACTTAAGGGGAACAGATTTCTTTAAAAAAAACAAGATAAGGACAAATATAAAGCAGAGATGTGTTTCTGTTAGAGGAGTTAACCTGTGGAATAGTTATGACAGTGATTTAAAAAGGCGTAGTTCATTTTCCTTGTTTAAAAATATGTTTAAAAATAGAATATTAGAAAAATATATATATCAAGAATGAAAAGAGCAAAAAACAAAACAAAACAAAAAAACCTCTTGATTCTTTTGCTTTGATGTAGTTACTTATCTAAGGTGGAAAGTTTTTTTTTCTTTTTTTCTTGTTTGTTTGTTTGTTTGTTTGTTTTTTTGCTTTGGTTTATTATTTGCTTTGAGCCCTGTGTACAGGAGCTGCATGCAAAACGATCTTTTGTTAAAAGGGTTGGCGTAATAAGCAAATGCTTCAGCCAATACCTTTTGATTAGCCTTGTCTCATGCTTTCTTGCTTTGTGGTAGATCTTTGTTCTGTCTTCACTGAGATATTTGAATGCTAATCAATCAAATCAAATCAAAATATAGATTTTGACAGAAAACCATAGAGGCCTGTAAAAACTCTTTTTACATGACTTGTGTTTTATTTATTTTATATATTCATTTATTCTAGAGTAAAGGTTGGTTTTTAGTCTTTGTTTGACTTCTGAATTCTCTCTCAATTCCTTTTGTATTCTTTACAAGTAAGTATTCTTCTTATTTTTAGACTTTTTTACTTTTGATTCCAAGAATCCTGAGTTTACTTTTGATTATTATGGTGATGGGTGTCAGTTATGCAAATCAGTGTTTTGGTGTATTTTATTGGTAGTAGTTTTAATTTCCTGCTTTCCTGTCTGTTCCTCCCTCTGTTTTGTCTTTCATTTCAGACCTGTTCTAGTTTTTCTGTCCAGCCTATTCTCTTTTTAGTATTTTTTTTTTTAGTTTTTTTTTTTCCTGTTTTACTTTGAAGGTTTGTTCTCTTCAAAGCCTTGTGTCAATTTTACTTCCTCCTTTGGGATCCTCTTGATTAGTCGTGTCCAAATTCATGGGCTGCATCCTCCTGAGGACCCGCCCTTCACGGTCTACGTGGGCCGGGTCCTCAGAAGGTTGGGTAGGCCGGAAGTAAACGGCCTTCTGATTAGCGTCACCGCTGTCTCGGTGGACTTGCTATCTAAAATATAACAGGACACTGGCGTAAATTCTCGACTATCTCACACTTCTGTTTAATCAGTTTTCTGTTTGACGTTTATTCAGCTGTGTGAAAACCAAGGAGGAACCCACCCAGAGGATTAATAAAGTTTTATTTTATTTAATCTAATCTAATAACTTTAATCTCAGCCAAACCGATTTACTCACGGACAAGTAAAACACTGAAAAAAGACAAACAATAACATTTTTAGGTTGTCTTAGTGACTTATATATAACGTTTAACCTGAGTAGCAAAAGTACACGGTGATCGTAGTTGTGCCGTTCTCGGCAGCTTCAATGACCCTCAAGCTCCCGGCTAGCTATCGAGCTCGTGGATAACAGACGTCTCCGAAAACGTCGAAGCGCTTTTGAAAATATGCGATGTCTTAATAATCCGAACAGATATTTGAAGTTTACACACCAACATTCTCGCTTGAAAATATGTTAAAAGTTTATTTTGTGAACCAGAAAGATTAATATGAGTAATTTTAAAACTTAGTAGCGGCCGCCATTGCCGGAAACTGGAGTTTGGCTGGGCCCCGCTATGAATTCTGGGATATGGTAGGCCACGAAGGACACACCCGACCCATCCTTCAAATTCGGGGAAAAGGAGGACGCATTTGTTGGCTGCATTCGGAGGAGTCTATGAATTTGGACAGCCTTCGGCGCATTGCTGTGACGTAATCGGTCTACAAATGCGTCCTCAGGAGGATGCACCCCATGAATTTGGACATGACCATTGTCTTCACCTGTTAGTAATTACTTTCACCTGTGTCTCATTCACTATCTGTTTCAGCCAGCCCTCTGTATATAAATACTGCTGTCTCCCTTTTTGCCCTTGTCAAATCATTTGTCTGTGCTTCTCATGGTACCTTGTATATTCTCTTGATTTCTCTGTGTGTTTTGCTGGATTCTGTTATGATTTGGGAGGCTTCGGTTAAGCAGGCAAACAAAGCCTTGTCTTTAGTTCTGCCTTTTTGTCCTAAATTCAGTTTCAATACCTCAGTTTAGCCATTTTCCAGACCCCTTATTTATCACGCATACCCTGGCTATTTTGAGCAGCTTTTTTTGTTGTGTCCATTCATAGCTGATTTTCAGCCATAAAAAAGAGACAAGTCAAACCAGTACATATGCCTAAGTATATAGCCAACTAGCTATCCAGGCACAGTAATAAAAGGAGGGATAGAAAAACATGTCAGCTGACAAAGGATTTAAATGGTCCTGGAGAACTACAATACATATGATTGTGTTTTACATGTCAGAAAGGTACTGCATTGTTATCTAGGCCAAGATTGCTCCAGCCAAACAGATTATATTCCTCTCACTTCACAATTGTTTTGTTATAGTTTTGCTGTACATTTTTTCTTTTGGTAGCACAAATGTCCTCACAGTACCACTTGACTTCTTCTCAAAATAACAAAAAAAAGAAAAAAAAATACACTGTACATATGATATATACAGGTTTTAGTTTACACTTGAATGTATTGCTTTGCAATTATAAATTAGGAAAATCAAAACAAAAAATATGTTTTTTTCATTGCTTTTGGGAGACAGTTTGCTCCCATCTTGGAGAAATAAAGTATAGTAAAGAAATCAAAGGTTTTTGAAGCTGCTCTTGCAGGAGTGTCTTATTCTAATTTCACAGCAGTAGTAAAGAGATGAGTTCTCTGCTTGTACATCAAAGAAGGCTTGATTTGCCTTATACAACCTTTACCCTAAAACCTAACTCACTTGTTGTTACCATGACAGGCAAAGTGATAAAGTTACAATCTATTCTATTAAAAATGCTTTTAGAAGGAGAAAGCAGACAAATACAGCAAAGCAGAAGAAAATAAAAGGAAAAATTACATTTTTTAAGAAATTGGGGAGTACATGGAAACTACACATAGGGGTAGTGAGGGGATTTGAACAAAGGCCATTCTTCTTGTGAGGCAACAGAGATAACCACTGTTCCACCATGCTGGTGCCAGTAGTTTTGCAGTAATCAGGAAATAAAGTGGCCAGCAAATAATTCAATCATTCTTTGTGCTGTCCCTTAGTGTTTCTTTTTTTTTTTACTCATGATGTCCCTAACAGCATTAAAGCAGCATCTGATTTTTAATCCTCATATAATGGGACAGCATCTCATTTCATGCTGCTTTAATGCAGTGTGGTTTTAAAAGTTTGTACTCAAACAAGTGCTTTTTTTTTTTTAAATGCTTGGACAGCATTGAGTGTTCCTGAGCTGAATATTTTTCTTCCCCTTACTGTGCCCTCACATAATCCTATTGTCTATTAGCAGCAATACCATTAGCACTTCAGTGAACAGCCAATAAGGAAGCAGCGTATAACCCTGACCCAAGGTTCAGCTTATTGCTTGTTCTTGAACAGTGGCTAAGCTGCAACTGAGGTAAGAAGGTGGGGCCAATAAAGATTGGAATCGCCTTGAAGAATAACTTGCTGAAGACAGAAGAGTGAACAACGAGGCACTATTCACAGTTTTGTACAACTCAACGTTTTTAGAATTTCTACAAGTTAGCATGACCCAAAGAGCTCCAACAGGAATATAAATGACAGGTTAAACTAAACCAGCATTATACTTTTACTGCATGTTAGGAAAAAAAATTCCCCTATATCGCCTCTTGTTTCCTTTTAATGCCGTGTGAGTACTTTATGTGCTTTTGTTTGGACAGAGGATCGTTGCAAATACAGTTTATCAGAACACGCCTCTTGTATTTAGACATTTCAGTACCAATTCCCCACAGAGCACTAAGCATTACCTTGCAGGAACAAATTCAAGTGCTTTGCCCACTCACTGTAAAAGCACAAATTTATGGCTTAACATCTGTCTGACTCCCACTAAAACATTTTGCACAGCCTCTCCTTTGCCCTGATTACATCTATCTAAAAGTGATGCATGCATCAACCAGTTGCTGACAATACAGCTGGCGTTTGACATTCGACAGAAATGTTTTGGATCATAGTTTGACATGTTGTCATGCCCATTCTGGATGAAGCTTCTGACTGATCTCTTCCTTAATCACACCTCCTTCTCCCTCCGATTGCTTTCCAGATTTTCCTTCTCTGCCCTTCCTCAACCATTCTTGCTTCACTCCCTTCCTATCTTACTCCAGTGCTCCATCACCTTAGCTCCTCATTTATTCTGTCTTCCTTCTATCTCCTCTAGCCCGTCTACACGATTCACACTCTCCTGTCCTCGTTTCTTCCTCACAGCCTGTGGTGCTCATTTCAGAGAAGAATCATCCAGCCCCCTGGAGTTCCAATACTTTGTGTGCAGAATCGTAAATCAAGAAACCTAGAAGACAGATTCCTCTCCAAACTCTGCCATTTGTAAACAGCTGACTGTAAGTGATGCAGTGTACCAACAGGCTGAAACTAACACAAAACTGAGAGTTAAACACAGGTAGAGGATGTAGATGATCAGTCGCGAGGGACTGCACGGATGTTCCCGGCCTCAGAGTTAACAAGGCGTGACAAGATGCTTTTCAGAAACTGGTTCGATATGTGCTGTGAGTTTCCCCTGGTACTCGGCTGAAGTTTATTTATAAAATGTTTTTAAAAAAAATATGGTTTAGCACAAAATGCTTTATTGAGAGCAAGGGACATAAAATAATAATGATATAAAAGAAAGAATGATCGCATCACTCAGCTCCAGATGTAGGGCAGAGCTTATGCGTGTTCTCGTCTCTGCACACACATACCACAGTGGAAACTAAATACTGGATCACTGCAGGGCCCACCAAGTAAACTTTGAAACACATGATCTCACACAGCTTTGTCTTCCCTTATGTTCTGTGCTAGTTTGTTGCATTTGCCATGAGATACAGAAAAATTAATGGTTTAGTGTCATTTGATCAAACGTTACTTCGATCAAAAGTCAGATCACTGTGTAAAGTCCTATGAAGTATTTATGGCTGTAAATGCTGTATAGACATAAAATGCTAAATTCAATGAAATAAAATATAATCTGGTTTAAGGGATTTGTACCGAATGTCGTGTCAATCATGGATACCTTTCATGTCTCTTTGCAGTTTGAATGCGTGGTGAGCATTAAACTGGATTTGGTTTAGCAGTTTATTGACATCTATGATCTCAAATGTTGGGGATCATTTCAAACATGAGGGATATCAAAGGCAGAACTTCCAACAGCGGAGCCTCACGGCCCAGAAGGCAGGAAAAAGCACAATCAACGTGACTATCAAGTAGGCCCTCTGCTATACACAGGATACATATAGTTGGTGAGCTTAAGTTCCACTATTAGTTTGTTTCTTTATTTTACCTTGTGAAAACAAAAGATTTATTTAGGAAGTATGCATTTTCCTTATAAATTGCTGCAAATATTTACTTAATTACGTAAACACCAGTGATTAACAATAAGCACATTATAGGAAAGGTTTTAATGTTAGAATGCTGGGAAATTACTTATACTGAGACTGAAACACATGCAGGGTCAAGAGATGATTAGAAATGGGTGGAAACACAGTTGATAACAATAAAGGGAAACAAGACACAGCAAGGAAAACTAAGCAAAGTACAAATGAGAAGACAACTAACAACATAAAGCAGGATGTCACAGAACACCAGACACTGTGACATCAGATACAGGGGAGGCAGGATGACACAGGGGAAATTAATACAAAATACAAACAAATAACTAAAACTAAGAAAACCTTCCATCCATCCATCCATTTTCTTCCACTTATCTAGGGCCGGCTCGTGGAGGCAGCAGCCCAAGCAGAGAAACCCAGACCTCCCTCTCCCCAGCCATCTCCTCCAGCTTATCTGGGGGAACACCAAGGTGTTCCCAGGCCAGCCAAGAGATATAATCTCTCCAGCTTGTCCTGGGTCTGCCCTGGGGCCTCCTCCCGGTGGGAGGACAAGAATGCACTCAGGGGGCATTCTTGTCAGATGCCCGAACCACCTCAACTGGCTCCTTTCGATGTGGAGGAGCAGAAGCTCTACTTTGAGCCCCTCCCGAATGGCCGAACTTCTCACCCTATCTCTTTTTTTTTTTTTTTTTTTTGTGTCCTGTTTGGATCTTTAGCCATCAGAATTGTTGTCTTAAGGCCAAGAAGGATGCCAAGCGGATTTATTTTACCAAGTGGATCATCATGGCCTTGCCATATTGGTCCCTTTGATTGACCTTTATTATAATTATGAATTTATTTTATTTTCGGTTGCTACAAACGGGACAGTTCTCACCCTATCTCTAAGGGAGAGGCCAGCCACCCTTCGGAGGAAGCTCATTTCCACCGGTTGTATTCGCGATCTCATTCTTTCGGTCACTACCCACAGCTCGTGACCATAGGTGAGGGTAGGAGCGTAGATCGACCGGTAAATTGAGAGCTTTGCTTTTACACTAAGAAAACCCGAGAATAGGAAAACCAGATACAAACAAGATGACAAGAACAAAGAACAGCACTGAGGTATTTTGATGTAAAACAGCGGTCCCCAAACTTTTTTGCGCCACGGATCGGTTTATGCCCAACAATATTTTCACGGACCGGTCTTTAAGGTGTCGCGGATAAATACAACAAAATAAAACTAGTACCGGTACCAAAAAAAAGAAGATTTATTCATAACACACGTGAAAAGACCCAGGAAAACTGAGTTAATGATAAAAACAATAACAAAATAACGCTGAAAACCGATAAAAACCCTGAAAACCATACATTTCAGACCTGAGCCTCAACTCTCGCAGCCCGGTACCAAACGACTCACAGACCGATACCGGTCCGAGGCCCGGGGGTTGGGGACCGCTAATGTAAAAGACAAATGAGGAACCTAAACACAAGTGAAAAGAACTCAGATTTACCAAGAAATTAGAACTGACAACTCGGATGCAAGGATACAAAAATAACATGAATACCAAAGCACAAAATACTGGAGGAGGTTGGATTCAAGCTGTGTTGTTAAAGTTTGACACATTTTTACCTCTTATGGAGAAAATATGCACTGTAGCTAATAGGCATCTCTTTTTTGTTCCATGTTTGTCGGCACATTACAGAACACTTTACGTTAGTTTAGCAAGGCTACACTACTTTGGGTTTATGGTAACCTACTTCAACACTATGGTATGAGTGTACGGTTTTTACTAAGCTAACTACATTTAATTTAGTAAACTCCCACCGTGAGGGTGTGTTTTAACTGATGAAACTGTGTCGTACTCAGGCTCGGACATCTGATTGTTGCCTGCTATTAATGACAGTACAGTTTAGTAATAGTCATATTTATAGCTTTAACACATTACTTAGTTAACACAGAAACTCACCAGCTCGGCTTCATCAGTCATAACAGCAATATCAATGAAAAGAAGATCCGGCAGGTAGGATCTATGAGCGGCCGTTAACACGTACCATCCCAGACTTAGATAAATTCACTCCGTCTTAAATAAATTTGTCATTTAAAGCAAATATGGGTCTGGCTGATAATAAATCACAACAAACAAATTGGCATGTTAGTAATATGGGAAAAAACCACACAATGAGTTTATACGATAAGCTTGGATATATATGTATATATGTACTGTGTATGAAGTTGTATACATTTAAAACTTGTAAAAGGTGCAAAAACACGTAACAATTCCTTTTAGTTAACTTCTCATTTACTGTTTTCAGGGCTTTTCGAGAGACAGAGAGAGTAGTGCTTGTGATACGTGGTCATCTACAACAGTTACTGCATAATATTACATAGTGATGCATAATGCTGGATTCTGACATTTAACAAAGCTGCCACCCTACTGCTGCATCTGTCAGTGGAAGCCTTTTGGTGATTAAAGTGTAACGTATCACTGAATATTTATATAGTGATTCACATGTGTGAAGAAAAATACCAGAAAATTCCTTTCTTTTAAAATGTAGCACACACAAAAACACCCATAAAACATACTGCACAGAATATTCTCCTTTTTATAAAGGGGCAAATGTTTAATGCTAGTCTGTTCCTTATACATGGTGTTAAACACTTTCTAGACATTCTGTCGGGTTTAGTCATATTGTTGATTGCTGTGCACTTAGTCAGGAGTGGGTCCTCAGCAGATGTGATATGTGGGCCTTGGTGGGAAGCAGCAACTCCCTCTCTGTGTGAAAATATCCAAACGGCAGGTCCTGATCGAGTGCCAGAATCTCCTGCCAGTCGATCACCAAGCTTCTCTCACTCACAGGATTGAAATGTGCCTGTCATTTTTCAGGTGGGAGGGGATGGGGCGTTTGGGCTTGAACATGCTGTTCTTTTTTCCCTCAGTGTTGGATCCAAATCCAGCACTGAGGGACTGTGATAAATAAAAAGGCAAAAGGAATGAGTACTCCAACTGAGTTTGTTTGGAGCTGTTTGGTCATATTTGTGATGTGAACAAAATTATAACCAATGAGACTAAAGAGCTACGTAGTTAAATTTTTATGGGTCTCAAAGAAGTACACGTGTCTGGAAACATGTCCAAGCTGCTTAGGAGGCCAAAGTTAACGGCACGAAAGAAGAGCAAGCATCACTCTGGACTGATTGCAAACCTTTTCAGTAGTTAATGGGTACTTTTCAGGCATCTAAGCTTGAATCATGCTACAAGACCCACAAATATAACCCTCATATCATCTTCATGGAACAATAGTTTTCAAAATTGCTATCAAGACACACATTAGGAGATGTGAAAATAGCCATTGATGCCCCATTATCTTACAATAAAAGCTTAACAAGCTCTTTGGGTGCTTTATTGTGTCCAGTGTTATGGGCACTTAACCCTGGCATAGAATAAAATGTCATACTTGGCACACCTTTTCTGCAACAATCACAGGTTAGGATCTGATCATGAAGAAATAGTTATTCACTTATTTATTCATTTTCTCTTATTGAGTTGTTGGTGTTATGCAACCATAAGATAATGTCCCAGATGCAGAAGTGCACAAACAAATCAGGAAAGAAATGATTACTGAAAGCATTCCAGTGCTTCCAAAACAAAGAGCTGATCAGCCATTCTATACACAGAAAAGCAAATGGCACAATAAGTATCAGTCATTTATTGTGGGGCCTACCGACACTGACAAAAATAACCATAAATATATTCCCACTACGGATAATACTGCATTCAGACAGTGTTTCTCACTCAGAAAAGACCTCTAAATGACTACCACCATCAATGGCACCACATAGTATCCTCTACTTTGTAATAAAGGGTTTCTCTTTTGAGTACTTCACTTTGGAAAATGGTTGCTTTATGGCAACCTTCACTTTTCTGTGGCCTCCTGCAGCTCCATGAATCCAAGAATGTGTTTTAATTCTCCTCAACACTCTGCCTTTGACTCTAACAGTGAAGGGGCTGTGGCAATGCTGGTGAGGGAGAGGTGACTGCAAATTCCTTGTAATGATTAAGAATGCATTCAAAGGCATATTCAGCCTTTTTTTTTTTTTATCTCAGCTTGGAGCTAAATTGCTCTCTTTTTCCAGCCCTCTGGATGCTCAAGTGCCACTGTATTATATGAGATGTCCCCCTAACAGGTGAAGGGGCATTCCATTACTTATTCATTCACTTAGCTTTTTATTTCTATTTGTGGAATCAAAGAGGCACAAAGGGAAGATACAAGCCTGTTTCTCCACCTCTTCTTCTTGTAGCCAAGCGAAAGCAAAAACATCATGGATAGCAAGATGTGTTTGGGCTCACACAATGTGGCTATGATTAACATTTAACAGGACATAATCAAGCCGCAGAGAATAAGAGACATCATGTTGCCTGACTCATTGTTTTTCAAAATTAGACTTTGGTGTAAACATTTTGTTGGTAAGGATCTGTTGAGATGGCAATTAAGAACACTTGCTACCCCTTAACATTTTTTGTTCACTGCCTATTGTTAATATTAGGTGTTAAAATTGTGAAGGGTTGCAATGGCCTGTATGTCAAAGGAACGCCATCACAAATAAGTATTTGTAATCACAAGGCCATCCAGTCTTCAGAAAATTCTTTGAGTTTATCAGGATTATTGTTTATTTAATGATTCTCAGCACTTACAAAGGATATATTGTATAAACACTGCATATGCCTTCTGGGTGTTTTCCAGTTATACATTTTAATCTTCGAACATCTGTGATTGTGACCTTTGTGCATTTTGAACAGCTACGAACTGATTATGTCATTTAAATGTACCAATGCATAGAGTTACCCAGCCAATGCGCACACATTTGCATGTGTGCATCAATCCTCTCTTGGATCTTTTATTTTGCTTGAACAGCATGAAGACTGGGGGCATCCTTGCCCTTCAACTCTCACTCCCACCGAGGTGGTATGTGGCTTCCCGGTGCTCCACTATGCCATACTGATGTAGTTCACTGGGGGGGGGGGGGGGGATTGTGGAGCAGAGAGAGTTGACTTTAAAAAATACTCTTTTTTCTAAGAGATGCCACCCTTCTTTTTCTACTCTATGCATCACTCTACTCCTCAGCTGCTTTGAGAGAGAACCTCAGACTATTATAGATGTCTGGTTGATGTACATGAAAGAGTGGGAAAGTTTCTGTGATTAAGAGGCCACAAAGTAACTCTTTATTGGTGGGCCTTTAAGGTGCATTCTAACAGTGAAGGACAACTTAAAAGGCAATATTCTGTTTTAGGAGTGACGCTTTTCAAGCTCAGGGAAAAGTGCCACATTTTTTTGGCCATTAAACAACAAATCTTGGGAATTTAGTAAGTCACACTTGCCACGTTCTAGTCAGACTGATATTTGCTCCTTGCCTTATAGACTTATAGATATACAACAACTATTGGAGGTCAGAGTAACTTAATATTTTAGCAACATAGCGTTTCTCAGGTTTTTCATCTAGCACCAATCCTCCTTTCAAAATCACGCTCCTTTTTAAGAGTGAATCATTTATCAAGAGGGTGTCTCTCCACCACCTCAAAAGAAGTAAAAAGGCGTTAATAGAAATTACAGTTAAATCCTCATCCGTAAACCCCCAGCATTAAACAGCAGAAATTATTCTGAACACAGTTGTTGACAAATGGTAATTAAAAGATTTGTTAATGTCGAGTGATTAAAAACACTGCGAGCATTTCACAGGGAAATTCAGCGTGCAAATTGCTTTCTCTGCTACTGCTGGGGCTGCTTGGTTTGTTGAATGAAAAGCCCTTTTTTCACTGTTATCATAATATTAAAGAGCTGTCACTTCTCCTGCAATGGAATGCACAATGTGAAGAATTAGCATTTTTCAACAGCTATCTTGTTGGTGCCAGGATGTGCAATTATTGGCTAGATACTTATTTTCTCCAAATGGTAAGATAATTCTCATTCCTCCAAGCAAGATGTGGTCAGTCAAAGCCTTGGTGTGTGTGTCTGTGTGTCTCTCTGTGTGTTTCTTTTTCTTTTTTCTTTCTGTTTGTGAGATTTGCAAGAAATAAAAGTATGGACCATGATTCTTGTGGAAAGCTTTACTTGTTGAATCTCCTCATTCTTGCATCTTAGCTTTTAGCTGTTGAATGCCAAAGTCAAACTTTATAGAATAAATTATTTTGCTTTAGAACATCTGTGTGATGAAGTATTACACTACTTAAGCCTCATTGGTGTTGTTTTCACTGAGTACTTCAGGATTAATTATCTCCTTAATACAAGTTAATACCTGGTTGAGCTACATTATGTAATGCAAATACTTAACACTACATTATGAACTGTTGACTATGACTGATTAATCATTACATATAATTTTGAAATCACACTGTTTTCTTGAATATCTACAAATAATATGATATAACTAATAGCTCTCAGTTGACAAAATGTATTATATTTTCTACTCAACACTGAAATATATTATTAGCAATGTTAGTAGAATATGACATGTTACCTTATGTTATGATGTCCACTTTGTTATGCACACACACACACACACACAATGTAATAACCTGTTTTCCATCCAGGACATGGGCAGTGAGCCAGGCTTGATTGTCCAATTGGACATGGTATACTATGAACAAAAGAATCCATCCAACCAGGACTTGTCCTTTCACAAATGAAATGATGCGTAATGATGGAATATAGTGTGCAGTCAAATAGTGTGAGACAATGATATGCAGTAATTGTTGCTCGATAATCTGAAACTAAATAACGCATTCATCTTCCGATGATATAGGTTAAATATCCGTTATAAGCACCAACAGCAGGTAGTCACTTTATTTAAAGATTTATTCATAACACACGTGAAAAGACCCAGGAAAACTGAGTTAACGATAAAAACGTTAACTCAATTACGCTGAAAACCGATAAAAACCCTGAAAACCATAAATTTCAGACCTGAGCCTCAACTCTCGCGGCCCGGTTCCAAACGACTTAAGTTTTGTTTTGTTGGTGTTCAAAAACATGAGCCGAAGACTAGATGAGTTGGTGACCATTTTAATTCTTTTTATCAACATTTTTAACTACTGGGCAATTTAGATAATTGTTGGGGTTTTATGGTAACAAAAAAGTAATGAAAAGCAATCATCTGAATATATGAGCACCTATATCCTAAAGACACAACTGTGGTTGGTTATAATATTTACAATTACATACTATTTAGGAGGTTTGGATGGAAATAATCCATCTGTGACTTAAAATTCCTAAGATATAACACTACACCATTATAAAATTTAATGTGGCTGGATCTTTGAAAATACAAATTAGCCCCCATCTCACTCTTCTGCTGATTGCTCGCAGTCTGCCCCCAGTCTCCCTCAACATCTGCAAGTTTTCATGTTTTGCTGTTTCAGCTAGATGGGCTAAAGTGTTTCAGCGCTTTTAAAGAATTACAGGAAAACCCAACACCTAATTTGGAAACCTGAAGGTTCTGGGGCATAGAGAGGGTACTCTCTGGCAAGTATACTTGAGGGTCCTTAGGAGATTGCACAACTGGTTTAAATGTGGGCAGGGCATTGAATTATGGCCCTCAGAGTGTCCTGTGTGATGCTGCATAAAAAGGTGCTATTGCCACTTGTGCCATGTAAAACCATAGTAAAAGCTCAAACTCATTTCCAGTGGACGTTGAGCATCAGGATTGCTCGTTGCCATCAATTCTGTTCACAAATTTTATGGAGAGAATTCCTTGGTACAGCCATGGGGTGGAAGGTCTCAGAGTATTTAAAAGTAGAATGGGAGGCAGAGTCTTCAGTTTTCAGGCCCCTCTTCTGTGGAACCAGCTTCCAGTTTGGATTCGGGAGACAGACACTATCTCTACTTTTAACTTTCCTTTTTGCTAAAGCATATAGTTAAGGCTGGATCAGGTGACCCTGAATCCTCCCTTATTTATGCTGCAATTGGTGTAGGCTGCTGGGGGATTCCCATGATGCATTGAGTATTTCTTCTTCTGTCACCTTTCTCACTCACTATGTGTTAATAGACCTCTCTGCATTGAATCATACTTGTCATTAATCTCTGTCTCTCTTCCACAGCATGTCTTTTGTCCTATCTTCCTTCTCTCACCACAACCGGTCACAGCAGATGGCCCCGCCCATCCCTGAGCCTGGTTCTGCCGGAGGTTTCTTTCTGTTAAACGGGAGTTTTTCCTTCCCACTGTCACCTTGCTGATAGGGGGTCATATGATTGTTGGGTTTTTCTCTGTATCTATTATTGTAGTGTCTTTAACGTACCATATAAAGTGCCTTGAGGTGACTGTTTTTGTGATTTTGTGCTGTATAAATAAAATTGAAATGAAAATAAAATGATCTCGTCTTTCCTTTTTGTGGATTATTTGATCCTGTTTTCTTCATCAGGAATGACTCCTACTGGAACCGCAGCTAAATGTTAAGTAGCTGAGATAAGAATAAGCACTTCCTAGTGTGGGACAATGGTCCTTGGCTGGAAAAGGATGGATTGCCCACTCTGCATTAGGAGATTTGCTTCAGTTGGCAGAATTCATGTATCTTGGAGTATTGTTCAGTGGAAGAAAAGAGGAGCAGAAGATTGACAGGTGTCTGCAATCATTACTGGTGAGAGCTGAACGTGAAGGAAAAGCTGTCAATACAAAAGTCAATCTACATTCATCGCATATGGTCACACGCTGCTGATAGTGACCAAAAAAATAATAAATAAATAAAGTAATTCTGCACTTAAAAATGGCAGAAATGAGTTCCCTCCAAAGAATGGTTTTGAATTGAATTGATGCCCCTCAGTGCATGTTGGATGTGAAATGACATAAAATTGTGGGCCAGACACAGGGCATGATGGTGACATGTACGTAGCTGGGTTGGACTGCATAGTGTCCATGAATGGATGGACTCTTATCTTTGTTTGATGTGGTGTTAAATCAATTGTGCTAAGGGCTAGAAATGAAATAATGAAATAATGTTTTTGCTCAGTTTTTTTCCCATAACAATACAGCTTGGACTGCCACTTTTCTGAATCTGATGTTTCATTCGCTGCCACTTATATTGAATGATATCCTGTTCCTCCATTGCAGATACACATTAGCTCGCCTGAAAGGGCCTTATGAAGCTCAGTCACATACATATACACTTAAACAGTGTATATGTACTTTTTCTAATCGCTTTAATGACAAAGTAGTGAGATGAGCAAAGATGGCCTTGCTTCCTCCACACATCTTTTGTTAACTACAAATAGAGGGGGAAAGGTCTGAAAGAACACATTAAAAACAGAATCATCGGTCCCATATGGTCATGAATGTTCAGAGGACATTGATTGCAACAGAGAAACAGTCTGTAGTGTCTGCAGGCTTTTTCCGATGGGAAGATGCCATCTTGATGTACCGTAGTTTTCGGTTCATAAGCCGCTACTTTTTTCCAACACTGTGAGCACTGCGGCTTATACTGACGTGCGGCTAATGCATTTTTTTTTTCATGCGGCCAAAAACATTTTGCCTGGTAACAGTCCACATTATAATACAGTCCATAAAAAAATGCGCTTCTATTTCTAAAACAGATAGCTAAAGTTGCACTTGTGAACAGAAGCTTTAGGAAAGGTATTGGGTGGGACTTAGTTGAAGGCATTGTTATGAAAGGTTTTATTATATTAGCGTTTAACTAAACGCTAATATAATAAGTTTTATTGGACTTTAACAAACACCAGTCCCCATCAGGGTAGATAAAATGATCAGTGAGTTTTATGGATGTTTCAAAAGGACAGATGCTAGTGTGATTCTCCTTTCTATTATATCTAAAACTGACACATTGAAGTTTAAGCTGAGGTTTGTCTAAAGGTAGTTTCAAAAATTGCAATACTTTTCTTTTTTTCCTGTTAAAATCTTTAAACGGCTAAATAATGGAGAGGAAAGGAATGAATATCAACCCTACATTCAATGAGGCATTGAGGAGTAAATGAAATGGTAAAGAATGCCATATGACGGGACATCTGCCAGGGAAGATGCTGTTTTCTTTTATTCCTTTTTTAAGGGTTGCAGGAGGCCTCTAGGAAATAATGTAATGGTTTAAAGGCATATTTGGCCTAGAAAGTCAATTAAATTAACATATGAATAATTATGACAAAAAACTGATAGCAAAACACTAATTCTCGAGCTGCACCACCATATTGCCACTATTTGGTCTTTTGTCAGTACTTCAGAATGATGAAGTAGTGGATGTCTATAACGGCATTAATGCATAAAATATTCGGTATGTCTAACAAGGCATTTAGGTTGCACTTTCTATTACAGCTCGATAATAAAGTGGTAAATGTAGGGTAACAATGCAGAAAGAAGAACGTAATAATGTGGTAATTTATTACTAAAGTAATAACCAGTTAATATCCAAATAATATCATGATATCAACAGTGGTTACAGTTAAGTAATATAACATGGAATTTTATATAATATTCTGAGTATACCACACCTCCAACCTCCTCACTTAAACCGCTGATTACTCTTATTTAAAAGTATAACTAACATTAGCCAGTAAACTACTGTTAGCTACGCTCTCAGTGGTGTAAGTTAATAACTACACAAGACACAGTCCTAAATATAACTTAAGGAATAATACAAGATGTTACTTACCTTGCAGTCCTACAGCAGAAGCTAAAATGTGGGTTTGAGAGAACAGTATGAAAATATACTGTTATAATCTATTGGTTTATGTAAGCATCAATCTAAGAGGCAAGCCAAAAAGGTGGCAAATGGTGGCTAAAGTTAGGAGTTTGTGCATCATGTCTTCTTTGTCTTTATTACTCACTCCTTAACTCTCTGAACCTTTTGAGGGAAGTTTAAGATGTGTCCTTGTCCAACAGGATTCACATAAAAGACCTACAAACAATGTTCCCTCTAATTTTTCATGTGTCTGAGCGAACACACAAACTCCCTGAGCGGTCCCTTGGACCACTGTGAACAACAGTAGACGTGTGCACTGTGGTCACGCCAGCATCGAATCCATCCAAGTTACATGGTTTATTAAAATAATGAAATTACAGCATTTACATTTATGTTAGACTACTTTTAAATAATTGGTTTAGCCCACTTACAATGAAAATTGAGAAAAATCTTGTTCATGACCTAGTATGTTAACACTATTGGAAGTAAAAAATAACTTGAACTCCAATTTTGAAAACACAACTTTTTTTTTTTTATAAAGCTCTGACTTGTATTATGAGTATGAGTCTGTGATCTGGGAGAGAGTCCTGTAAAGCTGGGCATACACTGTGCGATTTTTTCAGTCGCGCGATTCAGCTCCTGCTCAAACTGTACGATTGACTCGCAGGGGTTAGAAGTTCGTAGGTCACGATGCAGGTCTCACACTATACAGCCTAATGCTCTAATGCGACCAGAGTGCTCACACTGTGCGTCCATAAAATGAATCTGTCGCTCGCTCTCCCTCTCTGTCTTTCACTCACACAGACACGCACACCACCACCATCAACTTTGCTAAATTGCTAATGAAAAACATTGATCAAGCAGCTGTAAATCCAACTATTTTCACGGTTGTTGTGGTCATGATAATTTTGGGAGGCCACATCAAAAAAGGCTCGGATGAGCTTTCCAAAGTTCTACAAGTTGTGCCTCCATCGCTTGTGTCCAGATCAAACGCTACACTGCTGTGCTACTCCGTCTTTTTCACCGACGTTTATGTGTTTGCGCGTGCGCAGTGTGAGCGGCTGCGGCGACACCCTCACGACGGTCTTGAAATCCTCACGACCAAGCGATTGATGATCGGGAGCTGGTGCTAATCGCATCTCGTTACCCCACGTATACTACACGATGCACGACGCACGATGAAGGCCAAACTCGGGCCGATCACAAACTATTTACAGAACAATCAGGTGTTCTGCATTAACCCTTGTGTGGTGTTCGTATTTTTGTTACTCAGCCAGTGTTCATGGGTCTGGTGGACCCGCTAGAGTTTTGGCTTTCCAACTTAACACTATCAAACAATTTTATGTTAAATTACTCAACAGATGTTTACTTCATCCCAATTACAAGACATATGAACAGCAAACATGGTTAATTTTTTCCCTTTACCTTTGTTAGATCACATTTATGAATTAATGTGCTTCTCGTTTTTCTTTTATATAAAATGTTATAAATAAATCAGTTATAATCAAGTGGAGTGAGTGGAAAGACACAACACATTTACACGTGAAAAAATAATTCATTGTTTAATTTTTCTTTTGAAAAAAACTGAACACGGGTCTCACAGACCCGAACACCATACAAGGGTTAAATCTGATGCCACACAAAAAATCATTTCTGTCCACTTTTGAGATAAAGGAGAACAACAGCCTGACACCTGCAGGCCTGACAACAGGAGATGTATCACTCCTGTAACACCTGTAACATTCAGCAGTCGCCTCATTGCTCTGACACACACAACAAAAAAATTGATTACACTACACACTAACTACACAAAATTTGTGCTAAATGTCGCAAATCTCTCACATCTCAAAACACCGCCGTCACTCCTAAAACTTCCTTGCTTCCTTCCCCCCTTCCTAAACAACTAAATGCAATGTTGCCATATCATTTTTTGATTGGTTGACATGGTACATTTTTCAACCAATAGGAAAGGGTGGGGGGTTTTTTGGTTCTGTTTTTGCTCACCGGCGGAGAGTGCTTTCGAGCGTTTTCCTTATAAACACTGTTTTTACCGTTTCTTCCCACAGTAAATATAAACAACAATAGTATTCAGGAAGGAAACCAAACATTGCAGATATTTTTGTCACAACTCTGGTTTTACGTGGCCTATCAACACAATTTAAAAACTGGTATAAAGTCCACACTTTTTCTGTCAATTGTTCCGTCTGTTCTGCTCACATGTCCAATGGTTGTACACGTCGTCATTAACATGGCTTCACTCCGCATCAGCCACGCAGCTGTGCTAGCTAAAACACCGGTGTCAGCACATAAGGACGCTGTAATAGCCTGTCAACCACGTTGATTAGCTGCGTATATATGAATTTGAATCGCATTATAGGCTGGACTATGGGATAAAGTAGCATTGTTCTAATCCCATATGGGAGCAGCCAGTCACTTACTGACTAACACTGCAAAACAGAATTGTTAAAGTATTAATTTTAATTTCAATTCAGGTTAGATTCTTTTTTTTTTTTTGTGCAATTGAGCACACACGCAGCTTAGAGGGAACATTGCCTACAAATGAATTTGTTGGCCCCTTTTGCGATTCTTTGACATCTCAGCTACGAATTCCATCCATTCTATTCACCCAAGCAGTAGTCAAACAACGTTTAGTATCAAATAAAACCCTGTAACCACTACAACATTGCCATTTTACAAAATTCTGCTTTACTGTCTTCTATCACACGTGTGACAGTATGTGACACACACACACACACACACACACACACACACACACACACACACACACACACACACACATTAATTATTATTATAAAATATTTAATTGGTATTAAAGCAACCTGCAAATATCAAACAATTATTGTCTGCAGTTTATAAGATAGATGAGAAAAAACACTGCAATACTCCCTTATTTGTAAGGGGTCACCACAGCGGATGGATCTGCATATTTGATGTGGCATGGATTTTTATGCACTTCCATTTGTGTCTGCCAACAAGAGGGAAAAACAAAAATACAAAAAATACAAAAATACAAAAATAAGGAGAATAGTTTGTGAGAATTTACTTTAGCCCCACAGCCAAATTCAATAATCATAGTGGCTATAAAGTAACCAGTTAGTGAGTTTTTACTTTCTGGAATGACAAACCTAATTTTAAATGTACAAACCTATTTTCTTGGTATGCTGTTTCAAAAACAGACACACGCACAAACAAACAAAAACACCTAGCAAACAAAAACTAATAAACAAAACAATGACATAATGTCATATTTCAGTGATAGCAGAAAACATCAAATGCTCAAAAGTCTGATGGAAGTAACTTGTTCTTAAAAAAAGTTGGAACACTGAGTAGCATCCCCTCTATAAATTAATGTTCTACATTATTTCATTGCATCTGATGAAAGTCTCCTGGACTGAAACGTTGCAATTTGTATTGTAATAAAAAATCTTTTAAAAAAAACAAACAACAGTTGCAGAAATTGAAATTTACTTGCACCTGATAAAATCATTTTTTTATTAAAACCTGAATTTCTTTATTTATTACTGAATAAAATATGTGTTACTGTTATTTCACAACATATTACGGCAAATAATTGTACTATTGATTTATGTTTATTTAGTGATTTATTATTTATAATATTTCTTTCTTTTTTTAATGGTCTAAAATTTCAGATGGATATAAAACTGAAAGGAAAATTAGAAAGCAGCTCTGGTCTTTGTCAGCATTCAAAATGTTGTTCTTGGTCATTTTCTAGCCAGCTAAAAACAATTAGAAGTAATTGGATTGGTTCATAGAGGCCTGAAGTGGCACTCTGGGGCCATGTTAACCAGGGCAATGTCCGATTAAGAAAACAACACCCCCATTACATCCTGGGCTGTGGTAACGAAATAGGAAGGATGTACTAACTAGGCAGCTGAAATTAGTGTGTATGGACTGCTCCTTGTCTCTTTCTTTCACTGATTTATTAATTCATTTGTTGAAATTGTATTAATTGATTCAACATTTATTTCTAACTCAAAATCCATGAGAGACAACATTTTGTAATTAAAATGTAGTCAAAATTTCAAAAAAGAATATCCAACAGAAATGAATGAAAATGTTTCTAATTTGTTAAAAATGAAAAGGGTCAAACTAAAAATAAAGATCTTTTGTAAGATGAACTATAACTCATAAATAAAATACATTTAGTAGGAAATTGAAATGTAGTACTTCGGTTGAGGAGTATAACAATTGCATATCTTGAATGTTAAGATTGTGGTATTTATTGGTTTACTGATTATTGATCTCGATTCTATATTTGGACTCAGGAATAAGTTGCAATATCCATCCATTCGCTTCCGCTTATCCTTTTCAGGGTCGCAGGGGGTGCTGGAGCCTATCACAGCTGTCATAGGGCGAAAGGCGGGGTATACCCTGGACAGGTCGCCAGTCTGTCGCAGGGCTAACACATAGGGACAGACAACCATTCACACTCACATTCACACCTAGTGGCAATTTGGATTATCCAATTAACCTATCCTCACAAGCTGCATGTCTTTGGACGGTGGGAGGAAGTCGGAGTACCCGGAGAGAACCCACGCAAACACGGGGAGAACATGCAAACTCCACAAAGAAAGACCCCAGCCTGATGGTGGAATTGAACTCAGGACCTTCTTGCTGTGTGGCAACAGTGCTAACCACTGTGCCACCGTGCTGTTGCAATAACATTAAAAAATCTCTTTTTAAGGTGCAGTGGTGGTACCATAATTAAAGCAAGTAAACCTACATTCAGCACAGCACCATAAAATGACTAACAGTCAATATAGAAGAACAAAAAAGGAATTTATGTATTTTATTATTTTCGTTTTTAATTTAGTGACTTCTTCTATTTTTCTTCTGAAATGTCACATAATAATACTTCAGCAAGGACTTTAAGATTTGCATATATATCATAACTCTCTTGTGAGGAAAGCTATTCAACCTCGTAGCATGTAAGATACCAGTTTCTGTACCTTTAAACATCACATAGTAAACCGTCAAGCACAGTGACAGACAGGGTCCTACATTAAAACGTATACATGCTTATCACATTACCATAGTCCAAGGCTGACTTAAAAACTACATCCACAGCCCATTTCCTAAAGAAAATATGATAATTTTGTTTCTCTATGTATAACAAATCTTTTACCAGAATTGGCAAATTCATTTATTTATGGAATATGAATGTCAATTTTTCATTAAGCCAAATGCCAAAATATTTATAGTCTGTGACTCTCTCGACCTTAAATAAATACCAAGATCATTATAATCTCTGACTCTGGAAAATAGCATAGTCTTCCATCGTTAAAAGAGTCTTGCATAATGTTGGAGGGAGAATGTGAGTTTTGGTCCAACAGAATCAGGAATATAATAGAACAATGTGCCATCTCCATGTATAGCTTGCCAGAGATTAAATAATATTTGCCACATAAAACTGAACCAAATGGAATATATTTTTGTTCAAACACAGTGAGAGAGTACATATGATTCATTATCAATATCTTTGCAAGAGCAACAAATTCTTTATATTACAAAAGTCTTTGAAGAACTGCTGCACAGCAAGCACAGCATATCACTTTGAAAACATAGACAACAACTTCCAGGTCACAACATCAGAGAAGATGGTTTACTATGTAACAATCTCAACCTAAAAATGACATTTGAAATTAAAAAAAGTCAGTACCTTTTCCTCAATTTGGTTTATAATTCTCTGTCTTAAAATTGGGTTTAATGTTATAGCTGGGACAGCAATCTAGGCACATTCTATGCTGACATGTCTGATCCCTGGGAGCCATCAGCTGGCTTAAATCGGGCATTTAGTTTCCTTTTGATGCCAAAAATAAAAGAATTCATTGTTTCAAGATCGTCTTGATTCAATAAAATCATAAGATGAAACATATTTATACTTTTTACTTTTAAAATTACACAATAAAATTAAAATACACTGTTGTCTGAAGTACAGGCTGAGTGAAAGCTGTCTCCCCACAAGAGCAATGAAGTCATCCATTATGATTTAGGTGACAGTGGATCGGGGGGTTCTGCCTTCACAAACCATATGCTCAGACCCTTTTAGAGCCTTGACTGATGGGGTCATGAGGATCCTCAAGCATGACGTGCACTGCAGATTCAGCCAACTGTTGGTCGAGTCCTGCACCATCTGTCTCACTTTTCTTTGTTGACAAAGCAGCACCTGAATGATGCAACAGTGCGAAATCTCAACATATGTCATCCACAGGTGAAATTAGTGAGATATCTTTGGTCTGTCACAGACTGATTACTTGCAATATTTTGATTAAATACACAAGAGGAAAGCAGAACACTGGTTCATGGAAATATGCATTTTTCTTTAAAAGACAAACAAACAAACAAAGAACTGCAAAACTCAGTTGATTATAGCACAGCATGTTCCCTTACTAAGAGTCAAACAGACTCTTGTGCACATTTCCATAACAATCATTACTATTAACAAAATTCTAAGTAGTTTTGCTTGAGTCCATTACATTTGATGTTTGAGGGATATATAAAGGGGCACTGAGGACTTTTTATGATGTATTATTGAATGGAAAATTAATAGCAGCTTGTTTTGTCAGCTATTATTGGCTATCTCATCCACCATCTGCTGTCATTTACAGGAAGAGAGACCTTTATTTTTCTGCCTTTCTTTTTCTCTCAGTCAATCAGAAGAACAGATTGAGGCAGAGGCTCTCAATCAAGGATTGTGGATTTACTTTTTAAAAAATGTTTCTTGTGCAAGGACCTTTTATCAAAAGTATAAAAAATGAAACATTGATATAGTAATGTAGTAAGCTTTTTCTTCTGAGTTGCAGACACTATTCTGTCTACCAAACAATTAATTGATTCAACTAATAAAAAGTCCAGGAACTCACCTGCTTTCAATAGGCAAGGCAAGGCAAGTTTATTTGTATAGCACAATTCAACAACAAGGTGATTCAAAGTGCTTTACAGAGACATTAGAAACAAGAACAAATAAAAACATGATTTAAAATTGATTAAAACAAGCAAATAAACTAACTAACTAATTAACAAACAAACAAACAAACAACAGTATATAAAATCAAAACAGATAAAATCAGAACAGTAGATAAAATCAGTAGTTAAATGTAAGTTTTGAAATTTAAGCTTAAAGTGTGGATTTGGTGCTTTATTCAAATGCAGCTGAGAACAGGTGAGTCTTCAACCTGGATTTAAATAAACTGAGTGTTTCAGCTGATCTGAGGCTTTCTGGGAGTTTGTTCCAGATATAAGGAGCATAAAAGCTGAATGCAGCTTCTCCGTGTCTGGTTCTGACTCTGGGAACTGATAAAAGACCGGATCCAGATGACCTGAGGGATCTGGATGGTTCATACTGGGTCAGGAGGTCATTGATGTATTTTGGTCCTAAACCATTCAGAGCTTTATAGGCCAGCATCAGAACTTTAAAGTCTATCCTCTGACGGACAGGCAGCCAGTGTAAGGACCTCAGAGCTGGACTGATGTGGTCCACTTTTTTGGTCTTAGTGAGGACTCGAGCAGCAGAGTTCTGAATGAGCTGTAGTTGTCTGACTGATTTTTTAGGTAGACCTGTAAAGATGCTGTTACAGTAATCAAGCCTACTAAAGATGAATGCATGGACTAGTTTTTCCAGGTCCTGTTGAGACATCAGATCTTTTATCCTTGATATATTCTTGAGGTGATAGTAAGCTGACTTTGTTATTGTCTTAATGTGTTTTTCTAAGTTTAGGTCTGCATCCATCACTACACCCAAATTTCTCGCCTGGTTTGTGGTTTTTAGATGTATAGATTGAAGTTCTCTGGTGACCTGTAATCGTTTTTCTTTGGCGCCAAAGACTATTACCTCAGTTTTGTTTTTGTTTAGCTGGAGAAAATTGTGGCACAACCAGTCATTGATTTCCTCAATGCATTTACCAAGAGCCTGTACAGGGCCTCGGTCTCCTGGTGACATTGTGATATATATTTGTGTGTCATCTGCATAGCTGTGATAGTTTATTTTGTTGTTGTTTATAATCTGTGCCAGTGGGAGCATGTAGATGTTAAACAGAAGGGGTCCCAAGATGGAACCTTGGGGAACTCCACATGTGATACTTGTCTGCTCAGATGTGAAGTTACCTATTGATACAAAGTATTTCCTGTTTTCTACGTATGTTTTGAACCAGTTTAGTACAGTTCCTGAAAGACCTGTCCAGTTCTCCAGTCGTTTGAGTAATATGTTGTGGTCAACTGTATCAAATGCTGCACTGAGATCCAGTAAAACTAGGACTGACATTTTTCCACTGTCTGTATTCAGACATATGTCATTAAACACTTTGGTCAGAGCGGTTTCAGTGGTGTGGTTCTGTCTAAAACCTGACTGGAAGGCATCGTAGCAATTATTCTGTTTTAAGAAGTAACTGAGCTGTTGAGAAACTGCTTTTTCAATGATCTTACTTAAAAACGGGAGATTTGAGATCGGCCTGTAGTTGTTCATTTGTGTCTTGTCAAGATTGTCCTTTTTCAGTATAGGTTTGATTACAGCAGTTTTTAGTGATTCTGGAAACACACCTGATAATAAAGAAAAGTTGACGATCTGTAACAGGTCTGACTCTAAAGTCTTTGAGACCTTTTTGAAAAAACTTGTTGGCAGGACATCTAAACAGCAGGAGGAGGAGTTCAGTTGACCTAAGATGTCCTCCAGGTCTTTGCTGTTAATAGGTTTAAACTGTTTCATGGTGTTTAAACAGTTTTTTGGTGGACACAGTACATATCCTGGATCTGCTGTTGATGTACCAATTGCTTGTCTAATTTTTTGGATTTTTTCAGTGAAGAATTTGGCAAAGTCATTGCAGGCCATGGTCGAATGAAGTTCAGCTGCCACTGACACAGGGGGGTTTGTTAGCCTGTCAACTGTAGAAAATAAGACTCGAGCATTATGGCTGTTTTTAGTGATGATGTCAGAGAAGTAGGACCTCCTTGCATTCCTCAGTTGTAAATTATAATTGTGAAGTTTCTCTTTATAAATGTCATAATGAACCTGGAGGTTTGTTTTTCTCCATCTGCGCTCAGCTTTCCTACACTCTCTTTTTTCATTTTTCACCAGTGTGGAGTTTCTCCATGGAGACTTTTTCCTTCCAGAGATAACCTTCACCTTAATGGGAGCAATAGTGTCCATTACATTTAACATGTTAGCATTGAAGCTATTGACGAGCTCATTGACTGACCCTCTGGGCAGGTCAGGTGTTAATGGGAAGACCTGGTTAAAAATTGCACTACTGTGTTCAGTTATACACAGTTTTGTGATCACTGTTGTTGATATATTTGTGTGGGCTGAGATTTTACTTTCAAAGAAAACACAGTAATGATCAGACAGGCCCACATCAGACACAGTAACCTTTGAAATGCTCAGGCCTTTGGAGATCAGTAGGTCAAGAGTGTGTCCTCTATTATGTGTGGCCTCTGTTACATGCTGAGTCAGCCCAAAGTTGCCCAGAGTGTTACTCAGGTCTTTAGTCCCTTTGTCCTGAGGGTTGTCCACATGAATGTTAAAATCCCCAGCAATAATTACACAGTCAAAATCAACACAGATCACAGACAGCAGTTCACTGAGGTCATTAAAAAAGTCTGTGCAGTATTTGGGAGGCCTGTAAACATTAAGAAACACAACTTTGGATGGGGCCTTCAGCTGTAAAGCCACATATTCAAAAGACTGAAAACTTCCAGGAGATAGCTGCTTACATTGAAATGATTCATTAAATAAGACAGCAACCCCTCCTCCTCTCCTGCTCGCCCTGACCTCACTGATAAAACTGTAGTTAGGAGGGGTCATCTCGATGAGAACAGCTCCACTGTTACTTTGGTCCAACCAAGTTTCAGTTAAAAACATAAAATCAAGGCTGTGCTCAGTGATTAAATCATTAATTAAAAATGTTTTCCCAGCTAGAGATCTAATGTTTAATAAAGCCAACTTAAGTGTTTTAGAGGTATTACTTGTCCCCTCGTGTTTGGGAGCAGTCTGTGGCACACAAGGTATGTTTACTATGTTTAAAGATCTTTTAGAGTGCAGCTCTCTGTGTTTTGACCAGGCCACATGTCTCCTGTCACCTAAAAGTACAGAAATTTTAAAACCTTCTAGTAAACAGGGTCCCAGCTTCTCCTGGGAAAAGTCATCACTGCCATAATCCTCACAGCCCGGACCCTTCACACATCACGCATCAGACTGCGGAGACAGGGCATGAAGAGGAACTAAGGGGGGCGAGGCTGGGCAATGTGACTTCGATTGCTCTGTTGAGGGTGGGGCTCGATGGCGAACCTTTGGCCGCTCTGGTGGGGGGTTTATGGGGGACAAAAAGGGATTGGGACGGGGGGTAGATCTGAGCCCAGCATTGACCCGCTCCATCATCTCCTCAGTGAATTTCAGGTGTGGGGAGGAGGGAGAAAGGGAGGGGGAGGAGGGTGATGGCCTGTCAGGGGTTTGGGGGACTGGGGAAGGTCGTGGTCCCTTGTCCTGGTCGTTGGTGTTGTTGAGAGACTTGGAGGCAAATAGGGACCCCTCTTCTTGCCTTAGATGTCTCTCCTTTCTGAGGCTCTTCCTCAGATGCCATGGATGTCTCTCCTTTCTGAGGCTCTTCCCGGGTGGGGGCAAATGGAGCTCCTCCTCAAGGTTTCTGCTGGGCTTTGTCTGTTCTTGGAGTACTGTTTGTTCCTCTTTATGAGATAACTCCTCGTTTATCTCAGCCTTGGCACCAAGCACGGATGGATGACGTATGGAATAAAACAAGTTGGAGGTGAACAGTTTCACCCCTGACTTGTTAAAATTAAATCCATTTGCTTTGAACAGATGCCTGCGTTCCCAAAAAATATTAAAGTTGTCGATAAAATGCACTGAGTGGTCAGCACATGCTGATATAAGCCATTTATTCAGTGTAAACAACCTGCTGAATCTCTCGTCTCCTCCTCTGACCGGCGGTACAGGTCCACTGATGAATACAGCTGCATTCAGAGAGTTTACAGTATTTAATAATCCAGTAAAGTCCCGTTTCAGAACCTCCGACTGTTGTTTGGACACATCGTTTGACCCTGTATGCAGAACAATGTTTGTCACAGTTGGATATTCATCTGCAATTTGAAGAATTCTCTCCTTCAGGTTGTTGACCATATCGTTAGGAAAGCAGAGGACTTTAGTGTTCTTACCGCACATCCTTTGTACATCCTTTACGGCAGAGTCACCCACAATCAGAGTTTCAGGCCTAGCCTTTAGCTTTCCCTGTGGCCTTTCACTTTTCAACAGATTTTCAGACCTTATTTCGCTGCTTTTAGATGGATGGTTGTCCGATATAGATCCAGGGTCCTTTGATAGTGGAGCAAATCTGTTCTGCAGTTTCACATTCAGTTGTTTTGGAGGTTTGTTGTTAACCTTCCTATTCACGGTTGTCCAGTCCTGTTTCCTCCCGTATACAGGGGTAGAAGAGCTTCTCTGTCTCGTAGGAAGTGAAGGCCAGTCGGTTTCAGAGATTTCAGCTCGCTGTGCCCTGCCTGTGATACGTCCTCCCCCTTCCAGGAGACATGATTTATGTCTTGGTTTTGCACCAAGACAGTCTAAGGGGGGATTATCACTTGAGGATTTATAATAATGCACAGAGTCTACTTTCTTGATCATGTTATCTGTGCTCCTTAGCTGTGTACTAGCTTGCTCATCACCATTGTTTTGAATCAAAGGCAAGGTTGTTTCATTTCCACACAGTCCATTTACCTCCACGTTTACTTCTAAGCGACGAATTTTTGTCTCCAGTACTGCAATCTTCTGCAGGAGGCTGTGGTAGTCATCTGTGGAGAGGGAAGGCATCTTGTTGCTAGTTAGCCTAGCGGTTAGCACCTTTCCAGGCTATTGAGGCCCAGACGCTGTAATCAGGCTTCAGCTGTGTCTAGGCCACAGACACACGGAGCGCTGAGGACAAGGTAACCATAAAATGTTGCTGTTTCTGTTAAGAACACTCTAGTCCTAATGATCTACAAGTGTCCAGAAGTTATCGCAGGTAAGCTCACACGGAAAAAAGGGAAAAAATCAGCATAAAAATCAATAAAAATCAATATAAGAAGCAAAGCATTCAAGAGCAAAGAGATGAAGCGTCCACACTCACAAAGGGGAGGAGCAAAGTTCCAATATTGGAAAAGAAGAGAAAACAATTGGTTCATCCTCATTTTTTTTTTAAATTTCTTTTGGAAACATCATCATTGGCCTACAAAGAGTGCCATGAAAGGAAGGAACCACCCACACCAGTATGACCAAAACATTCTGCACATGGTGTCATTGCTGCCTGAGCTTTACCATGAGTAACCTTGATTTTTCTCTCATGATCTCTTTTAAACTCTCAGATGTTACCTTTTTCATCCCCGCTTTGACCAAAAATACCGTTCACGGTGCCTAACCGTTAAAAATCCACTGCAGAAATTTATGAAAGATACCTCAAATTGTAGACCATGGTGGAGAGAATTGATTTTTCACTAGTGTCTAGCCCCAGTAGTCATAGCATTGCTCCACACACAAAAGGGCCTGCTGGGAATCGGAGAGAAGCAAGGAGTAGAGTGAAAATACCATGGATTTAAATACCTGATAATCAAATTAAGTTTCCCAGAGTGCCATGGAACAACTGCACAGTGCCGATAAGATAAAGAACATAAGGGAAATAGGAGAAAGAATAATCACGAGAGAAAGGAAACCCATAAAAGCTCAAACAAGGTGGTGGATAAGCAATGAATAATGTAATGAACTTGTAAAAAGTTCAGAAATAATCTCCCTTCTAGTCTCTTGTTTTAGTTCCTTGTTTCTTTTCCCCCCCTTCCCTTGCTCTCAATCTTTCTTTAGAAAATTCTTCATGAACTCATTATATATAACATCACAGGAGACCACTCTTCAAAAGGATTTAACACTGAACAAAATTAATGCTATTTCCTCAAAACCCAACTCCTACAAGGTCACAGAGAAGGAGTGAAACCTGTGATTGGCAATTTAAACTTAACTTTTAAGTATTTCCTCACAAAGCTACTCTTTATACAGTATTTGCAACATAAAAAAGCCTTGTCTGCAGCTCTTAACAGAACTGTTTCTCTTATTAGTAAGGTGTCACCACGTTAGTAGTTACAACAATGTCAGCTGTTTAACTTTTGTATGTATTAACTGAAAAGTATGCTTGTCGATATCAGAATATCCCTTTTCTTTGACTTGAGAAACTCTTTTGTCTCGTGGGTTGCTTTTGCAGTATTATGTATTTCCACTCTGAAGCATTTTTCAATCAGATCTGCAGCATTTGACTGAATCTGAGCACAGAGTATGGCTCTGTAAACTTCAGAATTCATTCTACCACTTATATAAGTAGTCACATCATCAATAAAAAACTAATGACTGGTTCCACTGCCTGTGCCATAGCACTGGCCCCACATGGATGAGAAATAATGACAGGTGCTTTCCTTTCCTTTCCTTTCCTTATGCATACATTTCTCACCCCATTATTCAGGTACAAGTTAATCTTATTTTCACCTTTGTGGAACTGTGTATATACATAATAAAAACGTATTTTTAATGTCAGCTTAAAAAACTCAGTATTGACAACCTTGGTTACTATGGAGTGCAATACTGTATTATTTGCTGGCAGCACCAAGTTAACTGTGTGTCTGGTTGTTAGTGAATTAGGGTAAACAAACCTGGTAAAACTATCCAGGGGCCTGTAATATGAATAAAGTTCAATAAAACCCTGAGTATCTTTTCTTTTCTGACATTGTTTACTCTAACAAGGCTTAATATTTTAAACAGTCAAAGATTGGCATGCAAATGTTTAACTGATAAATTATTTGATTACTCTGTGAATACGTTATTTGACTTTTTTTCTTTTTTTAATAATTCTATGCAATGTGTTGTTTTTGTCCAGGTTACCCTTGTAACTGAGATTTTACATCCCAATGTTTTTTTTTCCTGGTTAAATGAAGTTATTAGAAATAAGGCTATGCAGATTGTGTTCAAATGAAAAGGCATAGGGAGCATATGACTAGTCACGAATAAGGATAGGTCTATTAAAGAGGTGCTGATATTCCAAATAAATCTAAAATTAGTTTAGAAAAGTATGAAGAGATCAAACATGTAATAGAGGCAGAAAGCAACACATCTGCTGCAGCTGAAGCAATTGTGTTTGTGTGTGTGTATATGTGTTTGTGAGATGAAAAATGCACTAAATGCTACGTGTGAATGCTTGGTCAGTAGAACTGGAAAGGCCCCTGCCAGGAAGGAAATCCTGCAACAGCATCAACTGTTTAAGCAAAGTCAGCATTTTTTGACTTAGTAGTTCAAAAATACAGTGCAACAACACAAAATGAGCATTATACCTCACCTCCAAGTGAGTATTGAACCTCATTCATTAAAATAATTCAGCAAACAACTATTGCATATTTGATTAAATTAACTTGCAAAAACCTGCCCTACAGGTGGTTTTTGCCAGGCCTGCGGCATAATCATAATGCTTCGCTCGTGTATAAAAACACAGACACGTATGTTAATTTATCATGTAGTTGTTATTATTTTGATTTTATTACAGCATATACTGAGTTGACATAAACAGCAAAAAAGTATGTTCTTCTGCTCTTATTCATTGTTTGATGAATGGCTATTTAAAAATATTCAATACAAAACATTCTTAAATTGCCACTGCAGTAAAAATTGTTTATCAAAATATATTTACAATGTACATATACAACGTAAATGCAATTTCAACAGTGGAACACGAGGAATGCAGGACAAATTCAGAGATTATAACATGAATAAAGCTGGCATAAAGGAAAAAAAGAGGTCAAATTTTAACAGCGTGGGAAACGGGATTAGCTGGTATAGTCGGGAAACCTCTTTTTAAATTTAAGGTAAGACTTACATAAACAACAGAGGGGAGGGGTTGAAACAAAACCATAAACAGGAACCATGGGGGAACTGTGCATTTTTGTTTCTAATCGAGATGTGAGGTCCAAGTTTAACTCTGACGACTTGAAAGCTTAAGAGTGTCACAGTGTGTGCTGCGTGGCAGGCAGGAAGGATGACCCAAGTCCAGGACTCACAGATGGAAGGTCAACGTAAGGCGCAGCTTTATTCGCTGGGAAAAACCAACTCATCAAAGAAACAAACTTCACAAAACAAACCAAAACCTCAAACATGAAACCTAAACTAAACTGACACTGGAAACTTGACACTAGGAAACACTGGCTTGAAACAAGACGGGAGAAAACAGCACAAAGACGTGACAACAAGCAGAGGATGACAGAGGACTAAAATACGCAGCAGAGTAATCAGGAAACGAGAGACAGAAGGGAAACACAGCTGGGACTAATTGGGCAGGATAAGACAAGGGAAGCAAAACTGAATACATTGATATAAGACACGGACCTTCAAAGTAAAACAGGAAACGCACGACTGAACTTACAGACACAGACTCAGAGACACGAGCTGACACGATACAGAGGGAACGTAAAGACTGGGATGACCAGACAGGGGACGGGAGACCCAGACAGACACAGAAACATGAGGATAGAGACTGAACGCAGAACAGGTGATGGCAAAATAAAACAAGGAGCACACGACAGGCACAGAGACACAGAACAGAGGAAGCACGGGAACCAAAACCTAAGTAGTAGAAATTCTCCAGAAGCACAAGAAGAATAAAACTGAAACAAATATTAACAATACTGAGTCACCAGACTCAAGACCATGACAAAGTGTCCATTTGATCTGTGTTTTTATAAAGTCATTCAAATGTGATTTGTCAAACTAAAAATTTAAATAAAATCCTTAACAGCTTGGCTAAACCATTTGGATGAGTGAAACAAGGTAGCAGTATAGAGTGGTTTAGTAGCTGAGGAGGAAGATCCCTCAAATTTTGCCAAATCACACATATTATCGCTACACTTTGGATGCATTTCTTTTTCAGCAGCAGCTTGTTTATTAAAATCCTAAAATTAATATTGTGCAGTTGTTCAAAACGTCAAAGCAAACTCTGGTTTGGACTGTAAACTGAATGTCTGAGTGAAACATTTTCCCAAATTATACTTTCCTATGTATCATCACCACTTCTCTCTTGAACATTCTCCTTTGGTATTAAGCCACAGCACTGCAGGCACTACAGCTCCAGCCATCTGGTCAGCCTGTCTGCTCCTCTTCTCTGCTGTCACTCACTCCTGCCCCCTCAAGTGTCACTCAGCAGCCTGGTGGGCGCTGTGGTTGTGAAGCAGCAAGAGAACATTAGCATCATAAACTCTAATTACTGAGGTTAATAGTTGACAGTTGCAGCACAAATACTTCAAGGGTCCTCAATTAAACTTTACTCAGTAAAGCAGCCTTACTGACTGTAATGCTGCACCAGGAAACTGCTGGGAATGCCAGAGAAACTAGAGAGACTCAATAATGAACTTTACAGACAGCCTTAAAACCACACACAGCGCATTCATGTTTAAACAACCCAGCCTGATTTTAAAATGCATTTGAAGTCTCTGTATCTTAACAGACCCCTAACATCTAATTTGAAATTAATATTTAACAAAGCTGTTGTAAAACGTTGTGCTTTGAAAATGGTATTAATCTTTAGTTTTGTTTATCTGGGTGGACGATAACTATTCGTATAGCTATGTTGTATTTCAGCTTTGGACGCAAGACCAAAATCACATTTGCGTCATTAACATTCTGGGTACTTATTTGATCTACATTTCTGCCAAGCCATTTTCACTATGTTTAAAGAAACACATCTCGCCTATTTTATAGTTTTTTCTATATTTGGAATTTGTACTAACTACTGCTAAAATCTCTCAATCTTGATTCCATCTATGCTTAAATGGGATAACAATGTGAAAATTAATTAAACACCAAGTGGACTGGACAAGACTTTCACCATGCGAGGGACACCCCCCCTCACAAAAAACAACAACAAAAAAACAGCTAACTGTCTAAAAACACTGTTAACGTTAAAATCATTGCTCCCTAATATATCCAACTCACTCACACGTGCCATGATTAACAGATAATAAGTACTACTTATTCATCCACTGTAAAGATGCCTGCTTTTTTTTAATATTTATTTTTTTCTTTTTGCCTTTTCTTGAATATAATGGAATAAAACATCAAATCAATACATCACTTGCATAATGTTCCTCAGAGAACTGAGTGGGGAAAAAGGCAGTTTCCAGAAATTATGTTTTGGTTGATTAAAAATAAATAATAAAAAAATTGTTTACATCACCCCAAAAAAAAAGAAATATGCAGCTAGCTAACATCACAGCTTAGCTCCTAGAATTTTTGAAATTGATACCATAAGTGTAGCTGCTAAAAATGTTGAAGAAGTCTGCGGTCAGAGTTTCTGAAAAACCTGTAAATGTGATAACTTGAGAACAAGGTTACTTTAGTTTTTGAAATTCAAACCACTGGTGCATCTACTGGGAGGCTGAAGGATAGCACTGGCTGCCGCCAACTTTTTTAATATGACATACTGTTGATTTCAGAGAAAACAAGGGGGCACAGGTTAATGAAAAAAACCCCAAACTGCAGATCCCTGATTCGTCTCCTCAACTTGTGTTAAAAATACTAGGTATCACATTCATTATTCATTATGCATTATTCAGTTACATTTTTTCTGTTATTTTACATTACGCATGATAATCTACAGTCTAATTTTGAAACCGTATTTCCTGTATTTTAGAAGGAAATCCTGCCAACAATGCAAGAGCTTCTCAACATGAGTAGGAGTGCTTCCTTCTTTTATTAGAAAATTAGGGTTAGGTTAGACGTAAGAAGCAGTGGAAGAGCTGAAACTTAGTTCTAAAAAACAAGAAATAAAGATAAAAAAAATCTAATAACTCACTTAATCAAAAAGTCCAGTTAATTCCCTACTGTAACATATCAATTTATTCAATTCAGTTATTAAAATTTATTTCAGAAAAGTGATTCCAGATGTACAGAATGAAATTGTTGTAACACTTTCAACCCTAACAGAGGATTTAAGTTCTAATTAATTATGAAAAATTAAGGAGGAAAACAATTTTGTTTGAATGTGTCATTGGCAGAGTGTATAGATGTTTTAGGACACACAGTAACACAAATACTGAGAGGAACCCTTAAATGTGACCGTTATCTCTTAATAAAGCACCTACTGAGTGCTCTCTATTGAAGTCTTCATGTCAATGAAATTTAACACAACAAATTCATCAGTCACACTGTTTTAAAGTCTTCCAGGCAAATTCCACACCATCTTTCTCTTTTATCTACAGTACAGTAGCATGCTTTGAATACTTGTAAACAAAGTCTGTATGTGCAGTCACGTGTATGTTTTCTGAAACACTAGCAGCCATCTGTACTGTACAGGATAGGTACTCATGCATGGGAATCCTCACAAAATGCACAAGTATATTTTACACAGTCATCAGATTCATTTATCTGCTGATTTTTCACATCTCAATTTTTCTTCCCGATTTCATCTCGGCACCATCTTCCTCTGTCTGTCCTATCTCTCAGTGCGTTCACATCCTCGCCCACCTTTCTCTATCTACACTACCGTTTCACTTTCATGAGTAACATATATAGAAAATAAGACTGAGAGTTAGTGTATTTGTGTATTTCAGTGCGTGCACCAATCTGCGTACAGTTCTGCATGTGTGTCCAGTTTCTACTTCCCCCATCTGTCCCTTCTGCCTTGATGACCAAACACTCTTCTAATGTGCTGTCCAATAAGCTGGTGATTATCATATCGGTGCAATATTAGCTTCTATCACTGCCTGGCTGAGGATCAGTAATTGCTGTCCGTGCAGAGGAAATGGGAAAGGAAATTACATCTGCCTATACAAAGAGATCGTTTCCTTGTTAGTCCTAAGAGACTACGATGACCCTCTGTATATGTGTTCATGCACTTGTTTGAACTTGAAAATGTGTGTGTTTGTATATGGGTTGTGTAAGCCAAAGTGTTTTTATGCATAATACACATTCTCAGTATGCAGTACATGGCATCAGTATCAAAGCTGTGTAAGATAGAAGATTAGGAGAAGGGTATCAGTGGTGTATAGGTGTCACCTGCCATCTGAGAGTGAGGTCTTTAAAGGTCAATAAACACTAAAACAAATGCTAAAAAAAGACATCCATATCAGGTGAGAATGTTTAGGTGGATTTATGGATGTGTACTTCATAAAGAAAGGAACTCGGATTGTGAAAAACAACTAGGGATCGTCCATACTCTTATTATACTGTATGTTGCACACTTGAGTCATATATCTGAAAGTGATGTTAAACTCAAACATGAGCTAAAATTGACTTCACTGTGTCCATATCTTCCCACATGGAGTGTAAGCTTAAGGATTTGAGCAACTTTAACTCGGGCGAAGTTGCGATGGCTAGACAACCGGGTCAGAGCAGCTGGGGGTAAGGTGTGTTCCCGAAACAGGAACACCAACGAAAGAACAGCTGTCTAGCTCCGGGGTTTCTTTCCAGATACTTTAACTTTGAACAAAAAAATAAATAAACCTTTGATTTGTAGCACCAAAATGTCTCATGATTCTGCATAACTGGAAATGCATTTTGACAGCACAGCAAATGTTGTTTATTATTAACATATACCATAAAACATTGTCAGACCCATGTAGATAGAGATGTGCTTGTGTATTTTGGCAGAGAGGTGGATACATTGATAGGATTAAATTAAAGCCCAGTTTGGCTTCCATGTTATTACCACTATAAAACGATGTGGGTGTTATATTAACACTGATCATACTTGAGTAGGATGAAGTAGAGAAGTGACTTTCTCCTCCATTGTAAAATCATTCCAGCAGCATCAACTAACCCTCTACCAAAGTGGATGAACAACATGAAAATGTATGTATATATCTGTTAAAAGTACCCACACATTATTATTCTCTGTGTTTTCCTCTCACATTTACTTTGAAAGTGACTTCAAACCACATAAAATCTAATTTAAGATGTTCACATATTAAATCACACTAAAAGCAGGTTGAGCTACAGTAAAGAACTTTGTTGTCTTTTATCCATATAGATGTCATCATTAACTTCTTGTGCTCCGTATGCTTGACAATGACACCCAGAATAGTGATAATGATATCTAATAATATTTCATTTGACTATGTTGACTAAAACAAAAAGTTTTTCAGTTATCGTCAGATGCATCTTTATTTCCTCTCCTCCTTTACACCCTCTTCTTTTGCATTCTCTGTTTTTCTTTAGTTTTTTTTACTCCCACCTACTGCCTCTTCTCAAAGATGGCACTACAAACTGTTTTATTACCAGTCTGTTTTATCTTGAAGTTTCTTCCTCCGTTGGATTCCAGAACAGATGTCAAACTAAGTGTAAAGCGATTATTGTATTTAAAAAGAAACATTTAAAAGCATGCGCTGAAAGTCTTATGATAGACCCGCACTGTAGCATCATCCTAAAGAAAGGGTTTCTAACCTTTATCACCATACAGGCAAGATAATAGTTGTCATATTTCAGATAATGATATAAGAAAGATGGGGAACAGCATTACAGATCTGCTAGTAATCTACTACTACTGTTATATAAAGCTCAGTAGAAGCAAAATTCTTCCTTAAACAGTGCACAGCCCACATGAAAATCAATACTAACTCACCAACGATGCAAGCCCTCGGCCCTGATTCCTGTTTTCCTATCGAGGAGGTGGTCATGGCATGGTACTATGTTTGTGAGTGACAAGTGCTTTTAACATCCACTTTGCTGCAAAGGCTTGTTTTGGTCGCTGTCAAAGCAAAAAAGAATTGTATGTGTCTAAGTATGTGGATGGACAATGCAGTTAGTGGATTTGTGGTATTTCATTTTAAGTTTAATCCAGAAGGATTGGATAGCTTGAGCATCTGTGGTCCTCTATTATTTTTTTAAACTCCGGTATTGTTTTAACATGTATGAGATGATTCAGTTGATAATTTAGGGGAAAACAAGGATCACATATCCACTCCTTTCTAATTCTCATGTTGTCTGCATGGAGAAAACATATTTTAAACACAGCTGATAATGAGTACAGGTGATGGATTATACAGCAGGTCAGGTGCTCGAATGCCTCCTATTCCATCTACTTTGTGTATGTCTCAAACAGTCTTTTTGTGTATAAATTTAACTTTGCTTTAAAAGCAACAGTTTTATTTTATCTATTAGTCACAAAAATACAACAGTTTTGCTACACAGTCACAGTTTTTGAAGCACTTGGTCAATGGGGCACGTTTCTCAGAGAAAAACACTGATAGCGGCTGACAGAGCTCAAGTACACCTGTCCAGCTGAATGGCACACCACTTGGAGTCTTTCAAACACCTGGTTCATTTCTTTTCTTAATTGTGTTATCATAAAGAGGAATGCACCCAAAATGTTCTAAACAAATGTTCTTTTGTCCCTGGAAGAACCAGCTGCTCTCCAAAGAAGCCTTTGCAACCTCCACTTCCACCTTTGGAGCTTGCAAGCATTAGCACTTTTCTCTGACTGTCTTGTTCAAATTTTTCTCTAAATAATCTACAGGCTTGTCCTTTAGACTAGTATGTTTATTCTCTAGGTGCCAAAGTAATTTTGAAGCATTGCAGCACCCTCCCCCAAAGCACCGAAACCATATTTTATGTAGGTGTTGTTGCAATTTCAGTTGAATTCTTCTTCTAATTCTTAATTTCTTCTTCTTTGTCTCTGTATGACATTTTTTTTTTTCAGCAGCCCTGGTTTAAATTTTTTTTTAAAGAAAAGCTTCTTTAAAATTTATATTCAATTAAATCAGTTTATTAAACATTTTAGTTATAAATTCCTTTGGGATATGTAATTTAGTTTGATATTTCCAGAAAAATAAATAACACAATACACTGCAATAGACCTGCATTTATCTTCCCCTTGTTTCCTATGGGTTTTCACAGTGCCAGGTTGGGACCCATTGAGTTATGGTGACACTGATTTAATATTGATTTGAAAAAACGGTCAGTCACACATAGAATAACATTACATAGAATCAGAAACATTATAAAGGAGAGACTCTCCATTTAAGGTATCCTGAATATGAAGAATCTTGAAAACAGTGAAAAATAACCGCCTACTGACATTACCAAGACTTGAACTTATGAGGACGTGCAAGACTTTCCTTGAAGGACTTTAATACAGTATAGCATTATATTTAATCATATAATATTATAGTACTATAAAATATGACATGATTTAAACTCAAAATGATCAAAATACATAGATTTCAACCCAGATGTAAACATGTACAAATTATTCACAATAACAACAAGCTCCTATATGTTTTTGAAATGGCTCTTGGTGTTGTTACAGATTTGCAATATTAAAGTTAGGTAAAAAAAAATGTATTCAGGAGGAAAAGCAGCCATTAAAACAATAGCTTTTAAACCTTGGAAATAGATTCATGCAAAACTTAATATAGTGCACATGCTGTCCACATGACCTTCGTTCCACTTTCTGTCTTCTCTTTCTCCAACATTTCAGTGAAGACACCCAGCAGAACAGTTGAGACTGTATGACCTGAGGAACCACAGGGTAGAGAAGGTGGTGAGAAGAGCTGAGAACCAAGTGAAGAGATACTGAGCCACACTAATCCTGCTGGCAGCTAAACATATAGTGTATCCACCACTCTGTCTGTTCCTGGCTCTCTTTCGTCTATTGCCTCAGTTTCCACTCACCTGCGGTTTGCACCACAGCCGGGTCACTGCAGATATCACATTGTGTCACAACACCAAAACGTTCACATCAAATTGTTCTCTCTTCCTAGAAAGACATAGGTACAGTTTTATTCGTATCCACACACACACTCAAGGATGAACACACACACACACACACACACAGACACACAATGATCCGGGTCCTACTTATAAAGCTTTTTCCTTTCTCTGTTTCTGATTTTTGCTGGCGACAGACAGTCTGAATCTGTGTATCATCTGGAGTTGAGTGTGAATGGTAAAGGACAGAGGGTCGGCGAATGTGCAGAACAGTGCTTGTCAAAAAAAGCACCTTTGGGAGGTTCATGTGAATATCTGTACTTCATTCATTCTTATGAATTACGAGAATAAATTAATTATCTTAAAAGTTAAGCACTTTTTTATTTACTATTCAGTAAATGCAAAAGGAACTGTCACAGATGACACGTAATTAAAGTTACACAGCTAATTAACCTGAAGAATCCAAATTCTTAGATTATCATAACGCAACAATAAAAGAAAATATGAAATATTTATTAAATTGTTTGCCTATTTTATGATTCTGTGTACTCAAAATAGTCACAGGAACAGAGGACAAGTGAAATGGTGGAAAGATAAGTGGAACAAGGACTGTAAACTATGCAAAAAGCAATAAAAAGAAAATGTAGAAAGTGAGCTGCACTCAAACAGAATAAACTGCATTATGAAATAAATTTAATTCACAGCACTCAAATCGATTTTAACTTTAAAGCAACGGTAAAATAAACAAACATTTACTCATATATGCTTCATTTTGTGCAAAATACTAACACTAAAAGCCATCTAACAAAAACATCTTCCAGCAGGAATACTATCACAGGGATAAAGGACTTTAGAGTATCATAAGGAATATACTTTCTTCTTCTGGTACATGAGCAAACTTTATTGGTTTCAAAACCCTCCACTGAGCTCTATAGTATTGTGTACATGAAATGTGGAAGGCAGCAGGTAGATTATGGTCTTGGGTGCAGTTAGTTGCATTACAATACATCAGCAGTAAACACCAGCTGTGGTACACAACAAGTAGAAAAACCCGTGTTCATCAGCCACCATCTGTACTGCTAGCTAAACTAAACTTTGTCACACTGCTTAAATTTTAATGGTATTTTTAAGTCACAAAGTATTTTGTTAATATAAAGCAGAGTTGGCAGGAGCAGGACTGACTTACTAAATAGGCTAACTAGAAGGTCACCCAGGTTGTCAGTATCTGGTGGCAGCCAAAGGAGGAAGAGGAAAAACATTTTTTTGTCATTGCTTCTGATCTGCTACTAATGAGCCCCATACATTTCGGGAAAAAAAAAAAGAAACTGCTCACAGTGCAGTAAATGACTGATACAATGAAGAGAGTCTCATAGTTTCTGACCCTGTGCCAACTGAAACTCAAATATATTTAATCAGCTTATAGATGCTGTTTGCAAACATTAGTATGATATGAATTACACTGTGATATGGGATATATTGTATGTGCACAGGTGTGTCTGTAACATAGGACTTGGCTTTAAATGAGGGAAAATAATATATATAATCTTTCAGCTTTCTGCTTAAATTTGAAGGCAGAGTAGTGTAAATATTTTGTCTGCAATAATATTTGCTTTATTTATAGATAACATACTGCATGTATACATGCAGCATGGATATGAAGATGGGACACAAAGGGAACATAATAGACAAGAGAAAATAAAAGCAGAAATAAACAACAAACTCTCAATCAAAAAGACTAAGCTTAATGCTAAATTGTATAAAACTAAATCATTACAACACCAAGAATCACAAAAATATAATAAACTCAAAAAGCTGGGTCAAATGACCTAGAACCATGACAGCATGGGTTATTGTTATTCTTCAACACAGTCTTTCTTGTAATTTCATGTAACAAAATGTGCTATGTGCTAACTTGTCATTGTCATTAAATAGTCTTCAGGAATAGTTTTTCGGGCTTCCTGAATGATAGTCAAAGCTTTATTTTGCATGTTGACTTGCAAAATACAGTCTAAATAAAGTCTTTTGTTCTGTCAAGATGATCCCAAGGTGAAAATCTGGGATCTGGGGAGGCCAGTCCATGACTGAGCGTGTTCTATCCAGGTATATTTTTACTGAATTGGCTGTATGTTTGGAGTCATAGTCACATTGAACAATGAAGCTGTTGCCAATCAAACTTTTTTTTTGCATGGTGGATCAAAATCTGACTGCCCTTCTCTGTAATAATAATTTCAACAGTTTTGACAAGATCCCAAACACCACTAAACACCAAACCATGACAGAACCTCCACAGAGTTGTACAGATAACTGTACTCACTTTATCACTGCTCTCCTGATCTTTTCTGTACATATTGCCTATCGGAACCAAAACATTTCACATTCGGAATCATTACTCCACACGATCTGTTGTCAGTTCTTGTGTAATTTGACATATCTCAGCCTTTTCTCCCCGCTTCTTGACTGCTATCTTTCCACTGAGACCATCTGATTCTTGCTCGCACTCACTTAGCCCCTTAAATCCTAGTGTGTCAAGTTGGATACATGAGTTTTTGAGACTTCTACATCATCAGTATGATTTTTTTTTCAGCCAAATAAACCCCAAATTAAATACATTTGTAAGCAATAAATAAAGAACATTAGAGTCTTCTGGAAATTATTTCATTGTTCTTGCTTTAACAGGTTAAAAATGACAAGAAAGTCTAGATCCTATACTATATTTTATATGTATTAAAATAAAGTATAAGCTAATAAAGTAACACAGGCAACCAGTAATTCAGACATGTTTAGTGTATTATTGTTGGATGTAGGCTTAATGTGTTGTAGGTAAACAGTTTTCTTCTCTCAAATACACCATGGCACTTTTCCTTCTGGATGTATAAGGGGTAATTTATTTAAATGACTAAAAATAACTATTTTGCTAAAAAAAAAAACATTGTGATATTAGATTATATATCCATTTACCTGTGTGGGTGGGCACCAAAATGGCTGGAGCTAGCCCCGGGCTAGTCGAGATGAAAGACTTTTTTTTTGATGTACACTAATCCGTGGTGCTACATTTCATTCCAGAGCAGCCTCATGTATTGCACCCCTGAAAGCATCATCAGAAATATTCTCTTCATTTTCATCTTTTTCAATCATTATTTAACAGAGAAAGAGACTCCCAATTGCCCAAATCAAACAACTTTACAAAATTAAGGATAATCACACAGTGTATGTTGTGTTTACTGGTCTGTAAGGGACCAGTGACACATCTGTCTCGGTGCCAAAATGTATTTCTTTTTTTAAATGTCTCACCACACTCTACACTCTTGTGTGAAAATGTCAGTGGGCTAGAGACTTCTACTCAGTTTACAAACTAACAGGGCAAGAGGGTCCAGTGTTATCCATCTCTTGATTCATACACTGGGATTCTCTTTCCCTTGAGTGATTGAATGCACTTAGGTGCGTCTTTGTCAAAGAAAAAGTGCTTTAGAAGAGTTAATACAATAATTAAATATTTAGCAGTAGCTTTATTGCAGCTTTATTTCAACATGTCTATCACCACCTGAAATTTTGACCTTACTTATCTTTTTATTTGCAGCTTGTAGTGTGAGTACTTATCTGCATTTGTTGTCAGCCCTAGTCTTTTTCTGTATCCTAAAAGAAATGTAACAAATATTTTCATGCCAGTGATTGGGTTTTTTTCCCCCACTGTTGCTAAAGGAGTGTTTTCTTTTTGTCACCTTCTCTTTTTTGTATTTTTTTTTTGTCAGCTTTATCCTCAATACAGACAGACATTCCCTAGCATCCCTTACTTTTGTCCTGCGAACACCACTCACTGTCACACCCTCAGAGAGCGAATCACTATTGACTGATCCTGGGGATAATCGAAGGTCCCGGCGGCCTTTTTGTCCCGTTGGTTAATGGTGACCCAGCTACCCTCCTCTCTAAGTCTACTATCACCCGACCCTGTCCTATCTCTCCATTTCACCCCTCCTTCTCGCTCATGCTCTAGGATGATTCAGTGGCATTGATTCCTTCCACCTTTCGACCTCCTCTGAGAAGAAAATTTACTGATGCAACTGTCCCACTTTGAACACAAGCTTGAATCAGAATAAGGCTTGAGGTGTGTATATAAAAAAAATCAGTTTGTTTCTGCTTTGGACCAATTATAGGATGTGTGAAAAACATGGTTACAAAAATGGTTACAACCAATTTATTTTTGTGTATGCACTTATGTGCTTTTATCCAACATTTGCAAATGAAGTGCCTGAAATTAAAAGAAAATGTAGTTCTAAATGCATAAATAAAGCTTTGCCATTAACTTAGGTTAACATATTGACAATTTAAAGAAAAATGTAATAAAAGTCAGAGTTTGTAGTTCAGAACAAAAACAAAATAACAAAAACAACAAAATAGCATTGCTTTAAGGCAAAAAAGACCACAGTGAAACATGGGGTGTGGGTGGCAGAAAAAAATAATTTCAGATCATTATTCTCTCAGACCTGATTATTATTTAATGTATTTGTTTCTAACAGGAAATAAAATGCATTTCACAATTAAGTTCATATATCTGGATTGGCTGACCTGAACGCGGAGCTACAAAAGATTTGTTTAAACAAGCAATCATGAAAATAATAATAATTCCAATTCTTTTGAGAAATTTATTCCCAATCAACAGGAGGTGAAGCTTGGTAACAGAAAAACTAACAGAGATGATACTAACTTAGAACTAAAGAAATACACAAAGGCAGTTTAGTAGATCCAAAGCATAGGGTAGAACACATTGCTAACTCAATAGATCATTTATTTCACACATTTAGTTCAAGGGGACTTACAACCTCTTCGGCAAATGGCTTTCTACACTTTCCCTCATTTGATTGTTTGACTCATTTGAGCCAAGGTTTACCTTCAGACTCTCACTTGGCCAGTTGATGGAGCAATAGTGGTGTGTTAGAAGAGCTTATTTGATGTTAGTTTATTCAGCGTCAAGCTTGGAAACAAACCAACAGAGGAGACTGTGAAAGACCATTTGTTCATTAATTCATAGTACATGTCGTATTCTGAATCCTATTTATGTCATTACTTGGATGCTACTTCCATGTTTTTTTTTCCTTCCAAGCCTTGGAACAATTGCATGAGCTGGAAGCCAAGCAATCTGTTAGTGTTCTTCAGTTATGGATGGCTGCATAATGACATTCTCCTGCAATCGAAACAACTTTTTAATCAAGTTGATCTGTATTCCAAATCATTTTTACTTTTGCTAAGCTGTTTTCCCTGTTACTCACTCTTCTTCTGCCTTGTCACCACACATGCAGACACACTGAACATGGCTCATCTGATTTTTGGGGGGTATATTACCGAGTCTCCGCTAGAACAGTTCAGTTGTTTTAGCTGAAGACAGGGGCCATAAAGTGCCATTAAAGATGTATCACCATAGTAGCTAATGTTTCCTTATCCATTGTCAAAGAACCTCCAGGACCGCGGCACTAACATATTCTTTTCCAGGTCATTTGCCGTCCTCTCGTCTATCCGGGTCTGCCGTAAATGACAGTAAATGGCAGATAGGACACTTTCAATTCTGTCTTCATTCCCTGACTCTTTAGGTTTGAAAATGGTATAGGTACTCTCAAATGTACAGTGCTTCATCTCTAGGACACATGTGACTAATGCTCAGAGTCCATTGTCATCCTATCTTGTTCGCTTCAGTGAGCTCTATAATGTTTTGGGCTGCACATTTCATCCTCAATTATATTCCACAGAACAAAATGAAATCAGTTATTGAAGAGCGATTGCAGCAGTTACATGTTATCACTCACGAGTGTGGTTAATGGCTTTAAAAACTTACAGTAGAGATAGTTAAAACAAAGTAGGCGTCAAAAACTTTTTGAGCTGTTTGCATGATTTATGCTGCCATGATTTTTCAACTTTCTTCTAAACTTTCTAATCTCATTTCAAGACATACCAATAAACAGCATAATAATGACCACTGAAAATTCATGTGAAAGACAGGGTGAAACAGTTCTGATTTGGAGTAGACTACACACTGTAGCATGGGGCATAGTTGATGCATCAATTACATCAATAAAAAAAGCTGTCTGAAAATAGTAAAAAAAAAAAAACATTCTTTAAATACCATACCTCTGCACATCCTCACCCTGTTTTTTTTTTTGTTTTTTGTTTTTTTACCACTAAACATATTTTAGCATATCAGGCAGATTAATTACTTTATTACCACCCCCCAAGCCCACGACCTCATGATGATCCCCAGTATTCTACTGTAATGGCAATTAGGGTGGCTGTAGCGCAGGAGGTAGAGCAGGTCATCTACTAATCGGAAGATTGGTAGTTTAATCACTAGCTGCTTGCAGTGTGAATGTGTGTGAATAGTAGATAGAAAGAACATAGACAGAAAAAAGTGCTTGTGTAAATGAGACATGAGGTATGTTATATAAAGTGTTTTGACTGCTCAAGTGAAACAGAAAAGCATTATATAAGGTCCAGTTCATTTGAAACATGTACAGTACTAGCCTGATGGCCTTAGTTATCTGCTGAAGATCAGGCTCTGCGCGGTGTGCTCAGCATTCACTCAGCTTTAACGTCGCCTGCTAGCTTTGTGATAGCATGCCATGTAAGCACATGTTTTCAAAGAGACGTTGATGAATCATTGCAGAAGATGGTTCTATAAACTGTTGCTACCTTAAGCCTATGTAGCTATATTGGCTGATGCCAGAATAATGTTACAGCTGTGAGCAAGTCAAACAGTAATAAACTAGTAGTGATCCTTGTTGTATCAATGCTGTTATTGGTATTGGATCGGTACTTTAATTCTGTGCTCTACGTTCAGTAAGTAGTCCAGTGAATTCTTTTATTTAATTATTTATTTAATTTATTTATTTTATGAACAAGAAATATATCTCAAAGATTAACTTAAAACAAAGACAGGAGCATTTACATTCCAGGTCTCAGAAAAAGACAGACTTTCAAAATATATGCTGTGTTAAGTAATTACTGTGGAAAGTAAAAATCACTGACGTGATGTTTTTTAAAACATGTTTAAAATTTGCAAATTGATGATGATCCATTTCACAAATCAGGTTTTTCCTACATAAATGTTCTTTATAGGGTAAAAGTATCTGTAGATATCTGTAATACTGAAGCTGGATTAATACCAAAATCTGCAGTATTGCATGGCACTACTACAAAGATCAAACTCCTCTTTAATCACAAACAAAAGCGCACATCAGTTGGAGTTCTCCATCAAGAAATGCTTGAAACAAAACTGTTGAATGTTGTTTTGCTTTTTAACGCTGAGTTAATAGCCATAGTGCTAAAATGCTGAAGTACTTACTGAAAAGACACTTGAGTTTGAATAAATAAATCACTGAATGTTTACAGATATACAAAAAAGCCCACAAAAGATAATTAGTGACTTAGTTGTCATCAAAAAACAAACAAACAAAAAAGATCACAAGCTCAACCCATTTTGTGAAATATTTGCCTTCCCCCTTATACAGTAAGACAGCACAACTTCCAAAAATGATATGTGTTAGTGTGCATTTCGTTACACCTTTCCCATGAGACTTTGGGATTTATCTCCATGGAATTTCCTTCAAGCCCACTTTAATAGCTCTATTCTCTATCAAACTTCCCCTTAATTATAAAGGCTATGCAAACAGAACCTTAACAAGATGCTCAGATCCGATCAATCAACGCTCCATCACGCAGCCACGCTGAGTGATACGTGATGTGTGACAACTCTGTAAGCCCACTGAGAATTTTTGTCTTTAAAGGACAGAATTATAACTGAGGTCTGTCGGGATGCTTTGTCCTACCCCTGTCTATCTAATGCTGTTATTCCCTATTGTATATACCGATGCTTCCACTTTTCCTCTCATCCTCTCTGTTGTCTTATTCTAACTCTTCAGGTTTTTTCCCCCCATTGGCTGTCATAGCTCCTTACTCTGCCTGACTCTGTATTAATGCACTTTTTTTCTATTTGTCTCAGCTTTATTTAGTGTTCATACAAGTCTGGCATATTTGGAAGATTTAGATAACATTAACAGATGAGTTCAGAATATTCTTATGGGCGTTTCTCTCTTCTTCAGTTCCTTATATATATATATATATAAAAAAAAACACCCAGCACGCCCCTGCGGGCGGTTTATCCTTCAAGCTCGGGTCCTCTACCAGAGGCCTGGGAGCTTGAGGGTCCTGCGCAGTATCTTAGCTGTTCCCAGGACTGCGCTCTTCTGGACAGAGATCTCCGATGTTTTTCCCGGGATCTGCTGGAGCCACTCGCCTAGCTTGGGAGTCACCGCACCTAGTGCTCCGATTACCACGGGGACCACCGTTACCTTCACCCTCCACATCCTCTCGAGCTCTTCTCTGAGCCCTTGGTATTTCTCCAGCTTCTCGTGTTCCTTCTTCCTGATATTGCTGTCATTCGGAACCGCTACATCGATCACTACGGCCGTCTTCTTCTGTTTGTCTACCACCACTATGTCCGGTTGGTTAGCCACCACCATTTTGTCCGTCTGTATCTGGAAGTCCCACAGGATCTTAGCTCGGTCATTCTCCACCACCCTTGGGGGCATCTCCCATTTTGACCTCGGGACTTCTAGGTTATACTCGGCACAGATGTTCCTGTACACTATGCCGGCCACTTGGTTATGGCGTTCCATGTATGCCTTGCCTGCTAGCATCTTGCACCCTGCTGTTATGTGCTGGATTGTCTCTGGGGCATCTTTACACAGCCTGCACCTGGGGTCTTGCCTGGTGTGATAGACCCCAGCCTCTATGGATCTTGTACTCAGAGCTTGTTCTTGTGCGGCCATGATTAGTGCCTCTGTGCTGTCTTTCAGTCCAGCTTTGTCCAGCCACTGGTAGGATTTCTGGATATCAGCCACCTCCTCTATCTGCCGGTGGTACATACCGTGCAGGGGCCTGTCCTTCCATGATGGTTCCTCGTCTCCCTCCTCTTTCTTGGGTTTCTGCTGCCTGAGGTATTCACTGAGCACTCGGTCAGTTGGGGCCATCTTCCCAATGTATTCTTGGATGTTCGTTGTCTCATCCTGGACTGTGGTGCTGACACTCACCAGTCCCCGGCCCCCTTCCTTCCGCTTAGCGTACAGCCTCAGGGTGCTGGACTTGGGGTGAAACCCTCCATGCATGGTAAGGAGCTTTCTTGTCTTTATGTCAGTGGCTTCTATCTCCTCCTTTGGCCAGCTTATTACCCCAGCAGGGTACCTGATCACGGGCAGGGCGTATGTGTTGATGGCCCGAATCTTGTTCTTACCATTCAGCTGACTCCTCAGGACTTGCCTGACCCTCTGCAGGTACTTGGTGGTTGCAGCCTTTCTAGCGGCCTCTTCATGGTTCCCATTTGCCTGCGGGATCCCCAGGTACTTGTAACTGTCCTCTATGTCTGCAATGTTGCCTTCTGGTAGTTCAATCCCCTCAGTTCTGACTACCTTCCCTCTCTTTGTTACCATCCGACTACACTTCTCCAGTCCGAACGACATTCCAATGTCATTGCTGTATAGCCTGGTAGTGTGGATCAGTGAATCGATGTCTCGTTCACTCTTGGCATACAGCTTGATGTCATCCATGTACAGGAGGTGGCTGACAACTGCTCCGTTCCGTAGTCGGTATCCGTAGCCAGTCTTGTTAATGATCTCACTGAGGGGGTTCAGGCCTATGCAGAACAGCAGTGGGGACAGAGCATCTCCTTGGTAGATCCCGCACTTGATGGTAACTTGTGCTATGGGCTTGGAGTTGGCCTCTAGTGTTGTACGCCACATCCCCATTGAGTTCCTGATGAAGGCTCTTAGGGTCCCATTGATCTTGTACAATTCTAGGCATTCCAGTATCCAGCTGTGGGGCATTGAGTCATAGGCCTTCTTGTAATCAATCCAGGCAGTGCACAGGTTGGTCAGTCTGGTCTTGCAGTCTCGGCTGATTGTTCTGTCTACCAGTAGCTGGTGTTTTGCACCTCTGGTATTCTTGCCAATTCCTTTCTGTGTCCCGCTCATGTATTGACCCATGTGCCTGTTCATCTTAGCCGATATGATGCCTGACAGGAGCTTCCATGTAGTACTGAGGCAGGTTATTGGTCGGTAGTTGGAGGGGACCGGTCCCTTCTTGGGGTCCTTGGGGATCAGGACCGTCCGGCCTTCAGTTAGCCATTCCGGGTGTCTTTCGTTAACTAGTAGCTGGTTCATTTGTGCTGCCAGACGCTCGTGGAGTGCAGTCAGCTTCTTCAGCCAGTAGGCGTGAACCATGTCGGGCCCTGGTGCTGTCCAACTCTTCATACTGGAGACCCTTTCTTGGATATCTGCCACTGTGATGGTTACTGGACCCTGTTCAGGGAGGTCGCTGTGGTCTGCCCTCAGATCCTCTAGCCACTGAGCATTGCCGTTATGGGTTGCATCCTTCTCCCATATGCTCTTCCAGTATTGCTCCGTCTCCAGCCTTGGTGGTGCTGTTCTCTTATTATTGTTCCCTTGCCACTGAGAGTACACCTTTGCTGGTTCTGTGGAGAACAGCTGGTTTATTCTCCTGCCTTCTATCTCTCTGGTGTACCTCCTCAAGCGGCTGGCCAAGGCTGTGAGTCTTTGCTTGGCAGTTTCCAAGGCCTCAGGTATGGACAGCTTGCTGTATTTCTTAGGCACCTTATTTGTCGCACCTTTCTGCAACTCCGTTAGTTGGCTAACTTCCCTCCGTGCTACTTTGATCTTGCCCTCTAGCCTCCTTCTCCATGGAGGGTACTGCCCCTTGTGGCTGTTCAACTTGTAGCCAAGCATCTCACTGATCACTGCTGCCGTATTGTAGATCAGCTTGTTAGTGTCGGTAATCGTGGTTGTAGGTATTGCCCGTAGTGCTGCATTAACATATATATATATATATATATATATTTTATATATATATATATATATATATATATATATATATATATTTTTTTTTTTTTTATATATATATTTTACATTTCAAATGTAAATTAACATAAAATCACTGTAAATGTAATAAAACATAATTTTCTTGTTTTTTAAATGTATTTGTCTGTCCATGTGCATATTTAGATTGTTAAAATACATTCACAAATGTATCATAATTTCACAAATATTTGTCCGTTATTTGAAAGATTGAACTGTTAAATTCAAATTTAATGCTATGGAAAAATATATAAAATTATTCTTATAAACTTTTGTTACATCAAATAATAATAATAATTATTATTATTTTTATTTAGGGCGATCGTGGCTCAACAGTTGGCAGTTCACCTTGTAATCAGAAGGTTGCTGGTTCGAGCCCCTGCTCGGACACTCTCTGTCATTGTGTCCTTGGGCAAGACACTTCACCTACCACCTACTGGTGATGGCCAGAGGGGAATTATAAAGTGGAATTGTAAAGCGCTTTGAGGGTCTCAAAGAGCGCTATGTCAATGCATTCCATTATTATTTAAGTTAACTGTATATTTCTGTACATTTAAGTATTTTTATTCATATTGCCGCATTCATTGACCTTGTTTATAGGTAATTTCATTGTTTAATCACATTAAAATGTTCCTAATTTAATGTTTAAAAGCACTTGAAAAAGGCAAAATCCCATGTAAAATTAGGGCAACAAACTGTATTGTCATTACTGAAAATAACCATATTTTCATGAGAAAGTTATTTTCTGTTATTTTCTGGTATTATTTTGGCGCCCCAGCTGCCGGAATATTACTGTTTTTTTAGGATTTTTTTTTTACGGTGTACATAATGTCACGCTTCCGATATAATATACAGTGGCAAGAAACCTCTTATTCTTGTCAGTCCTTATAGACATGTGAGCCATGTTCTTCACCCTTCATCTAGATGAGACAAGGCATGGTTTGGTGCGGTTAATAGGTCGGTGGTCATCTGTATAAACAAGTCAATAGACAAACAAGCCGGGAGGACAGGATAAAGGAGGGGAGAGATGAAAGCCAGAGTCAAGAGAGAAGAGAGACGAGGGGTTGGAAGGCCTTGAGATGGAAGATGATGAACCACTACAAAGGCAAAGAGAAATCAAAATGGAAATGAGGCGCCACCAAAGAGCACTCCAGCCTCCCTCTAGACCAGTTGAAAGCCAGGACAGAGCGAAGAGAGGGAAGAAGGAGAACACGATGACAAGTTGTCATCTACGTTTGATGAAAATCAATATAATTATCAATAGCATTTGCATAAGTTACTGTAGTATAATAAAGATAAATAACTATACCAATAACTAATTAAGATCCACTAAAAACAGACATTTAGTTTTTAACATTAAGTAGATTACATAAATAATATAATGCATAGAAGCAAGATGTAACTTTTTGTAGATATGAAAACAGAAAGCAGGTCTGTGTTGAAGAAGGTAACACTCAACAGATTAGGTAGTACAGTATGTTTCCCTTTGCATTTACAGGTCTCGTCTATTTTACTGGGATTTATTATTTACTTATTTCAATGTATGCAGGTTATTGAATATTTGTAGCCATTTTATATCACTCTAGTAGATATCAGTATGTAATTACTAGGGGTGCAACGATACACAAAATTCACGGTTCGGTTCGGTTCGATACTTTGGTGTCACGATTCGATATTTTTTCGATACAAAAAAAATGTTCATGCCTTTTTAATTTGTCATTTATTAAAATTATAAATATATATTTTAACTCAAAAGTACAGTTTTTAAATTTAACCCTAACCCTTGTGCGTGTTTTTTATTTTGACAGCGAATGCGCACCTGCGGACCACTTATGTGCAGCCCTGGTTATTTAGCTTGTCATATTGCAGCCACAGAAATTCTTTTGTCCATGAAACCATAAAGCTGCACTTTCTTTTTGCCTTATAGTCTGATTTGTCATAACTTCTCCGTTTTGTGGTAAGCTTTTCTTTGGCTGTCACTTCTTCACCCTGACCCGTCTTATTTGGCTCAGCAGAACTAAAATATATATCTGTCTGTGAAGGTTCTCAGTCATCCAGGTCATCGTAGTCAAATATAAATCCTGCTGCTTTTACACACGGACTCACATAAGCTCAGCGATTCTCTGCGCGATCAACCTCTCACATGTTTAAGCTGCGGGAGATTTCACTTGTCATGTTTGCATAGTAAGCTAACGATTAATAAGACGATGTCAGAGGAATTGGTGCACAAATTATCATCACTCACAGATCAGTGCTGTCGCTCTCTATACACAGTTCGCACGATTGCAAAGTGAAAGCAAAAAAACAAGTGCAAATTCAAACGCGACTTCAATATGTCACATATTGACAGTGGCTCACCGATGCCAATGACATAATTACCCAGCTACATTTCTGAAAGAATGCAAAAGCATTGACATATATTTTTCCTTCTTACAATAGCCCGACGGGCAGGGAAGAGATAGATTTTGGTAGCCCGACTGAAAAAATCGCTAGCCCCAGGACGTCAGGCTAGCGATATTGCAAGCCCTGTATCTGATTGAGGAATCATGCATCTTTGGAAAAGAGAGTTTATTACAGAGAAATGTCTCTTTCCAAAATAAAAGCTATACTATCCGCTTCTTCTGGGTTATATTCTCAGCAGCATAAGGAGAATCATGTGCTAACAGCTGTCTAAATGACTCGGCTAAAGTTAGTAGCATGCTTGCTTTTTTTTGTCTGCTTCCACTTGTCTTTGCACTAGGATGATGTCGGCGTAAATGTGCAGTCATATTCGTTGTGTTCCCACTAGTGCTTTCAGGTTAATCTCGTTGAAATGACCTTAACACCACAACATGGCAAATCTCCGTTAACGAGCTACCGCCGATCGCCCCGTGCATGGGGCTAGACGGCCAACACGTTAACGAGCTAACTGCGCTAACACACTAGTTCCCACCCATGTAATTGAGCATTGCATGGCACATCCAACATACTGTTTTACTTTAGTCCATGACTCGCTTACCTTCAGGGTCATACGTCACATGAAAACCAAAATAATTCCAAACGCCAGATCTGAATGAGGGTGGGGGAGGTGCCCTGCGCTCTTCCTTCTGACGATGCTGTCTGTGTTGAGCGCTCAGTGGATCTGTGCTCGACAGTGCAGCCTAGGCGGAGTAGTCGAACGCAGATTCACTGAGCGCTCCACACAGACAGCATCGTCAGAAGGAAAGTTGATAAAATAAATTACAAATGTTGTATTGTTCGATACATACGCGTACCGAACCGAAAGCACTGTATCGAACGGTTCAATATCGATACGAATATCGTTGCACCCCTAGTAATTACATACTCACTGTTTACTGAGCCTGCTAGTCGGAGGATGAGGCCATGACCTTCTTGGATTATTAGATTAAGTAAGCAGTTAGCACTTTATTTTAATAGTGGTAGTGTTAGTTGAGCTCTTCTTCCACTTTAAGGTACAAATTTCTTGAGCAAGGCAGCATACCATAAGGCACCACCAGTGGGAGTGGAAAGTTTTGTGGGTATTCTATTAACAGTGCACAATTTTTATAAAAGCCAGTTAATTTTACTAATTCAGAACCCAGTCAAGAGCATCACTAATGGGTCACAAGTAAGACGACCAAATCAGTAATCTACTACAGCTTGTTATAGTCTGACAAATACAATTCTCAAGTGTATGTTTTAAGTATAGACACAACAAATAACATGGCAATTCAGACCAAGGAAGAGGAAGCACAGGAATAAATTATACGTTCTACAAACCCATAAAGGTCCAATGAGTTGGGAAATTGTGTAAAATGTAAATAAAATAGAATGACTAGTCATGTGCAAATCTCCCATGAAACATATCGAATGTTGAACTGAGAAAAAATTTTAAGAAGGATGTTATCTCAGTTTGAATTTGATGGAATTAGACACATCTTAAAAAAAAAAAAAGATGGGAACAGGACAACAAAAGGATGAAGAAGTAATTGGAGTTAATTTCTCGGATCCTGACAAATCCAGTGTTAATGTGTTACTGCATGTGTCCTATGTATGTATGCACGCATGTGAGATGTTTGAAGTGTTTATTTAAATAATCTTCCCCATTGGTTTTATTCTGGATAAGTCAGTGGATATATCATTTATGTTCTGTCCACTATCTGTTTTTTATCCTTAGTATTTTATTGTATTTCCCTCCTTTGTCATTTTTTAAAATAAACCTTCAACAAGGTATGACATGTAGACAGAAAACAAGGAGACTCAAGGCCGAAGATGGACACAAACGCAAGAACGGCTACAGATAATGTAACACTTATGAACTAATGTCTAGTATAAATCGTAATTCATTTTTCATATCAGCGTTTTAGTTTTTTTCTGCTTCAGCAGCTCTCTATGGCCCTTGTTAGGCATTTAATAAAAAAAACAAAAGATTATTATCACTACTATCACTATTTGCAAAGACAGCACGGCAAAAAGATCGTGTGTAATAACTGATTCATTCCAGTGTTTTCAGTTTGAATAGTTTAAACCAATGCATTTGTGTCAATAAACTTAAAGAAAAACATAATTTAACTTAATAAAGCTTTATTACAATCAAATGAACAGTGAAATATTAAATAAATCAAACAGGTATAATTTCAGGACCATGGACAGTTTTCGCCATCCTCTAATGAGCTGTGAGCTGTTTCTAGTGTTGGAACCACACAAATTCAGATTGAGCATGTCATATTGAAATGAACTGATGGCTCACGTATTTACAAAACAGTTAAACTTTTGTAAATCACTGAAAAAACATCACCACACTCATCAGCGCTATTTAGGGATTGTGCTCTTGTGTTGCAGCAATATTCCCAGTTGCTATGGACATGTGTGTCCATGTGCGTACATGAGCACATCATAAAATATCATAATTTAACACAAATTAACTAAAAAGCTGTAATTAGGCAGATTCACTTGTATTATCTTCTATCATTATTTTATTTTTGTCTAGAAACATTAGGACAAAGAACACAGATGCTCTATAAGCAAAGAATTATCAGGACTGAGCCAGTCAGGTTCATCTAAGGTGCTCTGACAGCTGACAGCATGAAATCAAAGTGCTAAGCACATATTAAATGTGACGATACATAGTGCATATGAAAAAGGCTTGGGGTTTAAGTGTAACGAATGTACTTAGAATTTGTGCTGGTGACAATGGTGCACAGACATATCGATAGCATATAAGGGCAAAAGACAGTCACATAAGCCAGTTGTAAATTTGCATGTTTGATTTCCTAAAAATACCCTTTATATCTTCACAACTACGGGACCTTGAAGATGAAAATTACCATTAATACATTTCTTTTTGTGGGGGGGGGGGGGTAGAATTTTAGTGCTTTAAGAGAGAAAAGTGTGGCTGAGAACAGGAACTGCTTTGCCCAGTGTAACCTAAAATAACAGAGACTAAAAGCATCTTTACATTTCATTTTTGTGAAATTGACTCTATAGAGAGTTATATTACTCTATTTTATAAGTTTGGTTTCTTTTGGGGGTTTTTTTTAATCTATTTTGTTAGATATGTGTTAATGTTTTGCAAGCAAAGCATTTGTTAGGTAATACTAATGGCATGACAATATTAACTCTCTTAAAATTGTTAATTTAACACCTCTATAGTGGTTCCTGTGTAAACTACGAATGAGTGGTAATTTTAGCACCATGACTGACAATTAACATTTTTATATTTGCTGTGGTTTAATGTGTAGGGTCCTCTAAAAATGCACACAGAGTGCTACTGAGGTTACCAGGCTTTGAGGCTTTAAATTCTCTAACTTAATTTCTATATTGACATGTCTGTCGTGGGCCAAGGACACAAAACTGAGCCAGTTCTTCATGAAAAGTGCAATAAAATCCTTTGTAAGACAATTATTTCAAATTTCATTATTGCCATGCACTATGCTGTATAACACTGAAGTGTTCACAGTTCCAACACTGATAAAAGCCTGTTACATGTTCGCCTTTAGGCCATATCTAATAGCCTAGCAGAGTCTTGGGGCAATGATGACAGTGTTTTTAGGACAGAAAAAAAGAACATGGACTGAAAATTAAGAAAGTACCAGCACACATTATGGAAAAAAATAACTTAGAGTGATGTATATCTCATCTTCTCACAGGGATTTGTGTGTAATGTATACAAAATTAGTAGCAAACACCCCAATTACATCAATTACAACACATTCCACTATATGTCTTGTTGCCATAACAAACATTCCACATGACTGAGATATATATATTTAGTGTATATTTTCATGTGTTTGTGTGTATTTGGGAGAAATGGGAGATATTTACTGTAAAGGCACCAATATTAGCGTGCTGGCTGAGTGATACAGATGCCCTAAAGGAAGTGTTCTTCTCACTTTCCAAGCCTCTTCTACAAAAAGATGGCGAGGATATGAATGCCTCGCTCAAGTACACATTTGCATAGTGATCCTAATAATCAGATTGTCCTCTGGCTGCTATTGTGTTTCCTTTTCTAAAAGTGGTTATAAAATGTTTATTCCAAAAGTCCCCGGGGCCAGGCTTAGTCTTCTCAAGATTCTGACAGAGCCACTTGAACCTATTGCCAGTCCTTTATTCTTTCAGAATCTCTGTCTAGTATTATTTCAAGACACGGTGATGTGAAACGAAGACATTTATATATATAATATTATATATTATAGAATTACAAACACTCAAGCTATATCCTTACATCTATCTCTTTGTTACAGTAGAGGGAAGGAATTTGTTAAACATTCTATTAATAAGGTGTATTTACTATTAGTGAGATACTGTTAAATTATTAAGGAGCACCAGTTGCAGATAGGATGCGTTTATATGCATTCAGTTTCCCTTTACTGGTTTTAATTTGAGACCCATGTTGAAAGTACAATTAAACAGTCTGGTGTAAGTGACAGTATAAAGTTATGTATAAGGATATCCACTGGCAACAGAGATTGGAGCACTCTGCTTTGAAGTAGGTGGTGGATGGAGGAGGGAAAAAAAGGGACATCAAAGAGAAATACACACACAATTGTCAGTTATCATGGCACGCACACACACCCATTAAAATACATTCAAGGTTTTCTCATTGTTACTGCACAGACAAAAAACATGCACACACTAGCCCTCTTGTCGTGAATGATTGACACACACACACGCACACACACCTCCACCAGTACTATACCACCCCCCCAAAAAAAACCTCCTTCATGGTCTTGTCTTTCCATCCACTTCTCACACACATAAAAAAAGTGCACTGTCCACAATGAAGACACGTGCATGTACAAATCTGTGTTGTACATGCAAGATTTAAATGCAATGGATAAAAAAAATGTCTAAAATTGTGATAACATTTCTGAAATTGTGAGCAAAAATACTATGCTTCATGTAGTAAAGTAATTATATAAAAGCTGTCAACTGGAAAGCTTGTCAGGCGCAGTAACTGCTGCTGGTTTGGCTCAGCTGGGGGTGTGCAATTAAATGGGTAAGGAGTTTAGAAATATGTTACACTAGACTAAATATCAAACTCTGGATTATTGTTGGACAAATGATTTATCATGATAGGGAATATTTGATGAGTTTAGCTAGCATTTAGCACGAACACAGAACCAGTCTCCACCACATTCTCCCATTGTCAAGCTGTTCCCTTGGCTCCCTGTCTGTATGTGCACAGCAACCTATCTGCATCCCCGATTCCTCTTGTTCTAACCGTAAACACCATTTTTAAAACAAAAATAAACAAAAAAATATTTGCATGCATTTAATCTGTATTTTGAGATGTTTAGTTTCACCATTATATAGACAATTCTGTTAACGTGCAGCTTTTTATTTTAAGCACATTTTAATCTATTCCTATGACGCATAGTTTTAACTACAAATTTTGTGTTTTCAGAGCCTCCCCCTCCCCTCCCCAAATCCTTCCCTATGTTTCAGCAAACTTGTAGCACTCACACCGAATTTCTTTTAGAAACAGATTTACAAAGTTACTGGTAAGGAAAGAAGTCAGAAGATGAAAGTTCCCTCTACCCTCATGAACTTGAAATGTAGCTAAAGTTATGTAAAAAAGAAAGTTTTCACAGGACTACATATGGCCCTGTGAAAACTTTCTTTTTCAAAGTGCACCCCGTGATTCAGCAGATTCTAGAATCACTTTTCGGAGGAATGAGTGGAAGTAGTAATTTTAGAGGAATTTTGGCTCATTTTTCTATACAACAATGCTTCAGTCTTATATAGAAAGCTCTCTTAAGGTCCTGGCACAGCTTTTCAGCTGGGAGAGGTCTGGACTTTGGACCATTGCATCACCTTAATTCTTTTATTTCTCAACCATTCAGAGACATATGGCCTTACGTTTTACTCCAAAATGCTTTGGTATGGCTCATAATTGACTCTGTGACTGCAAGGTGTTGTCCTGTGGTTCTGTGGCTGTAGAACAAACTCAAATCAATACCCTCTCTGTCCTACATTAATGTTGATATACTGTGTTAGGTTTTCTCCAAAAATGGCACTTTGCATTTTGGCTTAGGATCTCCCCTTTGGTCTTATCTGTCCAAAGGACAGGAGTTTCAGAACTCTTGTGTTTTGTTCATATGCAAGTTTGCAAACCCAACCGATGTCGCCCTGTTTTGGAAACCTGTCCAAACAAGCTGTATTATTCGAATTAAACTTTACCATGTACCACAGGCCTGCAAAGTATGAGATATATTTTATGCACAGGCTTGGGGTGAATTTGAGGGGCCTGCAAAATTATTGCACTGTGTTTACACAGACCTGAATGCTCCAGACTAGCAAATTTTTAAAACGTCTACTTTTATAGAGGGGCTCACACTTGCTGACAATCAGTCGCATTTGATTAGCAGCACCTTGCTTGTCCTATGGACGTTTTTTTTTTTTTTAAACAATACTGGATTGAGTTGTGTGAAAACTTTCTTTTAACTTGCTACGACCCGTCTAGGGCCAGGCAATAACATGAGTGAGGCACTCGCTTCCCCCTCAAGACCCAAGCAGCCACAGGAAACAAATTCGTTCTTTATAATGTGATTTATTTACAAAGTGAAAAAAAGAGGAACAACAAAACGGGAGTGTCAACACTTCAGTGTGAGCCAAGACCAAAATAACAAACAAAAACTAATCTACACAAATCCCTGACCTTACCAAAACAAAGTCCAAAAATAAAGACAGAGTCTGACCTCCCTAACTAATTCAAAACAGGAAAAAATGGGTGATCAAAAGCAACAGCAGCTCACCCCTACCCACTCCACTTCCACAACTTTTAAGCCGCACTGCAGCCAGCGGTTGCCACAGGTACACTGCTGGGTCATGAGGAGAAACGCGAGGACCTCTCCCGCCGTAGCACTCCAGCCTCTTTTTAATGGGTGGGTCCTCCAGCTGGGACCAGTCACGTCGGGGCGGTGTATCCACGCACCAATCGGAGCAGGGCCCTGGCACAGCTGAATTAACATAAAAAATAACATCACCTGCGCAAAACAAAACACATGAACATGCAAGTTCGTAACAAACTAATCTTCACACATTATAAAACCAAGTTTAAATTCTAACGTAATACCAAGCAACCTTCCCTCTTCATGGGAACTATTTTAGCTTGCTAATATTTAGAATATTGCTTTGTTGATTCCAGGAGTTGTTTCTAGTTGTGGAATTAGTGAAAACACCAATGCAGCATACTACTGCTGTAGGCAATAGCTGTTTTTAAAGTTCAAAGTGCTTTAAATGTTAAACAAAGCCACGTATTTTGTCTCTCCAAATTTCATAAAGGCACAGTATCTTTTCCTGTATCGCAACCTCATTCTGCCTTTCCATACATGTCAGTATCAAACAATGTCATGCTACAGAATAAAAAAGCTCTACCACAGAGCGCAAAAGATACAGCGTGATTTAGTATCCTCACTAAGGACTGGGGATGTTTTACAAAGAAGTGGTAGAATTACAATGTTTTACACACCAGATGCTGTGTGCTCCAAATTGCAGCACACAACACCACTGCTGTGGTATAGAGACTAGTGGTGTCAAAGCTTTGGCAGGAAGCTTAGTGTTGCACATGATCCTCTAAGCAACAGTAGATGGAGAATGCTGTTAATTGTGCCTTTTAAAAAAAAAAAAAAAAAAATAGGCATTCAGCTATTATTGTCAAATGCCTAATGAGATAAACGTATGAGAGATCATGAAAAACTTGCAATACTGTTACTTCAATCCATATGAAGAGTCATTTGTTTGCTACATATTGTATCACTCTCACCCAGGTCACAGCAACAGTTCTCACGCCTTAAACCAATACACATTTTCTATCAAGTGTAATGTTCAAGTATGTGAAAAAGACATGGGAACATTCTCAGAATCAGGGCATAAATAGTTATATTTTGATATCAAGCATTACAAATCATGTGTCATAGACTTTTTCACGCCATTACATTGAAGTCATCCCATAATGCAGCCTACACACATAAGAATATGTCACTGTCCCAAGCCTGCTTATTTGGAACTGCTCAGGGATGTTCACAGCCTCTGTGTGCTTATGTGCACAAACTGACTGTGCTTTGTTCACAGATTCCTGTGTGTGCATATGGATGACACCACCACCTGGCTGTGTCCGTGCGTCACAGTCGTGTAGTGCCGTTTTCCAGAACAACACATATGCCAGGGTGTTCAGTCCACTGGCCAGAGTGGCAGCTCCGAGTTTTGGGCTGAGCAGCCGGCATTGTGCCCTTCATGGTCATGGCAGATGGAGCCAATAGAGACGAAAGGCTATTACAGGGAACAGGGAGGGAACAGGAGGAGGAATGAAGGAAGCAGAAATAAGTCAGGGGTTCAGGACAAATACAAGTAAGAGGAAAAGTGGAGAAAGAGTATGATTGAAAGGAAAGAGGCAAATAGAAGGGCGTGGGCAACAGGGAGAGGAAAAGTAAAAACTGAATGCCGACTTGCAAGCAAAGGCTAAAGGCAAATGAACAAAAGGGAATTTTAAAGATGCCTATTAAAAATGACTTGCTGGAGCTTTGCCTCATGAAATTCATGTAGTATTGGCAAGTTGCATCCAGGACATCCAAAAGCACTTGTTTGTAGCAGGGGCCACCTCTGCTGTGAGCCGATTAGTCTGCACAAGTGGTTTGCCTCCAGTCTGCCTCCTGCTGCCTAGTGAATGGAATGACTGAAAAATAATTACTTTCTGCTTAGTCTAATAAGCAAAAAAAGGAATACAGATGGAGGTAGAGGCAGGTAATATGGGCCTCAAGTCAAGGACACAGACAGGCACAGAGGCCAATAAATCTGGATCTCACAGTGTTCAGCCCAGTCAAATCTTATTATGAACAATAGCCAGTTGGGCCCATTACCAAGATGGCATATCATTATGATGGCTGCCCATTAGGAGTAAATTGGAAAATTGCCAAATCACTGTCAATGATGAAACCGTACAGCAGGTAAAGAAATGTATACTCAAATCAGGAAAACTTAATTAAAACTGGAACAGGAAAAGATCCTTTGATGCTGTTCTTTTATGTATACGCTGTATTCAGTATAGTCCTGGGGGCAGGATTTGTGGTTTTGTAAGTATAAAGGACCAGAAAAATATTCTTAACCTTCAGCAGTAATCAAATAGCTACAGGTGCCTAACTAGGTTTTAAAATCAGTGGTGAGAAAAAGCTCTAGCTGTCATTTCCTGTGGAGAGTTTATGTGGTTAGATTGATGTAGCATTTATATATTTTACAGTATCATTTGTGTAATATTTATTAATGTAATATTGACAATATTACATATTTCATCACAGTTTTTACTATTAAAGATTATTTCATTTGGAGCTGTTATTTTCAAAAACAAGACAAAAAAACACATTTCTAAATCTTTTCCCTGTGTATTCTGCATTATGAAATGTGATTCCAACTACTGTATTCTTTAACTATATTTTTTCATGTCACATGAAGTTGTTAAACTATAATATTCATTATTCTCAGGTACCAAGCTAAGATGCCTCCTGTGTAATAAGTCCAGTGTTAAAAGTGGAAAAGTGACTGGAAATGGCAGCAACTCAGCCCCAAAGTGATAGACATGAAAATATCACAGAGAGGGCTCAGCACATTCTGAGACACATAGTATAAAGATGTCACTAACTTTCTGTAGAGTCTATCAATACAGACCTCCAAACTTCATGTGGCCTTCAGATTAGTTCAGAAACAGTGCATTTCAATGGACGAGCGGCTTCATCCAAGCCTTACGTCACCAAAGTGTCGGCTGTAGTGGCGTAAAGCACACCTCCACTGGACTCCAGAGCAGTTTTTTGGAAAATTTCATGCGTCCAACTTTGTGGGAATAGTTTGGGAATGGCTCCTTCCTGTTCCAACATGACAGTGCACCAGTGCACAAAGCCAGGCCCACAGAGACATGGATGAGCAAGTTTGGTGTGGAAGGACTTGATTGGCCTGCACAGAGTCCTGACCTCAACCTGATATAACACCGTTGGGCTGAATTAGAGTGAGGACTGCGAGGCAGGCCTTCTCATCCAACATCAGTGTCTGACCTCACCAATGTGCTTCAAGAACAATGGCCAAAAAATGTGTGAAAAAAAAAAAGATTTGAAGCTCTTATAGCTACACAGGGCGGGCCAACATCATATTAGATCCTACAGATTAAGAGTGGGCTGTCACTGAAGTTTGTATGAGTCTGACGGCAGACTTGCAAGTGCTTTTGGCAGTATAGTGTATGTCCACAAGGCGACTGGTGGAGGACATACACATCAGAGGTTATTGTTTATGTTGGGGTTTGTTTTACATACCTGGTAAACTTGCAATTTCTCATTTTTTTTTTGTTTTTCCAAATCAAATTTCAAACATTTTGGCAATAAAGTTTTCTTGTTTATAAGGTCTTTTGGGGCATTCCAGATAAGTGAATTTCTATAAAACAGCTGGGCATTCTTTAAATTCAAAACCCTGTCCTCACCCCTGAGCCTACAGAGCTCACCAATGACCTGGTGGATTTTATGTTAGTGAGAGTCAAGCGATGCAGTGTAGTGAATAACATATAGCTGTGGGAATCATGATACACGCACACACAAAACTGTCTTACAACTACATCAGAGTCGATTTCCACTGTTCTTTTCCTGTCCTTGTTTGCTCACACCGAGCCCCAAGCTGCGTTCGTCTTTGCCCTTTGTACTTCCTATACAAATGCAGCATGCACAACCTCATGCTCTCCCCTCACTGCTTCAGACAACATCAGTGTTCCTGTGTCATGACCTATTTACTCTCGATGTCTCTCAACCCTGCTGCAGCTCATGTGCTTGGGGTGAAATGCCACTGAAACCCGATGCCCCAAGCTTTGGTCATCACTCAGCAGTTCAGCTAGGATTAATGTCACAGTCAGAGTAAGAGCGACAATTTGTAAACCAGAAATAGCGACATAATGGAGCAGGATGTTTTTTTTATTATATTTTAAATCTTCTTTTTTTGGTCACATGACAGCAGTCAGAGGTTAGTGAGAGAGCTTTTCAATTTGCCATATTCCTTCAGTGTTAGGCAATTATGCAACAGCTATCACAGCAGTAAACACCTTTTGTGACATTTTGCCTTAGATGAAATCAATTACATTTCATGTTTACAGCATCACAAGTTGCGCTATGGAAAACCTTTCAACCCCACGCTATTAAAGCTACTGACCCCCGGTCCTATTAAAGAAAGAGAACCAATACACAGGTAATGATATAGGCAGAAAATTACATGTGGCTTTGATATGTTGTCATGTATATAATATTAAGTGTGCAGAAATATGAAAAGATTGCTGTATTTGCCCTTAGTCAGACTATTTTTTGTATTGCCTAGTTTGTTACTACAGTCCAGTGATTTATTATAGATAATTCAGGTGTCATTACTTATATAAACTACTATATAAACACCTACTGTACTTATATAAATAGTACAGTTTATAGTGTAAGACCTGTGTTAACCTATATTTCACACTAAAATGGGCTGCTGTAAAACAAAATACAGCAAAATTAACCAGAATAAGAAATACTTCATTCATCCCAAAAGCTGTAGAGTACAGTTATTTCAGTGCATCAATTACTGACTCTCCTCCAGCTCACACCAATAATTCTTATGTCCCACACAAATGTCCCATTTGCCAGTCTTTGCAGACAGGGATTGGTCCACAATGGCCTCCTCTCCTGGCCGCCGCCCGGCACACAGTGCACCCGACCCCTATGATGTCTCCTGCGGGTGGTAGGCCTGCTGGTGGATGGGCCCATGTCCATTTTTTGGGCTGTGCCAGGCCGGGACCCATGGGCTAAGGCCCGGCCACCAGATGCCCCAGTAGCCGTATCCCAGGAAGATTGAACTGTTCCCTTGGTGTTCTGCTCATATAGGTCTTCTGAATCCCTCTTTGACTTGTCCCTTACTCAGGACCAATTTGCCATGGTAGACCCTACCAGGGGGCAGAAGCCCCTGGACAAGATAGCCCATGGGATCCCTGGAATGCACAAACTCCTCCACCACAATAAGGTAGTGATTCGCAGAGGGGATCTCATCTCTGCTTTTCACGGATGATGTGGTTCTGTTGGCTTCTTCGGGTGATGACCTCGCACTGGAACGTTCGCCTGCCGAGTGTGAAGCGGTGGAAATGAGAATCAGCACCTCCACATCTGAGGCAATGGTCCTCAGCTGGAAAAGTGTGGAGTGCCCACTCCGGGTCAGGTTTCTATTGTTCTATTCTTCTAAGCCCTTTTGAATTGTAGCTCCAGTTTCTGGTTTTTAGCAAACAGGACTTCAGCTTCTGTAGAACAGATTCTGTTAATGTTCCACCTGCCATGCATTCGGAGATGCTCTTCTACATACTGTAATGAGTGCTTATTTGAGTTAATATTGCCTTCCTCTTTTCTTGGAGCAGCCTGGCCAGTCGAGGTAACCGGATATTTTCTCTTTTTTGGACAGTTCTCAGAAAACCCTAGAGATGGTTGTGTGGGAAAGTCCAAGCAGACCAGAAACTCCTTAAATATTCAGAACAATCTGTCTGACACCAGAAACTTTCTTCCCCCTTCTGATGCTCAATTTGACCTTCAGCAGGTTGTCTTCAACATGACTATATACATATATGCACTGAGTTGCTTTTTTTTTTTTTTTTTTTTTTTTTTTTTTTTTTTGCCTGTTTCGTTTGGCTCTTTTGCCATCAGAATTGTTGTCTAAAGGCAAAGAAAGATGCCCAACGGATTTACTTTACCAAATTGACCATCCCAGCCTTGCCGTAATGGTCCATTTGATTCACCTTTTATTGTTTATTTTATTTTCACTTACTGAATACGGGACAGACTTGACTGGGGGAAAGAAGGGGAGAAAGAAAGAGGGAAAGAGAAACAGCTGAGAAGAGGGACGGGGGAGAAGGGCAAAAGACAAAAACCAACAGAACGGGCAGAGAGAAAAAAATGCATATATCAATCACCTGGGTCACCTGCTGAGAAAGAAAAAAGAAAACAAGCAGAAGAGAACAAGAGTAATAGAATAAACAACATCACAATGATATATGGGAATATGACAGTAAATACTAAATATTAAACATTATTGTGCAGCACATAAGATCAACAGAACACAGTGTGCTTTGAGGTAGGAGCCAAAAAGGGTGTAGTTTGTGGGTGTGATCACCCGTGTGTACACCTGTGAGCATGGACGCGCTTGTTTTTTGTTTTTTAAAAGGTTCCTTCATGTAATAATCTGCTAGAGGGTGTGGGGGGGCCACAGCCCCGTCCTCCAGGGCATGAAGCAGGTATGGAGGAGATCAAAACTCCAGACATCCAGAGGCCCCCAGAACACAAGAGACCAAGGAAGACCAACAGAGGGGCAGCTGCGCCACTGTCCCGGAAAGAGCTGAGGAGAGTCCCAGATGAGGGCTCACTCAGCAGCCGCGGAGCAGAAGCCAGGGGGAGTTGCAGTGACGCGCCCGTGAGCTCCGCCAGCAGCCAGCCGCGCCTGAGTGACCGAGCCCCAGGCCGAGAGGCCGGGGGCACCCCACCTCCGAAGTGGCCCGAGCGAGCCCCAGGCTCCGGGCCCCGATAAGCGGCCGCCAAGGAGTGAGCCGGTGTGTACCTGGACGCCCACCCCCGGACACAAAGAACCACCAACGCACCGATGTCTGAGGGGGTCCGCCACTGGCAGGGGAAGTGGTGGTAGGGGGAGATAGGCCTCCAAACCTTGGAGGGCCTGAGATGTCCCCAGAGAGGTGGCGCCTGACACCCAACCTGACATATAGACACAGACATACAGGCACACACAGATACAAACATCCATTCCCACCCTCATGCTCTCAAATGCACTTACTCCACACTCAACCAATGTGGAGACAGACATAACGAGACGTTGTACACACGATCACACTCTCCAAGCGTACTCTACAAACCGGGTCTAGGTGCCCCCGCCCCTGGAGGGGGGAACTGCACCCAGACCCAGGTGGTGTTTCCCTTTTCCCTGCGGTGGGGGGAGGCAGACTGCCCCGACTCCGCAGCAGCAGGAAGGCTCCACACTCCAGACCGCAGTCGGACGGCCAACTCCTCCTCCTAGCCCCCCCGCTCCAGCAGGTCGCAGAGAATGGGGGTGAGAGAAGACTCCAAACCTCCCTCCACCCGCTCATTGTAGTGTTGATGCATGTGTGTTCTAAGGTGCATTTAAAACCCAGGAGGGCATGGAGCTACCTGCCAGAGAGCAGCAGGTAAGCGCATGGTCCCTCCTGCTAGCCCTCAATGTCTACGTGTATTTAAAATTGAGAGGTGGGCAACGATGCCAGGGGTGGGGTGTACACCCTGATGGTACTTTGGACTCCGTGTATCGTGCCCACCCCCAAGATCCTATATGTATGTGTAATGAGAGTGTGAGTAATGTGAATGTCTAAGTTGTGGGATAAAATTGAGGCAGAGGCAGCCAGAAGGGGACAGAGGGGGGGGGGGGGGGGGGTAGCCTCCTTTGCACCCTGGTGACATACCCCTACTCCAAGGCCCTGCATGTGTGGGTGGTTGTGGTGGAGCGGGAAGAGGGAGGCAGCTGGAGATGGGGAGGGAAGGAAGGGAGGGGCAAGTGACCCCTCCCTGGGGCCAGCTCCCCCGCTGACCCCAGTAGGCACCCCCATACTCCGCGACCCGCCAGGGAAAGGGGGCCCAGGCCCATCCAGACCGGGGCCCAGTGCAGCAGCGCCTCCCGGCCCCACAGAGCCCGCATGCACTGAGTTGCTACCATGTCACTGAATAGATTTTTATATTAATAAGCATTTGAATGGGTGTACCTAAAGTGGCCAGTGATTGTATCTACATTAGGTATACACAGCAGGTGCACAATGGAAAACTTATTTTAGAGCTAATTTACTTTTTGTCAATAGCACTAATATTGCATAGACTTTATATTTTCCTGTGTTTCATATGTTTATAACGATCATAACACAAATTGCATTCTATTATGGCCTTTTGTTTTTTTTTACATGAAGTATAAAGATTTAATTACAGGCATAATCACATATTATGCCCACAATTAAAGCTGTTGTATTCATTTTGTAGTACTGAATTTGGATTATAGTAAAATAATATTTTTATCACAATAATTACAAAAAAAAACTGTGTTATGTTTAACTGCTTGAAGTTTTTTGTATCATCTGTCAACATGTCAGCCACAGTGCAACAATTCCTGTCAGTGTGGTGTAACAACTCTTTTATCTGCTTATCTTTTCATTTATTTATGATGATGACAGTGTACTGGCATGCACTCAGCATGCTCGAATATAGTAAGGGGACTAATTAGTTGGCGTTCCTGTAGGGGGTGGAGACCATTATACAGCCTCCAGTTTGCTTTAAATTCAGGTAATGACTACCAGAGTGCATGTGTGTGTGTGGTACTGGTGAAGGCTGAGCACTGACGCCCGTCTGCCAGGCACTGCTGTGATGGGGGCATGTTTAAAACCTGGCAAACGAGCCTTGTCACCTGGCACCCCAGTCCCTCGCCGGGCTCAAGGTCATCAAGCTTGGCACGCTGCATCGAAAAGCTGGAGGGGAGAGTGTGAGAGGCATCCCTGAACAGTCGTGATGGGCTGCCATGTTGTAGCAAAGGGTCCCTCTTCGCCTGCAGCAATCTAAATCTTGCCACACACATAGCCTCGGCATCCTTCTCCAACAGGCCGATGTTGCTCGCTAGTCGAGAAACTGAGAGATAGCTGTTTGAATAAGCAGCGAGATGTGATCTGATATACACGGACTATGAATTCCTGTGAAGTGTGTCATTGTCAGACACTTCTGTTTTATCAGACAATGTGATTTGAAGGTGGTTGGAACAAGGACATAGACTGGTTCAGAATTAAAGCTCAGCAAAGTCCACCTGGGATTGCTCATAATGCACTTTAATCACCACAGATTTCCATAAGCTTAATGAAGTGGATGTATGCACTACTGCATCCTCCACCAACCACAGCATCCACCCAAATTCCCCTCTCACATCTGGTATTAGCTTCTCGTTTAGCTCATTAGTGAACATTTCTCTCCTATTAAGTTAGTGGATCTGCTTAGGGTGTCTTATAGTTCCTTTCACTCTAAAAAACTGACTAAATACATAAAAAAAACCCAGTCCTGGATCTTGCATTATTTTAATCGTATTCGAAATATTGTATGGATGACAAAAACAGCCAATAGTGAAGAAGTGCTCAACGGCTCAATTTAACTTCTGCATGATGATCCACTGATCATATTCACACACAGGGGTGTAACACTTCAAATTAGAGAAACATTTTTACCAATGTAGGCTTCTCTTCCATTATTGGTGACAATTGATTGATTCACCAGAAATTTATCCTAAAATACAAGCATTACATGCACATTACATGTTTCTCTGCGAGAAAATGCAGAGACTGCTGTGATGCAGTAGGGAGGTTAGCAGGAAAGTATTTTGGCACACTTTCCAACAGGATTCCCGAGAAGATGTAGGAGACTGAAAAGTAAGTACAAAGCTATGAAAGCAACCACGAAAGTAGTAGCAGAGTAACAAGTGGCCCGAGTTACACTACCACAAGTGTAGGGTGAGGAGAGAAGGTGGAAGCTGAGCTTAAGTACTGTAATAACTGAAGATGGAAGACTAGTGCTCCGGCTGGATCTCCTGAGACCACACCCACCACTGCAAAAGAACTGTTAGTGACACCCATGTCCACATTCACACAGACAGAGGAAGGAGTGTAGAGAGCAACAAGAGGGAGAAAAAGAGAGAAGCCACCTGGAAGACAACAGAGACCATAACATGCAGTATTAGAGATTGTTTATTTGCATATAAACTCTCACTTTAAACCTGCTCTATTTGTTTCTTTTGCTGTTCCACACAGAGGACTGGCATGCTTCCGGTGTTTTAGGTTGCCGTAGCGAGCAAACTTCCTGTTAACACATATTTGTATTTCTGTAAACCTAGCAAACACTTTAATAACTTTAATTCTACACAGCAAATCCAGCATGTCCAAATTAACACTGTCGGATTTGATTTCAACACTATTAAAGTGTCTATATGGGTCCACACCAGAGAGTGTTAATTTAACTCTTTTTGGAGAGTTGGTACGTTAACTCTGATTTAGTGTTAAACACCAAATCTGTCTGGAGTTGATAATTTAACACTTGGTGTTAAGAGTTTATATATTAACTCTCAAAGAGTATTTTAGTTTAACTACGTAAGAGTTATCTTCTAATTCATTCTAAAAAGCAGGAATTTTACTGTTCTGAACTTCTAGAAATTTCTTTTGGAAATAAACATTTGCTAAAAAGATGCAATGGTTTTTGAAAAACATTTATTCTGAACTGTGCACCACAATTTCAAAACATTATCTGAAAGATGTAACAGTATACATGTTCTCACTTTCATTAGAATTTTGTTTATCAAAAGGTCTGACATGGTAAATGCAAATAACAGCATTCTCATCACTTATTTCTTCAATACAATATGCATGTCCTTCATTCATCCCTTTGTGGAACTTCAGCGCACTTCTGCTCTCCCCCATATTCCATCTTCACAAGCATATCCTGTGCAGAGATTGAATAAAAATTAGTTTACACTAATTAATGGCACAAATAATCCAGTAAACAATTGCAGCACAGTAAAAAAAAAAAGGAATCCTCTTTGAGCCATTACTGGTGTAAAGTATTTTCCCAAAAGACAAGGACACAGGCAACAGGTAATACTGAACTAAATGTAAAACCTCAACCTTTTTCATTTTTACCTAAACCGTGTGCACAAAACTCTGGAGGGATCGATGCTAACGTAGAATCCAGTCAGGACGTCAGCTACTGCTGTTTGCTCGTGTTTTTATTTTTATGGGCGATCGTTTTCAGGCTTCAAGTAGCACCATTATACCAACATTTCACATTCTACACATTGTTTTAGGCGTATTTGACCAAAGGTTTGACTGGAAATTCACATGCAAGCTTTTTTCAAGGCTGTGGTATTTGCCCGCAAACAATACCTTTCAGCTAGCTAAAACAGAATATTATGCTATCAGCGAGCAACATGGCTAATGCCTTTCACACAGCTTTGTCTCAACTCCAAAGAGCCACAGAAGTAAAAGCTCATAATAATAATTGAAACAATCTTTGAAAAAATGACTTACCAAGCATGGCAAACAACTCAAATATGTAGAGCAAAATGTTCTGAAACGGCTTCACTTCAGCTTCGATTGGAGCCGTGCTGGGGGCGGAGTCTGTGAATTTACTCTGTTGGTGTCATAGCCCCTGTAGGAGTTCAGAGTTAAGAGGTCAAGAGTTAATGTTTCCATTGTAACACCTCCAGATTTGACAGAGAAACACTCATTTTTAACACTCGATTTTAACTACTATCATTTTACACCTCAGAGTTACATTAAAAGAATGTGACTCTACTTAGAGTAAAATTAACTCTACTTTTGCAAGAAGACTATTAACACCAAAACATTTAACACTGTTGAATTTGCTGTGTACTTCTGTATCAGTCACCATTAAATACAGATTTGACTGTCGGCTAATGAGCAATAAAATGTGCTCAGTTATGAGCTGTAGTTATTAGTGTGGTTTAAATTAATAAATAAATAGCCTAAATAAATACAAGGTTTTGTTTATGAAATAATCAAACACCAAATCTAAAATGGCAGATTTTCAAAAGTGGAAAGTGCCAGTACTCTTATCTGCATATATAGCTTTGGTGCAGAAACACAGGTACATCCTGGGCCTTGTCAGTGGATTTCAGTACAGTCTGACACATAAAGCACAAGACCAACAGGACCTCACAGTGGGCACAATCTGACAAGATATACACTGGTAAAAAAAAAAAAAAAAAGTATTCCCAAGAATTAGGTGCTAAAAAACTGCGTTTTTAAAGATTTCTTTGGCTACACGCAGTAGTGGTTCTTGAAGATATGAGGGGGTTAAATTGCTTCAATTATCTCGTATTTGTAGGATCAACAAACTATTAAAAGATAATACCAGCTGAATGCTTTGCAGAAAACAAAGTGTGCAACATTTGAAATAGCAGTTTCTTATGTATGTATAATACATTTTTTTAACCACTGCCTTATGTTGAGCTTAATGGAAATGTTATTTTCCACTTCAGAAAATGAAAAACATAATGGCTATGTTGTTGTCAACAGGGAGATGTCCAGAAACCCAGAGTCTGTGGAATTAAAAAAAAATATAGGAAGAAATTGCAATGCACAATAATTTAACCAACTTGTTTATATTTTTTCTTGTTTTTCTTCTTTCCCCTGTCATTTCAAAATCAATCTTCATGTTTACTGGGTTGGAATTAAACCCTTCCTCAAAATCACAATAGATGTTATGTTAGTATGACTCTTTAATTTATTGTTTGTCTGGTGGCGGAGACTTGAATGATTATAGGGTCCGAGGATGCCTGCATTCCTAAACACAGAGCTGGTGAGGTAGAAAAGAGAATAATACAGGATGGTTAAATTATTGATATGACAGGACTACCGTCCCTCTGGGCGCACTTCATCAATACTTTCCATACAATTTAACACAAGGCTTACTGGGACGTGCTTACACATAAGTGGCCTCTGAATGATGCCTTACATTCGGTCATTCGCACATGCACATTTTAAAACATGAAATCCAGCTGCTCCCCCTCACACTAAAATGCATTATTTAAGACTGGACATCACTCTGCTTCTTGCAGCTAAGGAGGCCTCTATTTAAAATCACTGGTTCCTCTTTCTGCAGAGCTGGACTGAATTACTGGTGTTAGTAAGACTGAGAGTTTCCTTTTAGGAAACAAAAAAAACGAGCTGGACTGATACTGTCTTCAATGTTGGTGAATGTAGAAGGGACATAGCAGTTTATTCAACTCCGAGGAGGCTGTCAGTGAGTCCTCCAGCTCATGCGTATGTATTCCCTCCATTAGGTTCCCTGCCAGCTGAAAAAGAATAAGAAGGCAAATCCCAAATATAATCAGTAAGCAACAAAGGGGAGGCTATATTGTTTGGAATCATGTGATGCTGAGGCTTCTGTGCTGGCTCTGTGGATTGCGGGTATGAGGTTGGCCCCCAGGTGCTTCCTGTCGCCAGGTTATGCCTTGTGCTTGCTGGCTGAAATATTGGACAGGCTCCTGGACATTTTTATGTCTCCACAGGCATATATGCAGGGCTTAGCACCATGTAATGCCAGTCTAATGTCAATCTATCAAAAGCTGGGATAAGAGCTTTTTGCTCATGCTTCTTGTTTGTTGCACAACATGAGCCATTGTAAAAATCCATCCGTCCTGCATTAGAAAAACAGCACCCACTGTGTTGCTGCCAGTGCTTTATAACCACTTCCTAGGTCATTTGTGGAAGCCATGATTACAAGCTGTAGTTACATGAATGAGTTCCAATGATAAACTGAGTAAAAGCAAAACTTCAAATGGTCCAGGACAAGGATGGCTTCTATCAGTATCTTTCAGATGGTAGTATTGGTGGTATTTCAATGAAACACCTTCTAAAAAATGTTTAGACAGTCACCTGGAACAACCTAGGCCACAGGTTGCAGGAAATTGCTATTACTGGGATGCACTTCTGTCTGATGTGTAACACTGCTTTAAATCAGTGTTATTGTGGTGACAAAATCTGGGACATTTAGTTAGTTTGTTTTCATTTTGGACATCATAGTGCGACAAATGCTATGGCTCCATTTTTATTCTGGTCAGTAATTCTTGTTGCATGCCCTTTTTCCTTCCCCTCTCTATGTTAACTATGAAAGCTATCAAGCAAGTGCAAAATAATCTTTAAAAAAAAAACATCTAGGAGATTTCTAAAAGAATCTGAGAGATTACTTTAGGCTAAACTGAGCATCCTCAAACTTCAGATGATGCAAATACATACTGATGGTGTCATGAAATAATGATTAGCCTGCAAAGCTAATATTGGCAAAATGCAGCTTGTGTTATGTGTTCCCTGAGGGTAGAATATTTAACAGAACCCACCCAGACAGTTACCCTTAGGGGTGGGATGACCTCAATACACTGCTAGAGATGCTTGAAGGCTGTAGTGCTGTCCGTGTATTTGTACAATTTAACAAAAACAGATGAACAAAAGGACTCAACATGTTGCACAACGCAGGTCATTTGTCATTTGTCACTTGATGTTTTGGAAAATCACAGGTTTCATCTAAACTGCAATGAATGTGTCCATCCCAGATCTTGTTCTGTCAGTGTCCTTGGGCCAATATTAAATGCCTACTTGCGTGTGGTAAACTCTTGTCGGTGACAAAGCATAGATTGCCACCATTGCCATTTGTAATAAAACACATTGTAGTAAATTATAACTTTGTTAAAACCCAATTCTCTCCCACATTTAAATGAGATGTTTCACACCATTAACATAAGCAGTTGGACACATACATAATGTAAATGGTTGGTGTTCTTATTTGCTCGCTCCCTGGCAAAACCCAGTCCAGTAAAACCACCACATGTGTTTCAGCGATAGCTGTTTCAAGGTTACTTAACTAGTAAATTGCTGTATGTTGCCTGTCTAGCTGGGCAGTTATTTGTCCACAGTGCACTTCTGCTCTTGCTTGCTCTCTTATCCTGTTTCATGCTTCCAAAATAGCACACATATTCAAATGGCTGTATGGCTGTTGAGATGAATGAGCCGACAAAAAAAAATAACATCAACAAGAGCAAGAAAGGTAAAAGATATCAATTATTTTTCAGTCTTTTTACAATTTAATACACCTGATTTATTCTGATCAAAGGTCTTATCGGATCGAGATTTGGATACTTGCTTATTAAACTGTAACAGCAAATGGAGAGTCATCACTCTAATGCGGCATCTGTGCCTGAGACTTTGTAAGGTTGACATTCCACTTTAAGCTTTCCATCTAGACATGAAATAGGCCTGCATAAGTGGACAGAAAGGCATCTGAAAATTCTTGAAATATTTTTTAAGCAAAGAAATTTAGACATGACATGAACAGGACTGTTGTTGTTTTGAAGACCACTATTATCCCCATACCAATTCATTCTCTTACCTCTATGGCATCATATGCTGAGTTCAGGAAGTGTAGACTTCTTCCTTTTTTTTTTTTTTTTTTTTTTTTTTTGCCTGTTCCATTTGGCTCTTTTGCCATCAGAATTGTTGTCTAAAGGCAAAGAAAGATGCCCAACGGATTTACTTTACCAAATTGACCATCCCAGCCTTGCCGTAATGGTCCATTTGATTCACCTTTTATTGTTTATTTTATTTTCACTTACTGAATACGGGACAGACTTGACTGGGGGAAAGAAGGGGAGAAAGAAAGAGGGAAAGAGAAACAGCTGAGAAGAGGGACGGGGGAGAAGGGCAAAAAACAAAAACCAACAGAATAAGCAGAAAAAAAAAGAAAAAAAAAAGCATATATCAATCACCTGGATCACCTGCTGAGAAAGAAAAAAGAAAACAAGCAGAAGAGAACAAGAGTAATAGAATAAACAACATCACAATGATATATGGGAATATGACAGTAAATACTAAATGTTAAACATTATTGTGCAGCACATAAGATCAACAGAACACAGTGTGCTTTGAGGTAGGAGCCAAAAAGGGTGTAGTTTGTGGGTGTGATCACCCGTGTGTACACCTGTGAGCATGGACGCGCTTGTTTTTTTTAAAAGGTTCCTTCATGTAATGATCTGCTAGAGGGTGTGGGGGGGTCACAGCCCCATCCTCCAGGGCATGAAGCAGGTATGGAGGAGATCAAACCTCCAGACATCCAGAGGCCCCCAGAACACAAGAGACCAAGGAAGACCAACAGAGGGGCAGCCGCGCCACTGTTCCGGAAAGAGCTGAGGAGAGTCCCAGATGAGGGCTCATCGTGAGACTTCATGTTTATATACATATTGACACACTGCCAGGTGCACTTTTGAATATCCAGACTAGTCTAACAGAGTTCAACAGGACATGAAAATAAAAATATAAAGCGAGTCAGTAGCAGGTATTAATGTTGCCCTTGTATTTCACCCCGCAGTTTTGTGCTATGTAAACAGTGAAAGAGAGGTAAAGTCAAAAGTAAAATGAAAATAAAGTTTTCAAAACAGTAATAAATAAATAAATACAAACTGCACCATTCATGTGCATAAAAACTGTTTTTGGCTTTGTAGGTGTGCTGAAGCAGTGTGATCCAGTATAGTTTGGTCTGATTTCTTTAACCAGTATATACAATACACAACCTTATCAGCTGAGTGGATGTTAATGCAAATAGTGCAACCTGATCTAACCAGAAGCTTGAATCCTGTGGGATAATGATGACATTCTATTTAACATCCCTGAAGTGAAAAAAAGGGAAAATTTCTTCTGAAGGGTTACTTGAAATAGACAAACCAAACAAAACAAACTGTGTAAGTGCCACACAATGCAATGAGGGGGGGAGGACGGTCAAAACAGTACTGGTCTTCGAACAACACAGCATGTGTGGCTCCATCAAGTTGACACTAATTAGAGAAAGTGGTTGGTAACTCAAGCCATGGTTGTCATGCTGTTCCTCAAGCCTTCCTTTTGCTTTTAAAAATAACTCTAACTTACTACTACATACACTGATCTGATCTTATTTATTTGATCACAAATAATGGATTTCTTTATTATAGAATAGGCATAATGGCAAATGAAACAAGTGCTTAGGGACGATAAAATGTTTAAGAAGAGTCTCAAGTTCTCATCCCTCATTGGATGCTGAGGGACAGCAGTCATGATATTTCATAATATAAATTCCTCTGCTGCTTTAAACCATAGGAAAGTTGCTATGAAATAATGTTTGTCGAAATCTGCCTGTTAATCAATAATTAAGTCAATAAATACTAACAATCACATTACTTGGGTTTGCTTTACATCTGTTTTTTTCTTTATTTTGAGAAAAACAGGACAGGTGTGTGTGCCTCTTATATGTAAACAAAACCAAGATGTCCAAATAAATAATGCAAATAACTCCAAGACATCACAGACATCACAAAAAAATGTGCATGGTTTTGGTTGCTAGGCAACAGTGGCCAGTAAGGCAGTGTGCACATATGTACTTTAGGCCCGAATACCTCAACATGACATGTAGGTTTTATTTTGTGAAGTGTGGGTGATGCTGACGGAGCATGAATGCACACTGGAAATGGAACGAGCTTTACATTAGAGTATGCTAAATTGATTGAGTGTAACAACCCATCAAAGAATAGAATACAATTAAGTATGTTTTCTGGCATGTGTGTCTCTACCTGTTTGAGCGTCGGAGACAGACGTGATACTTCATGTCAGCTGTTTGAACACTGCTACCTGAAACTATGATTAATAGGAAAAAAGGTCTTAGAATTTCAGATAATTTCATGTTCAAATGCAATCTTCACATGGAGATGTGGTTCCCAGTATTTTCACCCCTTAAAAAAAAGCTATCCAACATCTTCATGTTCACATTTTTCATCCACCCATTTTCTAGCGCTTGTCCCAGCTGAGATGGAGGGTAAACTTCTGACAGATCACCACTCACTGATACACTGACAACCAATCATCCTTATATACACACCTTGATACGCACAGAGTATAGAATGATCAATCTAAATATGAATAAGTAATGCTGATGTCAAAAAACTAAAGACAATAACAGAACAGAAGGAAACCTACACAATACTGTGAAAGCTATTTCAACACTTCCTGATTTCTTTCTTTTTTTTTGTGATACTGACATCTTTCAAATCATCCAACAAATGTTATTATTAGATAGATAACCTGAGTAAATGCAAAATGTAATTTTTAAATGATGATTTTGTTTGTTAAGGGGGAAAAAGCTGCCTGGTGCTGTCTGAAATAGCAGTTGCCCTAATCACTGGTTGTGCCACCCTTGGCAGCAAGAACTGCAGTCAAGATATTTGCAATAACTGGAAATGACTCGTCACATTACTGTGGAGGAATTTTGGCCCACTCTTCTTTGCAGAATAGTTTAATTCAGCCACATTGTGGGAAATTCAAACATGAACGGCCTATTTAAGGTCATGCCAAAACATCTGGATCTAATTTAAAACCTTCATTTTGTTTATGTTATTTTGTGGGAGGACATCATTGTCCTCCCACACAGCTCAAGAGCAGTTGAGCTTCAGTGGACAAATTGATGAGAGGCCATTCTCCTTCAGGATCTAATCCAGAATTCGTGGTTACATCAGTTACAGGAAGTCATCCAGGTCCTGAAGCAGCAAAGCAGACCCAAACCATCATATAACCACCACCATGCTTGACTGTTGCTATAATGTTCTTCTTACGAAATCCTGTGTTGGTTCTCTTAGGTCTGTTAGTGTGTCTCAGAGTGATGCTGAAAAATTAGTTAATGCATTTATTATTTCTAATTAAACTACTGTAATTTCCTATTAACAGGTCGCACTAAAACTCCCTGAAATGCTGCAATAAGAGTACTAACTGGGACTACAAAGTGAGACCATATTTCTCCCATATTAGCATCTCTTCATTTGCTCTTCAGAATTTAATTTAAAGCCATTCTCCTCACATACAAAATACTGAATAATCAGGTCTTGTCATATCTATTTTATTTACCTAGCAGATAACAGATCGTTGCTTTCAATCCTCATTAAAGACAGCTGACACACTTTAGCTTTCAGTCAATAAACAATACTTAACTGTCACCAAAATCAAACAGAGTGCAGATTAAGGGGTAGTACTTTCTTATTTAGGCATTCAGGTGATGCATTGATTCAGATTACACAATTAGAAAGTAATAAATGATTTCATCAGGATAAAAAGCGTGTTTACCTGGTGATACTTTTTTGGTTATGTTCAGAAAAACTCAATGATAGTATTTTTTATATTAGCAATATTATTATATTATTTGTAACCAGTGTATTATATTAAGTGAGAAAAAAATGTGTTGCATCCTTTATAGAGTCCTCTCCCATTGAAACAGCATTTACTTTGAAAGCCAACCAGCCAGCTGTTAGCAGTTACTATAATAAAATACAGCAAAATGAAAACGTTAACATTGTTTATTATGTTATGTCGTCAATTTTAACAAAAACTGAACAACATACAGAAATAAAAAAAAAAAAACACGTAAGAAATCATTTTTTCTGTGACAGACTGTTTCTGTCGTGCTCTTTGTTTTTCGATATAGTTAAAGCTCAGCTTTTTTATTATTTTGAATTTTAATATTTCTAAATTCTGCCTGTGCCATTTAGAATCAACTCTTATCTTTGTGATTATCCATTCATCCATTTTCTGCTACTCAGCGTGGCCATACCTCCCTCTCCCCAAATAACTCCACCAGCTCTCCTCGGGGACACAGAGGGGTTCCCAAGCCAGCTGCAAGACACCCAGTGTCTCTTGGGCTTGCCCCAGAGTATCCTCACAGCTGGACATGCCAGCAACCTCAGTGTAGCAGCACTACTCTGAATCCCTATTCTGTTCTAGTTGACAGACTTCAATGATGATTATAATATTCTAAAAAAAAAAAAGAAAAGAAAAAAAAAGAAGTAATAATGCTCAGGAAATTCTTCTTCCCAACCTTATGTTATTTTTTTTTACATGACAAATAAATAGAGAATGAAAAGACTTATTGCAAACTGTTTTTGTCCTACCCATCCTCAGCTTCCCTTTCATCCATAAGAGATGAGCTAAAGGAGTCTTTCTGCTGCAGACACACTGGCTTCCCACTCACATAGCCTCCACTGTAATTACCGAGGCTTTTCACAGAGCTGCTTTTGAACGTCAGGCGCCAACACTGTATGATCACACCTCACCAAGCTAACACCCTGGGATATGAGATTGTGGTCACAGCAGCCGCCAGCCTAGTGCCTGTTGTGTTACTTCCTTGGCATGGTACTCCTGCACATCAGGAGTTACATGGCACTGACCCTGTAAATACAGCATGACTAAATGAGCGAGTAATGAAATCCCTGTCTGGTGTCTGTACAAACAGCTTATCCCTCAACCTGGGCTTACGCTCTAACATGTTGACGGTCTCACTTTCCCTCCCTACCTGTCTTTCAACATGTGGCAGAGTGATAGGAATCTCCCCAAGCTCCTTCATCCCCTTGCTTGCGATCCAGGATCGACTCTGCTTTTGTCTGCTAATCTCTCCAGATATTTAGGTATTCATTGCTCTGATTCGTTACTCCTTTGGGCCTTGTAACTACAGCCTGCCTCCAGACAGTACCCCAGAGAAGAGACAGATGAGAAGAAAGAGGAGGTTAGGGAAACGAGCCACAGACAGTACAGAGCTTATCGGCTCTGAACACCCGAGTGTTAGCAGCTCCCTGAATGCTATGAATATCGGTGCCTCTATGTGTGTTTATTAAGAGACAGGAAAGGCTTTTTTGCAAGACATGCAAAGGGAATTGTGTGTGTGTGTGTGTGTGTGTGTGTGCGTATATGTGTATGTGTTTGTGGGTAGTTGCCACATTGTTTACACTTCGTTTCAGCATAGATGCAGTTTTTCTGCCGCAATACAAGGAAGGTATTAACGTTGCACTGGTGTCACTAAGAGGCTACAGAGCCAGACCACCTCAGATGAAAAGAGAAGGATATGTGTTATTAAAGAGAGCCAGCAGAGAAGGGAGAGCGCACTGCTGAGAGATTGCATGTAATGAAAAATTTATATTTGGCTCTTATCACTGAAGCACTTCCTATATTCAAAGTATCGAATGATTACCAGGCAATCAAAAGTGAATGGCTTCTTGGTAATGGCATTCTGTCTACAAAATAACTCATGCCTATCCAATCACAGACATTTGCAGGTTTTACATGAATGCAAAGCATGACAGGATGTTTAATTCACCAATCTGTGTTAATTGATATTAGGAGAAACAAAGTCCAGAATCATTCCCTCGTTTGCAAGGAGATTGCAATATTGTAATGTTGCTGCTCTGGCAGTGGCACAAAGTAGAATACAAAGCAAAAAATCTAAAGTTACCTTCTGATGTCATGTGAATGAGAAGGGAAGACAATAAGAAAGAAATGGATGTCCATTATAAGGCAGGGATGGTCTGCACTCGCAATTCTGGGTCCAATGTTTGCAGTTAAATTGTGCCATTGGAATCTACCTCTCTCTTTTTGTTCGTTAGAGGCTCTCACCACAAAGTATTTCTATGTGACTGCCAAAAGGGTGCCAACTTGCATTGCTCTATCTCAAGGTTTTGATAGCAGAATTACTTTGGAGGACTTTTGAGAAGATGTTACTGTTCTTGGCGATTCAAGGAGTTTAAACATCACTGGCTGCAATTGTAAGAGTGTTCACATGTGAGTAGATAAACAGGAAACAAATCACAGGGACGATATTTTGATGTATTAAAACAGACTTATTTGGCGCCGCTAGCCTATGTTTGTATTGTTTGAGCTTTAATTCTGACTACCAATCAAAAAATAAGAATAAATATTAATGGAAAATCAATAGTTTGCCAGTTATTGATGCCAACAGACTTAATAAACTGATCCGTAAGGCCAGCAATGTTGTGGGGATGGAGCTGGACTCCCTCAAGGTGGTGTCGGAGAGGCGGATGCTGTCCAAGATAAAGACAATGTTGGATAACACCTCCCACCCACTCCATGACATGTTGGTCAGTCACAGGAGCTCGTTCAGTGAGAGACTGAGATTACCGAAAAGCACCACTGAACGACACAGGAAATCTTTCCTGCCTGTGGCCATCTCCCTGTACAACGCATCCACTTAACACACTGTTTGCTGCTACAGCTACACATGTTTCTTTTCCAACTATTTATTTATAAGTGACTTATGTATGTATGTATGTATATATATATGTATATATTGTACTATTCTTAGTTAGCGTATTGTCTGTCTTGTCTTAATGTTGGTTTAAAATGGAGCACTGTAACAAAAATTAATTTCCCCCAGGGATCAATAAAGTATTCTGATTCTGATTCTGATAAACCTTCAAAGCAAACTGCACAATTGGTCAGAACATCATGACCTTCCATTGCCATTTCAAGTATAATCTCAGTGACAATGGAAAGTCATGATGTTCTGACCAATCCTTCACTGTGCAGTTAAAAGTTGGATTGGTATTATGTAAGTAATATCATAGTTATAATTATGAAGCAAAAGCAAAATACACAAACTAATGGCTATATTCCTTTTTAGTAGAGGCAAAGGAGACAAAGAGGGAGAGTGGCCCCAACCAATAAATAACAAATAAACCAACCTACCAAGTTATTATTCTAATACAAGTAAGCGATCCAGGCAGTTTACTTTCACTCTGTAAAGCCTGAACCACAAAATAATTGCAAGAAAATTAAAATTGTTTGAAAGTGGAGTGCTTATCGAACCCATATAAATAAATATATGACTTTTCCTTTTTGCTACATCCAGAATTGTTGTGCATTTTTGGGTTAAAAACGATGCAGAGGTCTAAAATATGATGCCTTTTGCTGTGTTACATTGATAAGAAAGTGTGCTACTAAGCTCAAGTAATATTCTTCACTTGTTCTTGCAATTGCAATTGCTATTACAGCTATGAAGTCAACAAACTACTATGTTGCACATTATCGCATCTCTGGTCTTCTGTAAAGCAAACATAAGTAAAGCTACTTTCAGTTCGTGGGAACATAAAGAGTAAATCTCTATAGTGTTTAAAAATCAACAGGGAAGGTAAGGCAGCTGCAAAGCCCCGTTGCCACATGATTTACGTTGATATCCACCTGTGTCATTATTTCTGCAACAACACCCCAAACGATCTTGACTCATCCCTCTACACTGACATCTATAACTTGTAGCTGAAATTTTCCTCAATCAATTTGTTGGATGTGCAGAAATAAGAAGCGTGCATAATACCGTCCTATCACCGGCACATGTTTTTTTAAAAATTGGCCCTGTGATTTGACACCTTGCCTCTGATTGCGCCTGAGCTGATTCTACTTATGAATTACACACTGGCCTCTAATGCAGATTAAACTATAAAGTGTACCTTCAGGATATTGCACTGTCTCTTGGTCTTTTTACATTGCTAAGCAGGTTTGTTAATTTCTTTTTAAAAGCCTTTGTCAAAGACCCTGCAGTGGGATTGCACAGATACACAGGCTGCAGGATTTTCATTAACAGATATTTTTTCCTCAGCTGGTTTAGTTTGAAACATTAAGGTCTTATGGCTGGAGAGAGATGCAGAGGTGGGCCGCAGGAGAGGAAGTAATAGTTTTTTTTGAATGAGACTCAGAGTGGCAATATCCCATTATGTAGGCTGTCACTTTGGATAACCCTGGGAGCATGTCAGGCAAAAGCATCCGACACGCTATACGCTTTTACAGCAGCAATATGATTTTCTATCATTTCTAAACAGAGTGGAGAAAACATGTTCATTTATTTACTCTCTGTCCGTGATGTGTTTTGTTTCAGTGCACCGCATGCACTTTAAACTCTGATATGACTCCAATATCCAGCTGGTATCTTGCCTAAATACCTAATGTGGCAATGATGCTTTTATTCTGAAACTTCAGCAAGTGGTACATGGAAATGTATGTGAAGAATTTCAGTTAGATATTACTGCACAATCTTATCCCTGTGTTAAGACATTCTGGGTACAATAGAGGAAAATCCGAGTTATGTCTGACACCAAACAGGAGTTAATTTAGAATTTATTTGCCTGATTAAAAATCTTTTGGTTGGAGGTCAAGACATTTTATGTAATTTTCTGGAACTTAGCCAAAAGAAGAAAACTGCCTGACTTCTTTAGATAACTCCTGCTGCACAACCAAACCTGGAGCCGAGAGAAGAAAGAAGTAATACTTAGCACTCCAGACCTGAGTGTAGCGACAGATAAATTGTGCTCCCTGTCTGCCCTGCCCTGCTCAAACTGACCGCCTGCTGGCTATCTGCCACAGAGATATACTCGGTATTAACAGTACAGTGTTGGTGAGAAAACATACAGAATACTTGTATCTTCTGAGGGAAGATGAGTGCATCGCCTAACCCAACCTTTATTGGGATACGACAGTGGAGAAAAGACTGAAAGCAGGGAGAAAGGCACACAATGACACACCAATATGTCTTGTGGCATATGATGAGCTATACCAGCTCCCAGAAATGAAAATTTCCACCAATTTGAAACAGAAGGTTGAGAAGAAATGTAACTGCTTGTTTCCAATCCTTGCTGACAGTACTCTATAAGTTGCGATAGCCAGCAAGCAAGCTGCCCCCACTCTAGCAACGGGACGTTTCAGGCTTCTCTACAGGTCCACCCCTGTTTACTCAAGTATTTCTGATCTGTCCTGCACACACGTGCAAGCATGCATAAAAAATGCTCACACACATACAACTTCCTCCATCATCTTTCTCTTCCTGTGCCTTTCTCTCCATTTCCACTCTTATGCTCACTCCATCTCTCCTTTGCAATTTCCATCTGTTCAAATGAAATATATTTGGCATCCAGAGAATGCCCCTCAGCAGTGAGGGACAATATATCTTACAAATATCAGCCACGGCTCATGTAATATTTATATAGGGAATGTGGCAGTGGGTGATGTCAACAATGCTTATCATGAACAGGTTGAGCATCCCTCCAAAGTGCGCCAACACCTGCCAACTTTTTGACAGCGTAGGTGCTCGGCCAATCCGGAGACTCATTTACATGTTACCCAGCGATCGTGGTTGACCTGATCACATCTGGCATGCTTGTCCAATTAATTAATCATGTGTAAGTGAGGCCAACCTCAGGCTTTGATTATGACTGCCATATTGTTTTAAAGAGAAGTTCTGTCTGTGTGGTGGGAGGTTGGCAGACAAGTGGCCAGATGGACAGTGGCGATTTTGGAAGAAACGGCCGGCAATGTCCCATTTAATATACTGTATGTGTCGGGAAAGAACCTACTGCAAAGTTTTCTAACCTTAGAAAAACAAACGCACACGCACACACACACACACACACACACACACACACACACACACGCGCACATATATATATGTACGTATATATATATATATATATATATATATATGTACATACATATATTATTTATATATATATATAAATAAATTAATGAACATTTGTATGTTGTTATTAAAAAGAGAAGGAAAAATAGTTTATAATGCAAAGACGTATTTTCAGTAGTATGGTGTCCCTTAATGGTAATTGTAAGCAAGCATTTTATTCATTCTGACCATAGGCCACCATAGTAGATAATATCCCTTTTGTGCAACAATTATGAGAACCTCAGTAAAGATTTATTTTTCCTGAGTGAAAAAAAAACTATGCAACTTCAATTTTGTTTATGGAGCGATTTTTCATGGAGTTACAACCACCATCCCACCATGCATTCGACTTTTGCAATGCATGGTGTCCAGAAATGCAAATATGATGGTTTAATTTGCATATTTTCTAAAAAATAAAAATGAAAATAAATAAATCTATAAAATAAAATACTCTTAGAAAACAGCAGTTTTTTCAGTATTTCTGTCATTTACAGTAGTTCATTTCAGTCTGGCCTCAAGGAGATTCACTAAAACACCCAGGTCACAAACCAAAGACATAAAGTTTGCATTAATTAACAAGCACTATACATCGTCTTACAAAAAAGTATGTTGAACTAAACAAGGTGTATAAATTTTCTTCCTCCCCTCTGGTTTTATGTTATCTTCTCCCATCATCATGTCGGTCTCATTTCCACTTTCCATCGATCTTCAAACCATTATCATGGCAAAATGTGTAATAGACTGTCCACGGCGTCCATGCATTGGAGATACATGCAGAAGTTGCAGTAACTTGCAGTAAGCCGCCATACCAGCAGAGGAAGGTATTTTATTTTAAGCCAAAATTTAAATAATCACAGCAAAATGTTTAAACAGACATTATTAAGGCGTGTGTGTGTGTGTGTGTGTGTGTGTGTGTGTGTGTGTGTGTGTGTGTGTGTGTGTGTGTGTGTGTGTGTGTGTGTGTGGGGAAAGGGTGCAGATACTTTTTCACAGCAATGTGTATATGTTAAGATGAAAGATTCTCATTGATATGTCATCAAACAACACAAATGCACAAATTACATCAAACTTTGGGGATTTAACAAAATCATATAAGGTCTATCCAGAGGAAAATTATATAATGTCATTGAAACAGAGTGAACACATCATTTTGGCAACTTGCGCTGAGGAAATACTATAAGCAAAAGGGTAATCTTTCACTGTGGGTGCCTCAAGCTATCTTGATCTGTCAATAAGTCTGCATGGAGTTAATACTAAAATACCAATCACTTCTGTAAAAGTGATTTAACATGCCACAGAAAACCTGACTGCATTTGAAGATGTGTAGTGGAGTGAAAAAAAGATGCCATGTTTGCTGGTATTTTATCTACTTCATTTTAAATGTTATTGTTGACAGTCGGTAGTGAGCTAAACAGCAAATCAAATTATAATGATGTGCAAGTTATCAATAATTGTTCACAAAAAACATTCAGTAGTTTACTTACCACAAGGGGTGCTTTTATCCATGAACTTCACAGTACGAGTACTACGAGTGCATTTTTTAAAGCAAAGCCAAGTCAAGTGGGAATTGAACTTCTAACCCTGACAATGTTTTCACTATGCTTTAATCACTGAGCTATAGCAGTGTTACCCAGTATATACTTTGGACTTTAATGCTCAAACTTGACACTGTGGGGTTTTTGTGTGTGTGTGTGACAAGGGCAGTCAAAACATGTCTTCAGTGGGCCCAGTGGCAAACTAGATGTCTACTGTGTGTTGTAAGGTCAGCAGTGTTTGCAAGCAAAACATAAAGGCTTGAGGAGAGGGTGGGGAGTTGAGATGTAGCTTCAATCCAGAATTCCTGTCCTCTCCAGAGACCCAACTTGACCCTCCCTCTATGGATCTGTCTGTCTGTCATAGTTGTCTGTCTATGTCTCTGTGAACTTACAGAAGGCCTCTTAATGATTTTCTGTCTTAGAACAATTAAGAACTCTCCCACAATCATGGAATTCAATCTCTTGTACATTGTGTCTTCTTACCAGTAGTTTTTAAAGGAATATGTTAGCCATGCTACAGTGTAAGTTGGGTTTTAATACAGGCATTTACACTGAAATAAAAAACAAAATTTAGTATCTTCTTTAGTATAGACAATTTAGTATTTTCTCCAAGTTTTGACAAAATGAAACACAGGACACAGAATCAGATCCTGTACCAATCTTTGACCTGAAATAACTACATTTTTTGGTGTCACAGCAAGTTAAATGATCCAGGATCAGAATGAATGTGAAACATATGTGTAAAAGATTGTAATATAAACTACTTTTTGCATGTTGTTTGCAGAAATGGGCCAACTTATTTTCCTGTTTTCATCTGTTATGTGGCATTAGCCTAATTCAAGTTAGCCTTTCTGCTTCACACATCCTGTTCTGCCTGATATAAGCTCATCACTGGACCCACTTCAGTTTGCCTACCAGCCTGGCATTGGAGCAGATGATGCCGTCATTCACCTCCTACATCGTTCCCTCGCTCACCTGGAGACCGCTGGAAGCACTGTGAGAATCATGTTCTTTGATTTCTCCAGTGCCTTCAACACCATTCTTCCCTCGGTTCTAAAGGACAAGCTGGTGAACTCTGGAGTGGACCATCACCTCACTACCTGGATCCTGGACTACCTCACCGACCGACCACAGTATGTGAGGACTCAGGGCTGTGTGTCGGACAGGGTCGTCTGCAGTACGGGGGCCCCACAGGGAACGGTTCTGGCTCCGTTCCTCTTCACCATCTACACTGCAGACTTCTCCCACAATTCCACCCAGTGCTTCCTGCAGAAGTACTCTGATGACTCTGCAATAGTCGGCCTCATCACTGATGGGGACGACAAGGAGTACAGAGGTCTGACCCAAGACTTTGTGGACTGGTGCCAGCTGAACTACCTCCAGATCAACGCCAGTAAAACCAAGGAACTGGTGGTAGACTTCCGCAGGCACAAGCATTCTCCACTGCAATCACTGAACATCCAAGGTATGGACATTGAGGCTGTGGACAGCTACAGGTACCTTGGTGTTCATCTGAACAATAGACTGGACTGGACTCATAACTCAGACGCCCTCTACAGGAAAGGGCAGAGCAGGCTGTACCTGCTGCGGAGACTCAGGTCGTTTGGAGTGGAGGGCCCACTCCTGAAGACCTTCTATGACTCTGTTGTGGCTTCTGCTATCTTTTATGGTGTGGTCTGCTGGGGCGGCAGCATCTCTGCTGGGGACAGGAAGAGACTGAACAGGGTGATCCGAAGGGCCAGCTCTGTTCTAGGATGCCCTCTGGACCCAGTGGAGGTGGTGAGTGACAGGAGAACGGCGGCTAAGCTGTCATCCCTGTTGGACAACATCTCCCACCCCATGCAGCTGACTGTGACAGCACTGAGCAGCTCCTTCAGTGGGAGACTGCGGCACCCACGGTGTGGGACGGAGAGATTTCGCAGGTCTTTCCTCCCCACTGCTGTCAGACTCCATAATAAAGACTTTAACTGATCAAGCACACACATCCATACATATGCAATAATACTAAGTGCAATAATCCTTAAATATACAATATCTTATTGTATATTTATTTTATTTTATTCTACTGTATATAGTATTTCATTTTATTCTATTCTGTACAGTTGTGTACTGTATTTATTCTTATTGTATTCTAATTTTTGCCTCATAACTTTTGCACTGTCCACTTCCTGCTGTGACAAAACAAATTTCCCACGTGTGGGACTAATAAAGGTTATCTTATCTTATCTTATCTTATATCCCTCTGGCCATCACCTCACATCTCTCTCTGTGTTTTTGAATCAGGCATCAATGAGAAAGGCAGAGAGATGAAGAAAGGGTAGGATTGGGTTGGGAAATATGGGGAGTGGTGTATGTGTGTGTGTGTGTGTGTGTGTGTGTGTGTGTGTGTGTGTGTGTGTGTGTGTGCAGAGGGAGTATGGGAGGTGCACTTCAGGGGGTTGCCTGTCACAGCTCTGTCATGTTGATAGACATGTCAATCATGAATGAGCAGGAGGTGGAGAGCCAGAGAGGGAAGGGAACATAAGAGATGGGAAAAGTGACACTAAGAAAAAATATGCGAGGAATGCGAGGCATGAGGTAAGGTGGTGTTGGGGCAGGTTGTTTTTTTTTTCCCTTGCATAATCATTTAGAGGTCGCATAGGTAATAAATGTAAGTTACCTCTATGGCAAACGTATTGTGACCAAAATAGACCCACTAACTCTATTAATTAAAAAAGTCTCAGCTCTCAAGTGTGATCGGTTTCTACATGCTTTTCTGGAAGCTGTTGAGAGGACGCTGTCCATGGTGCTTAAGAAGATGATGAAACAATTTCAAGCTTAGATCTGCATAAATGCTCATTAGGAAAATATAAACCATATAAATACAAACTGACATTCTTCACCTTGCATTCATTGGCAACTAATATAAAGAAATGAGTCTTCAGGTATCAGCTCTGTGAGTAGCAGTATCGCTGTCAACTCAATGCAGGAGTAAGTATGTAAGTATGTGTGTTCTTGCACACATTTTGAAACAGTTTTTCTGTTTTGCACATTCATGAAAAGTCTTTCATGTAAAGAACATTTTGGAGTCAAGTGGGAAACATGTTGTTGTTGTTGTTTAAAAATGTCACTGACACTGCTCTGTCTGGGGTGCCCCTGTGAGTGCAAAGAATATTGGGGAACAGCACAGACACATTTACGTAGGTATTTTGTGTTGCGTTGATTCATTGAAGGTTTATGTATTTATATCAAGATTGTTATCTTGTGATGAATATAATTTGATATGATGATGTATTTTGCACTAATTAAAAGCTGATCAGCAGATAAATATTTTTAAGAGTTCAATTCATGTAGTGTATTTGATGTTGTCCTTGAGTGGTTAGATACTAACAAAAGTGTGGAAAATTATTTGAGCCATTGGTTGTGATCAGTGTTGGGCAAGTTACTTTGAAAAAGTAATTACTTATAGTTACTTCTTCAAAAAGTAACTGAGTTAGTAACTAAGTTACAAGATTCTAAAAGTAATTAGTTACTTGAAAAGTAACTATTGCGTTACTTTAAAAAAACCGTTTAACCCTCTATAATTATAGAGGTATAATTGGCCATTTTAAACCACTTTTGTGGACCTCTACATTTCACCTTTACAAACTATTTACTTTGCCTTGGTAAATGGTAAATGGCCTGTATTTGTATAGCGCTTTACTAGTCCCTAAGGACCTAAGCCTTGTTTGGTATCATTCTTTTCAGCACAACCTCACATGTCTGAATTTACAGTTATGTTTTAATTTTGACATACTGTATTAACACAATTCATCTAAAATCAGACATAAAACATAAAATCCGAGTAGAAAAAGTTATATTTCTTATTGTAACAGTCACAAACATGTTTATTGAATCATATTTCATAACTTTAAATACCAATTTTAAAATCATATGCAGAAGTTTTGCAAATAAAGTTATTTGCAGGTATTTACGTCTACATCATGGTTTTGCGTGGCCTATCAACACAATTAAAAACTGGCATATATCACCTTGTTGCTTTGTCATCTCGAAGTCACCCTGTGATTGGCTTACCACGACTACTTTATTGTTCCTCAGTCAAACAGCAGCACTCATGCCATTGTTTTGCCCCTTAGCTCCAGGTGTTGTGCCAAAAAGTGATTGTGATTGCCGCCCACAGGAGTGCGCACAGCTGTTTAAAGCTGTAGCACCCAGATTCCTTACAGCTACTTCCGTGCAACTGATATGAGATGCGGTAAGCTGAAGACAGCTTCTACCATCTGTTTGTTGTAAAAAAGTAACATGACCGCACTGCATTTTCTTGTTAGTAATGGTAACCGCATTGTAATGATAGGAATAGTAATTAGTTAGATTATTCGTTACTGAAAAAAGTAATGACGTTGGTAATGCCATTACTTGTATCCCTGTTATTCCCATCATTGGTTGTGAAAGAGGCTGAAGTGGTTATTTTCCTTATGTAATTAATATATCAATCTTCTAAATTGATGCAGTCAACAGTTTGCATGTTTTTGAGTTCACACATTTGTTGTAATATTTTTTAATTGCAAGTTGTGTGACTATGATGTGGTTATCAGGTGGAAACACACCTTTTGTAGCTCTATGTTTATCTTTGCATTAATAGTCATGGTCTTTAGACAACACTAACTACTAAAGACTGGAACATTTGGATAATACAGGCAAAAGTCAGTTTGGTTTAACAGCGTTCACCTCCTTTTTATTTTGGTCTGAACACTAATTTTATAAGTCAAAAGATAATTTTGATAAATTTGTGTCCTTGGCTTGTTGATGTCACTAGGTTACATAAAAATGTTTCCTATTCCTTACTGACACTCTTTGCAGTGCAGCACACAGTTAAACAACAATGCCCTGTGTCTCTGTGCCACATCAGTCACTGCTGCCTCCTAGAGAGCGAGCATGAATTTAAAAGCTCCTTTTACTCCTCCAGGCGATAAAGTGGCACTATTTGTCTGTGGTGCATTACACTCTGCAACGAAGGCATTTCTTATGCTTTGCGCCCGATCCTTCTCGCTTTCGTCTCTCACCATCGCTTCCACTCCCACTATATTATACTTAAATACATTTCTGCTTTTGACAGTGGGTATCACAGAGATGATATCAAGTGCATGCTGGTCCCTCTCTACAGCTGTCATGGTCTTCTTAACATATGCTTACCGATAACATGACGGAGTAATGTGCAAAGGGCGCAGCAGCCTACGTAAGCAAAAGCCTCTAACACTGTTTCTCTTACTATCTTTTTTGGGAAAATGGTATTTGGATGCGTTAAGTGTCTGGCGTCCCGATTTACTCCTCTCAGTTTTCTTGGTCATTACATGCACAAAGTCAATGCGATGCATGCCTCTATTCTGTAATTCGTGTACATATTTTAATTTCTGCAGCTTAAAAACAAGAGCTGGAGGCATCTCACTTCCTTCTTAGCTTTTTATCCTCTTTCATTCTTCCTTCTTTATCTCTGTCTCTATGTCTTTCCCTACTTGCCTCCTTCCTTCTGTCTGTTACACCCCTCCCATGAATTTCAGCATTGAAGATTAAAGGAAGAAGCTGCAAAGCTCGCAGGTCTAAATTAGATTCATGCTTCCTTGAAAGAACATAGAAATTTGCAGGATGAAATGCGAAGGTCAGATTTTGAAGTCTTTTCCTCTCTCTGGCCGAAAAACAAAATCATCATACTCTTCATGTGTAAAGTCAGTATGTGCCGCTTTCTGACAAGTTCAAAGACCTTCGCATATTAGGACCTTGAGTGCCACAGTTCTGATTGCAAAAGTACTTCATTTAGTTTTTTCCTTTTAATTTAGTCTCAGTAACACTAATTCTTTTGTTATTTTATGTATACATAGACACTATTATAACATGCATATATAGAACCAGACAAACAAACGAAATTATTTTTAATGAGGGGATAAAGAACAAACAACAAAAAAAAAACCCCATTAAAGTATTATGTGAATATCACTCTGTGATTTTCCTGCCAAAATGTCAACAATTGGATTTTATGTGGCCTGCATGTCAGTGTGCATTTGCATGTCTCTTGTTAGCTTTACCAAAAAATGACACATTAACAACATCTCCTTTTAAAAACATGTGCGCTAGTATTTTCACAGACAAAAAAACCTTCACTGCTGATGAAGTGGTGATTGCCATTTTGCACAAAAGCTACGAATTCACTTTATCATCAGACATTGTATGAGTAGCTTTTAATCTGTTGATGCAAAGCATGTCTGCAAAATGATAATTCCATTAAATTACACTCGGGAACCTACAATTAGAAATTCAAATTCAAACTCTGTGGGATGCTCATTTCCATGGAACTTCAGATGGAGATGTGCTGTGCTTAGAATTAAGATTGCAAAAGACTTTATTTACATGACAATTATAGTATATTGAGTTATTCAGTGAGGCACAAAAAACCCCACAATAAGTTGTATTTATGATATATATTTACACCCAATTTCTTAACTACCTATTCAGTTCCCCTGTATTTCTCCCAGTGGCATCAGTTAGAAAAGAAAGACAACCATTTACACTCACGTTTATGGTGAATCCAATTTTTAGTCCAGTTGTTCTGCAATTTACATACCTCAGCCTTTTGTCCTTGTGTCCCTCTGTTAGGAATGGCTTCTTGACAGCCACCTTTCCACAAACTTAAGAGTAGAAAACAACTTTGTTTTTTGCAACTGTTGTTTGGGGGCTTTAATGTAACCAAGTGCTGCTTTATGGTTAAAATAAACTCTAACTACAGCATCAGTACTAGAACATCAAATGTGTGTTCTTCAGCATGATACTGAACCTTTGGATGACCCCCCCGCCCCCCGGGAAAAAAAAAGACAGATCCATAAATCCCACCCATAGAAATAATACAAAAAAACACTTAGCTCGAACGTAAAGCTAGCAACTGAGAAATGCAGGTGCACAATTAAAACATCACAATGATTCAAAGCAATTATCTTTGATTGCTCTTCCCCTTCTAGCTGACGAGACTGTCGCTAATCACTGTGCTACATCCAAACTTTTCCAAGTGCCTCCAATTAAAGTGACTGTCTGATAAAGATGAGGTGCTTTAATAGTTTATTTGTCCATTTATATATCCCAGAAAATCCCATATGAAATGACAACAACGTTATCTGCAATGCACAACAGTGGGGGGAAAAAAGTGAATGACTTCTGACAAAATACAGCTGCAGTTAATTAAATATAATATGTTAACTTAAGTGTCCTGCATGAAATTAACAGTACAACATGCTATTGAGACTGTTTCAAATTTATCATCTTGTTTATTTATCATGTTCATCAAATAACTGATAAAGAAAACAATATAGTTAAATTTCATGTATGGTATTTTCTTAATTTTTAAGAAAAACTAAAGTTTTACATTTGCAGATCTCATCAAAGGTCGGTATAATCACTCAGTCCGTTTGCAGTGGGTGATTGTTGACACAGCTAATGAAATAGTAACAGGAGTGATTCATCACCATTGTGGCGTCATTACTGCAATAATTTAACTGAACATGGGTCATCAAAACAAGCCCCAGCAAACTGGAATCCATTCATCTTAACATTGCCTGTCTCTCGCCTGCTAATTTAAAGTGAGAGTGGCACTGATGTTTTTGTGTGAGCGTCATCAGCCTGTGCATAACCATATGCGATTGGCTGCGTGGTTAATTGATTAGTGTACTGGGGGAATGGATTGTTTGCTTGATTGATTGACTGATGGGTCATGCACATTTGTTTAGTGTTATGAGCCATAACATGCATCTGATCTGACTGCAGGGATAAAAATTCAAAATAGACTGCAGATGCATTTCATGCATTTATCAAAATAAAAGAAATGGAAGACTACAAGAAGCATTTCTCTCAGGTGTGCAAAGCTCCTTTAAAGTGGAGCAATTATATTGAAAAATTCACAGGACGATTGATCAGGATTTGTGATTTTTCCCATTTGTACTGTATTGATGGCTAGCTTAGCTAGCTGACACTGACATGTGTTCAGACTCTATACTGTATCTCCTGCAGCTAGAAAGGCAAAAAAGGATATTTGCCACCAGTGTTGGTCAAGTTACTTGAAAAAAGTAATCATTAACTAATTACCAATTACTTCCCCAAAAAAGTAATCCCGTTACTTTACTGATTACTTATTTTCAAAAGTAATTAATTACTTAGTTACTTTTAAAAAACACAATTTACAACCTGAATAGGTGATAAAGCGATAGATCTTTCAGCCCAATTCTACTTTTTCTGCATAATCCATCATACAAAATGTAATCAAATGGAAAAGTCTCCTTTTTTTAAACTTGTTTTATCAGTTTTAATCTTTTAACTTTATGCATCAAGTAAAAATTTTATTATATGCACCATTCTCTGACTTGAAGAAATTAGTTTAACATTTAAACCTTTTTTCTGCACATTCCAGCACATAAAATAAAATATTTTTTGTGTTTACACTCACTCTTTCAACTAGATGCAAGTGAAACACAGCAGAAAATAAATAAAGTCAAAGACTCAGCGGTCCTGTTGCTCTATTTTCACCTGTAAAGCAGGAGTGGTGTAGGCGGAGGTTTACCCTGGTGCAGGTGTGCCGCAGCGGTCAGTTGAAGAATCTGCGAGTTTCTCTGTAAATTTCCCATTACGTCGTTGCGCACTCGGTGCTTGTTTAGGGGTTTTTTTTCGGTGTAAAAAGAAGTTTTCTTCCCACGCACAACGGACGCTAATGTTTTTGTCACTTTTTATGGAATCAAACTCAAAGTAAGGTCAGTACTTCCACGCTTTAAACGCTGCATGCTCATACTCTCTCCCGCACTCGATATGTGATCCATTGTTAATCTGCGCACAGCTGTTGTCACGAACGTCGCACTCGCTTACGTCACTGTCATGAGACATTCTTGCAAAAAAAAAAAAATCACGGTTTTAGTAACGCAGCGTTCCTACGGGAAAGTAACGGTAATCTAATTACCGTTTTTGTAATAGTAATCCCATACTTTACTCGTTACTTGAAAAAAGTAATCGGATTACTGTAACGCGTTACTGCCCATCTCTGTTTGCCACAGTATTTATTCGTTTAGTGATTTTTCTATCCCTATATACCTTTAAAAAAAAAAAAAGAGTTTGGGGGACTTAATCCAGTGACGATGCTATTTGACTCACAAAGCTGTTCCAAACCTGCCAAAGTGCCCTATCCACCAAAGCAACTTCCCCAGCATGCCCCCCACTGTTAGTCCTAACATGACAAAGTAGCAGCATGTGTACTGCATTCTCATATGCCTCCCCCGGAAAAACAACAGACATAAAACTAAGCCCACCTCGTTAGACGCACCCTGTAGGCTCATCGCCATTTTTTTAACTACTAAATGTCAACAGAAAAGGAACGCTGTGGTTTATGAGCACCTGGATGAGGAATAAATAAATTAGAAAAAAGCTGTGAGAGATGGAGAAGAAGGAGAAAAAAAAAACATTAAATTAATCCTCTAAAAGCCTTTTAGCAATATTGCCCTCCCACAGCGATCCGGTAGCACACACAGAGACCACTTCCAATCATTTAATTCCAGCTGAAATTTAATTTAGTCCGAGAGCTATTCATTTTGTTGAATGAATGTGCCGCCTACCTCCAAACCGCAGTTGCCTGAACATGCATACGTACGCGCTATGTACACCCTGTGTTCTGCACATACACACATCATCAGATGACTCAGTGGCAACGTTGTGTCCATTTTAATTTTGGACTAATGTTTTTATCACAGCGAATGACACATGTTTAATTAATAGCCATCAATACCTGCCTCTGCACTACGACAGAGACATTCAGACTCAGTCTCACACACACCTCCACAGACACACACGAAGCTCAAGAACTTTTATGACAATGACTTCATATGCTGAGTCACTTAGCCTTTTGCTGAAGTGCACTGTCAGTAAGGCTCTCTGCAGCTTGCCCATGTAATGCATATATGCAGCTTGTCACGTGTCCCACGAATCATAACTTCTGTGGTCTGTGTTTTTGTATGTTTGATTTACTGTGTCATCCACAATCCCATCCATTCAGAAATCAGAACAAAAAATAACTAAAGCTGTAGTCATTCAATAATTCATTCTAAGAATATGTATTTCAACTCTGAAGGAAAAATAGATTTGGTAAGTACTGTTATATAATTTCTGCAATGCATAGATAGAAAGAGAGATCTATATATTTAACAGAGGCTTCTTTTTAAATCTATATATAGACATTGTAATGGAGACCAGGGGTTCCATTACCTGGTTGGTATTGTTAATAATAAATTGTTGGATTGGGAATTTAAAATGCGGTAATAAAGAAAACACATTAGTTCTTATGGAGTCTTTTATTAGGTTATTTGACATACGATTAAATTGACAGCTTGCAACAGAAAAGAGACAGTGGGACTGGCCGTCCTACCTGTGTCGGAGAAGAGCCAAAGTTAGAGCTGCTTGCAGTTAATCATTTATCAATAACCTAAACATATGTGAAATGAGAACTTGTAAAGGTACTCACCTGTCCTGGTTGCTTCTTGCAGGATGTGGAGCAAAAGAGTGAAAGCGGCTCAATCACCTGTTTAAGAGCTCTTGGAGCAGACCAGTGTGCCAGGTTAGGGAGTGTGGTTAAAGAGGGTTTTAATTTAGATAGAAATGAGTGAAGCTTATGTTATTGGTTTGTTTATAGTATGTGTTGGAAATATGTATATGTTTGTGATGTGCTTTAATGTTATGGTATGTTTGTTTGGGTGGAGGGTTATGTTTCATGTTGATTAGTTAACCCCCATACTTGGGCTATTCCGGATACTCACCTGAAAAGGTAGAGTATAAAAGGAAGCCATTTTGTTTAGTTGTGGTTAGTGTTTTGTGCTGTTATCATGCGCCTTCTTTAATAAAGTGCCAATCCATGGATGTCTTTTACTCCAGTCTCGCGTCATATTATTGGACAGAACCTATGACCGCCGGCCAAAACTGACAGACATTTAGATTTGTATAACTGTTACAATGATTTTAAAAACCCTTGTAATAGTTTTATAGGACATATAAGTAGAACATTAAAATGTTTAGTTTCACACAAAACTAGTTTGCTTTTTCTTTCTTTAGCTGTTTGCTTAAGTTTAGGCACCAAATTAATAATAAAAACAAAAACATTTCTATTTCTCCTGAAGCACCTCAGTGACAGGGGTTTGAAATTTAAGACAAGAATTTGTGATATTTCAGGAGCACTGGACTTTTTTATATACACCACCCGGTGAGGAATCTCCACATCAAAAACCTTTCTTGATGCCTCAAGAATCTCATCTTGCAGCACACCCACCCATCCTCCACACCTGCCTTCAACTAAATAAATAAATAAGTACAATCACAAACAAGCAAATACACACACACACACACACACACACACTCCATAAAGTGGATCAAAGCCACTGTTTGAAGCATATTCATTGGGAATCCTTGGTGGACAGCTCATACACCATGATTGTTAAATATTTATACTTTCTTACTTTGCCGGACAGTAATCTGTGAAGGCTATTGCTATAATTAAAGACATCATTTTCTTTCTGGAGACTTTAGATTTAGGTATTTGTTGCTACTACCTAATATTGACATTTTGCGCAATGGCATTAGTTGACATTTAAAATCTGAAGAATTCCTAAGTTTGCAGACCTTGCCCTTGGTAGAAGACAGCCAAATCTGATTCAGATCTGCCAAATCTGTTCAAATCTTTTAGAATGTTTCTAACATTGAAGTGGTTACTCAGCTCTACTCAGCTGAAATCAGAGATTGAGTAGTGAGTGCTGCTTTTTACCCTAGTGCTGAGCTCTGAGGTCCTTGCTAACTGGGTTGGAAAATGTACTAATGGCAAGTGCAAAGAGGAGTGGGCACACACTGAGCGCAATAACCACAGTTGTAAACGGAGCTGGAGGGGTGTGTTCCTATTTCTACTTGCTAGCTGTCAAGCTTCAGAGATGTCCTTTGCCCTGTATGGATATGTGTTTCTTCCTCACTTGACTTCACTAATAAACGTCCAACTGTTGAAATCCACAAGAGATACACAATTTATCACTCAGCTAAACAATATGGTGGCTTGATTTTCCAGTGACTCTTTACTGTCCGTATGCCTCACTCTGTTTTTCTATGCTGACTTAAGTAAATGTCGAAAAAAAAAATCTATATATGCCCATTTCTAAGTTTCATTGTGGTGTAAAATGTAAAAAAGATACAATTGTTTGCAAATTAGTTATATTTCTATTCAGTTTGAAAAAGTACAAAGACAACATATCAAATGTCCAAATGCAAAATTTGAAAATTTAATTTTTCATGGGATGCCATCAATGTGCTTAATAAAGTCTTAGCATATGGTAACTCAGGAAACTCAAAACCACCTTCATATTAGATTGCAGCCACTCAGTTCATTTCAATATTATTTATTTAGTGCCAAATCCAAAACAATGGCTGCCCCAAGGTATTTTATATCACAATAATAGTGGAAAAAAGAAAAAACAACAACAATCAGATGACCCCTTATAAGCTAGTAGTTGGTGATAGTGGATAGGAAAAACTCGAACCCCTGAACAAAAAAGTCAATGCTCTAAAATAATAACAAAAAAGGATAAACGTGCCTATGTATCCCTCATATTGTTGCAGTTAGTTATTGTGAGCCATCTTCAGACAGCTGACATTGAGCCATTTATAACAATAGCTGGTTATAAGCTAAGATTATGCCAGCTCACATTAGTCTGAAATAGTTACGCTTCCCCTCTGGTAAACTGTTTGCTTACAGTTTTATGAGGGGTTATGAACTAATTTTCCAAGACTGACAATGCTAGATCCACTTCAAAAAAAGCTCCAGTGTCAATGGCTAACAGTAGCAAAATCAGCAGTCCTTATTGGCAGAAAGGTTCAAGATGTCCTTAACAGCTCACTTGAATATCACTCTCATCTGTCGGGGGTGAGCTTCATTGACTCATTGATCCATATTGGACTTCTTTCAGGAAGTCTTACAGGCATAGACATTTCACACCTGGTAATGGGACAGCTCCCATAAACAGCTACACTTGCTTACTTATACTTACATTTGAAGGGTAAATAACATAAAATATCACAGAATGTTTAACTGGCATGCATCTCTTTCTTATTCCTACTTTATTGTTAAGTGTTCATATTCCCATATATTAAAATATATGGTTTATAAAAACTGTTTTCATACACATATGGTAATGTGTATAGCTATTAAAGGAAAATGCAGGGGTCATTGCCTAAACAGTTCTTGCAATATTTTTGTTAAATGCCTTCAATTAGAGCTTCAAATTCCACTGTGCTGCTGTGCAGAAGCACATCTATAAAAGTGTGTCATTGTGCATTAACTTAAGGCACTGACTTATAGCTCCGACACTGAAAACCTGTCATCTCCTCTGTAGCTTCTCCAGGATTAAAACCTTGCAAGCAGAATCATGATCAGCTGGAAAAACTTTCCATTGCCAAGAGTATTCTAAAAAGAAAAAAAAATATATAGGGAAATCTGCAAAATTCATTCACAAGAGTTACAAAACAAAAATACCTATTTTACCCATAAAAAAACACAACTAATAAGAAATATTGAGTTGACTGGGTAATGAAATCATAAACAGATCAATAAACAAAGGGCATGCCACTCAATGTGTTGTCAAAATCCACAATTGATAAAATAAATTCCGAATATAATATGAAACAGAGTCTTCTGCTGGCAAATCTGCAACAAGCCCTTTCACGCAACCTTTTGGATCCTGATGTTTCTGAGGCTAATTTTGCTGAAGCTGCCACGTCAATGCACTGATGGCAATGGATACATTGAGCGTTATGGGGAGACACAGCTGACATTGGACAAAACAGGAGCTTTTAAACAGACCCTGCTCAACAAGGCCCTAGACTTGTTGCTCCTGTCTCACATGGTTTTTTTTGGCAATGCAAATTTATAATTCAAAGCTGTTGGGGAGCATTTTCTATAATATGTACAGAAAATGGTTTATAGTTTTCTTATTGGAATAAGCAAGACATTCCTTTAAAAATAACTTAATATATCATAACCATCCATTCAACCATTTTCTTTCCTTTTTCCTTATCAGGGTCGCTGAGGGGCTGGAGCTATATGCTAACTACCATTACGCAATTGGTACACCCTGGACAGGTCAACAATCTGGTGCAGGGCCAACAGAGTGACAGATTGTAGCATATGATGGTTCAAAATGATGAAATGCCATGAATGACCTCACTTATGTACAGGTTAGCCATAGTGTCTGGATGCATCTATCCCAGCTACTGTATCACACATAGGCTCTTAAACAACAGATACAAAGACCAATCCAGTTCATTCCTTCTCTCTTTGGCCCAGATAACATGTTTTTCAACAAACAAGTTAGCCCTAGAAAGCAGTGCTGCATTTCTGAGTGTTGTTTATAGCCTTTTTTTTTTTAATCTGGCTTTTTCATTGCTTTACAAAGTATTAACCTGCATTTGTGGATGAAGGGATGAACTGTGTTGCCCACTGAGTTCCCAAAGATCATGGTCGTTCAATACCATTTTTCCAGTTTTTAACATTATATATCTCAAAACTTTTTAAATGTGTTGCTGGCATCAGTTTCAAAGAGAGCCTTTGAGGATTTGCAGATCATTATATGATGTATTTATTTATATTTTAGAATTTTTTGGGATAAGGGTCTGTATAAATATTTGGAGAAAGATATTCCAGCGGGATGACTGTTTTCATTGTAAATGTAGTTTTGCATGTATGGTATAAACCCTTATATTATGAAGACCTGTAAAGATCATTGAGGTTCACCACCTGCATTCTAATTCATTGACACATCCCTCCATGGTGCCGGGCAATTCATTAAAAAACTTCCACTGCCTCACTGAATGGTTTTAGCTTAACAAATTTAATTGAATCTTAGACATTTTAGGTCATGTCCACACTAATCTGAATAATTTATTAGCAGTTCAGTGGCTCCTTCAGATGTGAATAAATGGATAAATGATTCTGACAAACTTGGCAAGAAATGATTACTATGTCTACACAGTCTTCAGGTTCTGTGACTCTAAATAGCTGTGCATGCACTGCAGGCTTTGTTATTGAGATATCTTCTTGTTTTTCTGTTGTCAGATAGCCACAAAAGTACGGACATGTGGTCATGGGCATGCATGTTACCTTTCAACAGAAATGGTTGTTATTCAGGAGCACAATAATGTAAGGATGAATCCCTTTGAGTTTGGAGACAAGGCAGTCTAAGAGTTGTCCATAAGCATCGCATAACAATAGGCAAGTTAAACTTATTGGTGTTTGGTTATCTGGCTTTGACCAGTCTATCAGTGTTTGAGACGACTTATATTTGTGTTTCCAAAAAGGAAAGACTACCAGTCAAACGTTTTAGAACACCCTAATTTTTCCAGTTTTTTATTGAATAATTATGCAGTATAATGTCTGATTGCACCCTGAAATGAAAGCATACAAATAAGTAATTGGAGCTATCCATTTATCCAGTTGTTAAGTAATGCTTCCAGGTCTAAGCTACTCTGCGTTTATTAAGGCTGTTGTGTTTTTAACATGCTTTAATGCTTTGTCTCTTGTTCTTTTTAATCTGAACAAGCCCCTAAAAAAGTCAGTGATCACTGTCGGCCTCTCTTAGTCTTTATGATCACTATTCATTGGCAGTAGGTTTTAAAGTTCAGTTTTTAAAACGTTACGATGTAACTACAGCCCAGCTCATGCAGCAGTAAATTAATGACTAATCTTCTATTGTGGATGGATTATCTCAGTTGTTCTCCTGACTGAAGTTTGGTCCGTTTACAGCATTCTGCCATGCGACTGTGTTTGTCCCTAACCATGGGAACCCACATTAACTTTTATCAAGTGGAAAAAAGTTAGCATCCGTCCTCCAGCTTCACTGTGTTTATATTATGCTAACCATAGCTGTGTAAGTAGCCACCACTCACTACAACATTATATACCAGCTAGTCCAACTTCAGTAAACCTACAAACGTCACTACTGTTTAGTTTCCTGTCTTCATTTATGTTGGAAGTGATAGCAGAGCTGTACAGTTTAATTTTCTAGAAATTCCTCCCTGCACAGATAAAGCCTGTGATGGTCTGTAAGTTTTGGAGTTGTGAACATTAAAGGTAGAATTAAAGATAATGCTTTTCAAAAATGTATTTCAAAATTTAAAGCCACTTTTGTACTAATGAAAAACAAGTGCAAGATGAAAGACTCACTCAACACTATTTGCATTAGCAATGAAGGGTGCATTTTTTCTAGCACAGTATAACTTTCAGTCGACACAGAGGTGGATAGTTACCTCTGGGACAGCAATGTAAAGGTTATTACCCCAAGGCAGATAAAACCCTTTTGAAAATGATTCAAAGCGATGCATTTACACTCTTGTCACATCGGATCTCATCACAACAGTTCCCACCACTATTTACATGAAGCTTCTGGAAACACAGAGGAGAGGAGGAAAGAGGAAAAACATAATGGAAAACATGTATTTTTATTTACTCATTTCAGTTCTGATCTATACTAATAAGAACCTTCTGGTCCTCTAATCCTCTTATACCTATATAGGCAACCTTGAAGAGGAGGAGACTGGTAAAATACTTTGTAGTATTTAATGAGTTTTCCTGTGTTCGAATACTCTAGAGAATTTCCAATAGAAGTAGAAAGTATTATATACCAATTGTCTCATTTGTTCACTGTGTACTGAGCACAGTTAAATAAATCGTGTTATTTTGAATGAAACTGTAGCACTTTTAAAGTCACTTTCAGATAAATTGCACTTGTCTTAAATAACCACACTGCACATTGTAGCAGCATCACAAAAAGTTCTCAAAACTGGGAGTGGTATCAGCCCATACTGGAGTATATAGCATATCGATTCACCTACTCAGCTTATAACCACTCCTGTGGTCTCAACAATCTTTGAACCCACATGAAGGTCATCCACTCTCCTACGGGATGACTTGCCACATGGCCAACCCGTATTGGCCTGGCCCACTGCCAGCCCTGGGGCTTCCAGCTCCCTCCTCCTGTGATGAGGCCAGGCAGAGGTGAGATGGCTGTGGGCAACTTGCCCCTAATTCCCTCCTTGCTTTGTCAGAGTGTGTATTACAAAGGGTTGAAAAGTGTCAACATTTTGATGATAGCACAGGATACTGCATGTGAGGTGGTGGATGTGTGAGCAAAACAGGAAAGGGTATTTGATTGTATTTTGACTTATTTGGCTATGAACACAATTTCAGAATACAGCTATAGCCTTGTTTTTATGCCCTCCTCTCAGCACAGAGGTGAGGAGTTTTAGAAAAAGTGGAACACTATGCTTTCAGCTGGAGGTCATGGTCAAAGTGGTGTTTGTGTGATACATGTTGGCACCTGGGAGACCTGAACTGTGAGAAACCAGCTTTGTTGGCTGAGGACAAGTCAAGACAATTGTATTTACATCAGAAAACAGAACATGTGTCTTACAAAGTGCTGCACAATGACCAGAGACCGCAGTTGCAAACAGACACAGAATCAAACTGATATTGCTGGTGTAAATGATACAGTATGTTGTTCGCCTTTGAATCTTCTGAGCTTCACAGGGCTAAGTGAACACACAACCCATACACAAGCAAGAGAGCAGCCTGCACTTTTTCCTGCACCTGCTGGGACTTAAAGTGAACATACTACTGCATTAATAAACTCAAGGTGATATGTTGAATGTTGCTACAGTTACTCGCGGTGGAAAAATCTAACTCTGAAACCAGTTTTGAAGCATTATTATCAGACACAAAAACAGAGCAGTTACTCTCATTTTCAAGCAGAAGTAAAAGCATGCAACGCAGAAATATATAATGATTTTTATTTAGAGGTTAATAGATATAATTTCCCCTAATCTCTTGCATTCTATGGAGTACAGAAATTTTCAATATTAAAGATGGTGCTTTTTTTTTGGAGACAGTATATTTCATGAATTCGGTTATATAATTTGGCTAAATTAGAGGTCCGCCTCCTTACATGTGTAAAGTCCTTTTTTCCAGTCTTACTGACTATTTCAACCATCCATTCATTCAGTTCTTAATTTTGTACACGTTGTCCACCCACCAACCCAGACCAATTTAGAATTACTAATTAACCTAATTTCTTCAGACTGTGGAAGGACTATCCAAGAAACGATCCATTTCCCATGCAGGGAGAACATGTAAACTAGAAAGCTGAATACAGACACCGACAGAGATTTTCATCATGTTTGAATAGTGGCCTTAGAGTTTTGCAGACACTGTATTCTGTACAATTTTAAGCCATGCGACAAATAAAATAAATAAATAAATAAATAAATTCCTTGTCTGACAAAATGTAAACCTAACAAGCTAGTTTGGAGTACCTGCTAAGCTAGTTGCATGTTCCTAGTTCTTTTAATCACACCAATACAACAGCATATGTTATCTCCACCTGTTTGTTCATCCTTCATGTAATTGCTTCCTTCATTTGCTAAGAAACCTAAATTTTCCTGGTTTAAAAAAATCTCCCAAATAGGTGATTTTCTACACTTCTGCAACTATAATAGCAAGTTGCTGGACACTGATACTCCCACAGTCATCTGTCTGTCATACTCGCACACTCAGACACATACAGACACAGAGAGCTGTAACAGCAGGGAAAAAAATGACAAAATTTAACCACAGAAACCATTTTTTAAACACTGGATTCTTGCTATAGGTCCAATTATATTTACAATATAATTAGTGGTGGTCAACTTAACAACTTCCAAACTACTTCTGAACTTTCGTCCTTCAAACACACTAATTAGTCTTTGCTTGCTTCTTTTAATTTTGAACTGACACAGTGGACAAGCTGCAAATGAAAATTGGGTCATCACTGTAAAGACTGGAATCTCATAGTATAAGATTTCAAAATATTTCCCTCGCTATGGCATGTCAAGTATATTGAGCTGAGGGTAAAATGAAACGGCAAATGCCAGAGTGCATCCCACTCGATTTGTATTGACAAGGTTTCAGCTGTAGGCTACTTCAAAGCTTTAGTGTATGATGTTTTGAATGTGATGCGAAAATGGCCTAAGGGTATTCCCTTTGGTGTGAAAGAAAGGACCCCAAGGGCCTAACAGCATTCCTGTTGCTGTATGTAGCTTTGGGAATTATCACTTGCCCAGAGAATTGCCCACAATGGCTTTTTCTCTATATAGCAATTATACCTTCCCATAATTATCATTCTTAATAGAGACTGGAAGACACTGATCGGGTCAACTTCTATACACAAGTTCTTTCAACAGTTATTCCAACAGCTTCTCAGCAAACATTTCTAAACATTTCTACAACTGGAAATCTTTTCTCAATGTGAAGTCATAGTTGAAGACTAGTTCCAAACTGAGATTGAGAAATAAAAAGTAAAATGAGTTCACAAACTGTTTGTTGGCCCTGCGACAGACTGGCGACCTGTCCAGGGTGTACCCCGCCTCTCGCCTTATGACAGCTGGGATAGGCTCCAGCGCCCCCTGCGACCCAGAAAAGGATAAGCGGAAGTGAATGGATGGATGGAGTTCACAAACTCTTGCTCTGGGGCTCAATTCCAATCCCACTGAGTTAACTGAATTCAAACCTTTTGCTGTTGTGACCTGTGCTGACCAGGAAGATGTCATTGGGGTTTGTTTGCTGGGTTTATTCCACAGTGTGGGGTTTTACACTAAATGGTAAATGGCCTGTATTTATATAGCGCTTTTCTAGTCCCTAAGGACCGCAAAGCGCTTTACATATCCAGTCATCCACCCATTCACACACGTATGTGAGGATGCTGTTTGTAGATTACAGCTCAGCATTCAATACCATCGTTCCCTCGAAGCTGGATAGGAAACTGCAGGATCTAGGACTGAGCAGCTCCCTCTGCAGCTGGATCCTTAGCTTCCTGTCTGACAGACGCCAAGTGGTCAGACTGGGCAGCATCACCTCATCCCCATCACACTGAACACTGGTGCTCCACAGGGGTGTGTACTGAGCCCTCTCCTGTACTCACTCTACACCTACGACTGCACGGCCACTAACAGCTCCAACATCATTGTGAAGTTTGCGGACGACGCTACATTGGTGGGTCTTATCACCAACGGTGATGAGACGGCTTACAGGGAGGAGGTCAGCGCCCTGACCCACTGGTGTCAAGACAACCATCTCACCCTCAACGTCGCAAAGACAAAGGAGTTGATAGTGGACTTCCGGAGGTGCAGAGCAGTACACACCCCCATCACCATCAGCGGCGCTGCTGTGGAGAGAGTGAGCAGCTTCCGGTTCCTTGGCGTACACCTGGCTGAGGATCTTACGTGGTCAGTACACACAAACAAAACAGTGAAGAAGGCGCAGCAGCGCCTCTTCTTTCTCAGGAGACTGAAAAGATTCGGCATGAGCCCCCGCATCCTCAGGACCTTCTATCACTGTGCCATTGAGAGCATCCTCACTGGATGCATCACCACCTGGTATGGCAACAGCACCGCCTACAACTGCAAAGCTCTCCAGCGAGTAGTGCGGTGCTCTGAACGGATAATTGGAGGTGAGCTTCCCTCCCTCCAAGACATCTACAGGAAGCGGTGCCTGAGGAAAGCGGGGAGGATCATCAAGAACTCCAGTCACCCCAGCCATAAACTGTTCAGACTACTTCCATCAGGAAGGAGGTTCTGCAGCATCCGGTCCCGTACCAGCAGACTGAGAGACAACTTTTTCCATCAGGCCATCAGACTGCTGAACACTTCATAGACACCTCAGCTTCACTACTGGAACTTCAACATTATGCACTCCATACTGTACAGTAATGCCACTGTTTTGCACATGTCTCACTCTGTATATTTTATTTTATTTATTTTATATATTCTATTCATTGTTTACTCTATTTAATTTGTAAAATATGTGTACACACACACACACACACACACGTAGAAAAATATTTAGTATACACATCCAGAAATGCATATAATATTATATATTGTACATATATTTATTAGTTTCAGATGTAGCCATTCTTGTATTTTGCTTGTTTACATTATTGTATTTTGCACAACTCTGTTGCTTGTGAAGCTCGCACACAAGAATTTCACTCACATGTGCTGTACCAATGTACCTGCACATGTGATGTGACAATAAAAGTGATTTGATTTGATTTGATTTGGTGATGGCAAGCTACATTGTAGCCACAGCCAACCTGGGACGCACTGACAGAGGCGAGGCTGCCGGACACTGGCGCCACCGGGCCCTCTGACCACCACCAGTAGGCAACGGGTGAAGTGTCTTGCCCAAGGACACAACGACCGAGACTGTCCAAGGCGGGGCTCGAACCGGCAACCTTCCGATTACAAGGCGAACTCCCAACTCTTGAGCCACGTATGGACACAATCATTTATCTCTGGAATCTCTTTAAAAAGGCCTTCTTTAAATGCGGGTGTCTGTTTCCCATGCCTTTCAGTGCAGACCTGTGCTTCTCTAGCTTTTCTACTAATTTTCTAATTCCCGACTTGAAACTTTAGAAAAATAATAGCAACAAAAAAGACCCCAATGGCATTGTCCCATCTGTCTTGTTTTTACAGCCACAAACTGGGAAACAAGAAAATGTGTTTAATGAATGACAGTAAATGGCAAAGATGGCTCTGTGGCTAATTGTTTTATATCATGAGAAGGTTTTTGTTTGTTTGTTTGTATTAATTTATCATGATTTATCATTGACACCCTAGCTCATGGTGATAGCAGCTACTGATTGGAAGATTAGAATTATATACTTGATACCTGTCAGAAAATTTCTTCTACTTCACTATTTATTTTATGTGTGTGCAAACAGCTATGTGTTTTTGACCATGAAACCTACCTCTACCTACACCTGGCATTTGAGAAAGTGCATGTACATAGTAAAGAGTGGGACCACGGTGGATAGCTGTGAGTATGCATTATGAAGTCATGAATTTGTAGGCTGATTTTGTGCTGCTAATGCTTTGCACATTAAATCCAGGAGGGAAATGGTTCTTTATTTTAACCTTGTCACAGAGACCTATGAGATACCAGATATAAAGACATAGAGTCACCTCCAGTGAAGTTGTTTTTTCCAGCAAAACAGTGAAATTGGCCTGACACTACAACTGCCCCTCATGTTCAAAGGTAAAGTTTGTCAAGTACCTCAAATACATTATTTTATTGAAGGTCTGCTCAAGCAGAACTGCGTAAATTGTATTTGTACAGTAACCACAGACTGTTGGTATTTGGATTTGTGGGCTTTGTGATAAAAAGTATTAAGGCTACTTTCAACTGCTCTCTTATTCACAAGGGGTTGCCACAGGAAGTACATGCTGGAGCTGGCAGAGTTTTATGTCAGATGCTCCTCCTAATGCAACCCCCAAGGGATGTATGTCTTTTCACAGGATACAAATCTCTTGGGAGTTACATCAGGAGTTTGTATATGTCAAGTACAGTCAGAACTCCATGACATCAGCACATCTAAACTACAAGAATCAAGATGGATGATATCTGGTGATGTGGAGACCATCTCGGTACAGTGAACTCACTTTTACATTGAAGAAACCAGTTTGAGATGATTATCCTGTTTGAAGTAGCCATCAGAGGATAGTTACACTGTGTTCATGAGGGGACGGCCATAGTCATCAGCAATACTCGGGTAGGTTATGCCACTTCAAACATCTTAACATCCGAATACAGCAGATGAGACTCATCGGACCAGGCAGCATTTTCCAAGATTATTCAATTTTGGAGTGTTCATGAAAGCTGACCGAATTGGCATGCAGTGTGGCCTTCTGCTGCTGTAGCTGATCTACAACTAGTGTTGATGTGTGAACAGGTGACCACTGTGTATATATTTATGGATACCTCTTGCCACCAGACATGGCTGGCAAACTTTAACTTAAAGCCGTACTAATGTACAAATACTACAGTGGAAAGGTCCCCCTACAAGGGGGCCCCCCACCTGATTCTAATCCCTTCCATTGCTAGTGAAATATATGATTCAACTTAAACAATCTTAATGTTGAGAATGACAGCTACCTAATGAAAATGAAGAGAAGTTATACCTCTGGGAGATATCAAAGAAAAGAAAGTGAAAAAAACAAGACAGTGCTGAGTGAAGCAGATGATAACAACAAATAAATGGTGCCTGTGTAACCTTAACACTTGAATAACATTAACATTAATTTCTCAGTAGGGAGATATAACCGAAGGTGGTTTAGAACAACAGGGCTATGATCCTATTGGATTTCAAGTTCCAAACATACAAGCAATTACTGGCCAACCAACCACACATAGTGACATGGTGCAGAAAATCACAGTTGTGATAGATGAGGCAATCCCAGCAGACAGCAACACCAGGAAGCAGCACAAGAAAACACCAGGGGCAAGGAAAACTGGAGCAGATGTGGAAAGTAAAGTTCAAAGTGGTCACAGTGATAACAGTAGCATTTTAGTAGTAGAGTAGATTCCAGGCACACGATCAGAGGTCTCTCTGGCCAGAGGAGTGGAGACTTAGGATAAGCTAAGATACTGTGCAGAACCCTTAAAGTCCAGCACTGAGACTGTATGGTGCACACTCGAAGGAAGAAAGTCGAGGACTAGTGATTGTAAGACCCCAAAACCCTGAAAAGAACAGGAAACATAAGGGAAGGACCTTCAGTGCCCAGCATGTACCACTAGCAGATAGAAGACGTGACACATACTGAAAAATGCTACCAATGGCTCATTAGTGCCACAGTTCACTAATCATGGCATAACAGAAACACTCTCTAAGCACGAGATCGATAGAGGCTGGGATCTACCGCACTAGCCAAGACCTCAGGTGCAGGCTGTGCAAAAGATGCCACTGAGACAATCCAGCACATAACAGCAGGGTGCAAGATGCTAGCAGGCAGGGCATACAAGGAACCTAATAACCAAGTGGTCGGCATTGTATACAGGAACATCTGTGCTGATACAGTATGTCCTGGAATTCCCAAGGTCAAAATAGGGATTCCTATAACCGAGCTATGATTTTATAAGACTTCCAGATACAAATGGACAAACTTGTCGTGGCTAACCAACTGGACAGTATTGGTGGACAAGCAGAGGGAAAAGAACGTAGTGATAGATGTAAAGAAGATGTGGAGGGTGAAGGCAACAGTTGTCCCTGTGAAAGCGCTTGGTGCAGTTTTTCAAGTGAGTGAGTGGCTCCAGTACGTCCAAGTAACGACATCCAAGATTGCTGGGAACAGCAAAGATCCTGCAAAGGGACCATCAAGCTCTCAGGCCTCTGGAAGAGGACCTGAGCTTTAAGGATAAAGGCTGCCCACAGGGCAAGTGAGGATTTTTAACAATATGTACATTACACTATACATTACACATTTATTAAGAATTCAAGAGCGATTCCAGAGATTTAGCATTGGACCTCTCAAAGCTTACAAACTAAAGAGACAGCTTCTTAACAAAATGTAGTACAAATTTAGTTCAGCGGTGCCAGCATAAACTGACATTTAGTTCACAATAAAGGAGAAGCACAGATAAAAAAAAAAATTCTGACCTCCACGTGTAAGATAATTCCAACATCAGCCTCACATATACGCCAAAAATTAGACTAGACTAGACTGAAAACAAGGGTTATTGCACATTCAGGAAAATATTCTTAGAAAAACTAAGAGTGTTAACATGAAATCATCAGTCTTGAACCAAGATGTGATTATTAAACTTGTTTTTTTGTTATGTTGTTTTTTCTAGATGGCTTTATTGATTTGACAGAACATTCAATTTAGTACCGTGGAAAGGTTTGCTGAAATGTAAAGTAAGACATGTAATGAATGTGCTGTCTTTTGAAATATTTTCCCAACAACTGATGTGGACAGAACAGCAATTTATTTTGGGCACATGGAGCAGCTTGATTTGCATAATGGTAGACATTTTGTTTTCTTTGAGAGATATTACATTAAAATAAAAATGTACCTAAAGGAAAACCCAAATAAAAATGTTGCTACATTATTGTTTCACACATGAATGAATTTTTCTGTTTAAGAAGCTACTGTACTGTGTATACAATATAACATTTCTAAGGCGATTGTTGTTATGTTTTGGTGCTACATAAACCTGAAGTGAATTGAAGCGTATACCTGTTAGCACCGTACTGGATAAATTTTACTCCATAGCTGACAGATTCTCATCACTATCTTAAAAGGCCAAATAAGCCAGAGCTCAGATGCTTCATCTGAGATAAAACTGGTCTAAAGTTTAGCATCATATCTTTTACAATGTTGCCAGAAATTCATTTCTACTGGCATAATTTTTTTAATACATAAATGCTAAATGATGCTAAGTCATTATGGTTTAGTAAGATAAATGTTTATAGTTCCAATTCATGACAATTAGTTTATCTATTTAAAGACTACCAACCAGGTGGTTAACTACAATAATATGTGCTAAATTGTTGTAATCAGAATTTCAATACAGTAATAAAATAGACTTCCGATTAGATTCATATGTATCAGAAAAGATGGGAAAAAAATCCTGGATTTATTTCCCCCGACAGTTTGTAACAGCATAACAGGAGGAAGCAGAAAGCTGCTAGGACACTGAAGCATCCTCTGCGGAAGTTGGAATTTGATGGACGCGCTATCACCAGAACCTAATATACAGCAGCATCCATCAACTACCCAAGTATGGCTGATGTGAAAGAGAAAGAAACACAATAGGCAGTATTTGAGGACTCCAGAGAGACCCTGTTTTGTAAAACACAGCTTACAGACTTTAAACCAGCACTGCTGTAAAACAACTTCACCCTTTTATTTATTTTTGCATTAAAATACATGCTGGGATTTTAATCATTTTATAGTTTTTGGGCATTTTATTTCATGGTAATAAACCATTTTAAAGAGAAACGATTTTATAATTTGAATTCACCAAAACCTTTTCAGTCATTTTTACTTTATTCTTTTTACATTTATTCCTAGCATTGGGATTATTACTTATTTTGTTTTGTTATTATAAAGTACTTTTTAAATTTAAATTTTAAATTTAACATTGTAACATGCAAATTTCATGGCCTTGCAGGAACATATCAATAGTCATTTGCTAGGAAAAGTGAATAATAAAACCATTTTATCTCAAAAAATAGAAACCATTCCTGTTAGTCAAGTCCTGTAACCAGAACTTCCTGGCCGGCTGCACTCATCTTTATTGAGGTTCACTTGAGCTCTAAATTAGCTCATTAGCTGCCTAATTGGACAAATTAAAGCCTCAGTCAGGAATGCTTTGGCTTTCAGAGGTTCTGTAGGTGCCTTTTAAATCATCTGTCGACTCAGATGGTGAAAGGAGGACAAATTTGCCAAGTGGAGCGAATAATTGCCTCAACTGAGTACTAGGAAAAGCTGGCAAACAAAAGGCCAGTGCATGCAGCTAACAGGCGAGACTGTGCACCCTCCCCGGCTATTGACATCCCCAGGGCTATTATGTAGAGATTTTTTTTTTTTTTTACGAAGGTTGGAGGACTGGAGTGTTGCAAAATCTAAGACAACAGCTTAGAGACTAATTTTCTTGCAGTTCAGTAGTGCTCTGTATTAGTCAACACTATAATGGTGAATTACACAGCTATGCAACAGGCTGATGACATGAAGCATCTTCCTACATTCACACAGTTATGGATGTCCCAGTTAAAAAGGTTTTTTAAAAAAGATGAAGTTTTTTAAAGCATTAATCTTGCCCGTGTGATACATACTTAGATGAGAGGCTGGTGTGCTAAATCATTACCAAATACTAATAAAATTAACACCAAAACCAGAAGAAACTTCTTGGGCGGTTGTTAGCGCAACTAGCATCAAAGCAACCAATATTTGTTAGATAACTGGATTAGAATGGACACTAACCCCATAAAGTATAGCCATAGATCAAATTCAGCGACTTGATAGCGGAAGTCGAGCAGACAGCTTCCAGCCATTTTGAACTTTTATAGTATTTACCTGTCAGTCAACATTGATAGACAAGTAATTTTTGCCTGAAATGCAGTTTTTATACAAAGATATAGGCATTACTTTCTTGTTTCATGTTTACTATCATGTTTTGCACTAAAGGACAAGATTGTGATGTTAAACGTCAATGTGTATCTACAATGCAAACAACTGCTAACACAATGGCATTTTCCAGACATCTTCTGCACAGACAGAATGCTAACACAACACTAGCAAACAACCATTAAAACTGAGTGTATGCCAACCCCAGCCCAGCAGCCAGACTTTAACGGGTAACAAAGGCTGTGATTACCACTCAAGTTTGTGCTGCAGTAGTTTCCATTTCAGCATGTTGGACTTCAGGCTAAAATTTATATTGTTAACTGAAAATTATGTCCAGAGAGGCAGTTTGCTGTTTTTCACCGTTTCAAAAAAGTAACGAATAAAATGTAATTCTTTTTTTTTTAAATAATGATCCCAACACTGGATGTGGTAAACTACATACTGGATGGAAACTACATAGACATTGGTTCATGTGCACTTGGCACAGCACAGTCATACAGTGGAAAGAAAACAACTGTTTCTCTCTCTATTCCAGTTGATATTGCAGTGGGGATTTCTGAGCACACACTAGCGTGACATCCCTGTCTCAAGTGGACAGACACAATTAATCCCAGGGACAGTAGAGACTTGCTGACAGAGCATGATAAGGTATCAGCCAGTGCACACAGCTCCACCTGACCTGTTGCATATTGAGCCTAATTTAGCCCTTATGGCACAAAAATGTGCTCTCCAACTGATGGAGACTTCTGCGTAGTTTTTTATTTGTTTATTTGATGTCCTTATGGGGTGAATGTTTTTTTTTTTTTTAGATGTAGTGAATTTTAAGGAATCATGTACGTGTTTTATGATTTTAGGAAGGTGAACAGTCTTAGGATATTATAATGCAGATGTTAAATTTTCTGCTCAATTTTCAGGTGTGCACGTTAATCATAAATGTAATCTTGAGGTGTGAAAAAAATTTCTAAATCTACATGGTCTTAATATAAGTCTGACATTCAAATGCAATATGATTTTAGGCAGGTAAATAACATGTCTCATGTATCATGGTTTGATTTCACATGTATTCTAGTATTTTTAATAGATTACCCATCATGGGCCTAATCTTCCCATATGGAAAAGATGTATATAAATCTTATAAGGTTTGTATCTGTCTTGTGTGAAACTTGTATGAAAAGCATACAAGAGTGAAAACAGATATAAGATCCCTTGAAAAATTATATAAATGAAACTTGTATGTTTTGGATACCTCGTAAAACAATATATGAAAGTAATGAGAAAGTGGCCACTTTCATGAGTAAATCGTATAAGCCTTATATGGTTCACTATATGAAGCAAGCTAAAGCTGATGTAAGTCTTTTATAAGTTTTTCCTATTTCTTTTCCATATGGGTTAAACATAAAGTGTTTATTTTTAAACCTGTTATATGATAAACAACTTTAAATTTTTCAATAGCGCATAAGTGGAGAGCCACCCTTTCTCCAAAGGGTGGCTGGCCTCCCCTTTACAGATAGGGTGAGGAGTTTGGCCATCTGGGAGGTGCTCAGAGTAGAGCTGCTGCTCGTCCACATCGAAAGGAGCCAGTTGATTGAAAACAAATGCGATGGCTGGTACAACTTATATTTCTCATTTTTTATTTAAATCTATGGAATCTACAGATCAATAACCTGGTTATTAACCAGGCTCACTGCCCCAGTTGAGGACCCCAGGGTGCTTCTAATACCCTGGGGACCACAGTTGCCTTCACCTTCTGATGAAGTATGCCAAATAATACAAGAACTGGGCCGAAGATCAATGGCAACGGGTTTTATAGAGTGATGACTCCAAATCTGGAACTTTTGGTTTGAATTATCATCAGTGTTTATAGAGAAGAGCGGTAGAACAGTAAGTGTCCAAAGCTGTCTGTAAAACACACCAAAGTTTTGAAATTCCACTCCAGTTGTTTTGAAGATGTTGTCAATATTGTTTGTATGGTGATTGCCACAAAAAATAGTATAGTATAGCATTCACCCTGCAATAATCCCAACATCCCAACATCCAAAGAAGAGGTTTGGAATATGCTGGAAGAAGCCTTTAGAACTTTTCCTGAAGACTCTTTAAAGAAATTACAAGAAAGCTTGACAACTTGAAGGCATCTATAACTTGAAGAATAAAGGTGGTCATACCAAATATTTATTGTACAGTGCAAAATAATTGTGCAGACTCTGTATTTTCATTTATGTTTGCTCATGTTTTAATAAATCACTGAAAATACCGTCTGTTTTAATAAAATGAGATATTAAAATGGTGAATTAAATGGTTCTTATAGCACCTTTCTATGAAAATTGAAAAAAAAGAAAGGGTGGCTCAAGACTTTACCACAGTATTGTACTCCTGTATAAATCCTAAACTAAGGTCTTTAATTACATTGCATGGCACACCAAATCGATGTCATCCCAAATGAATCATTCAGACTTACTTTTATTTATCTCTTTATTGATATTTAGTGTTTCACATTGTTGCCTCTGGCAAAACAGCAGAAAGGCAGCCCTTAAAATTCCACTAGCTGATTAACAATTCAGGAGGCATCAAATTGGATGTATAGTCCACTAAGGTAAGAGGGCATGTAAGGATAGCAAAACTTTACACTGCATAAATAGCCCACATTGTAATTTTCTTTTTATGTTTCAGATGTCTCCAGTCATAATAATTTGCATTTTGAGTCAACTTCATTGAAATCAGCTATCAATATATCAAACTTTTTTTTTCAAATTAGAGTAGTTAAACCCCTAATGCAAGAATTTAAGTTACACTTCCTGATATAACAAACAGACAAACCATGGGTTCAAACATGTTCATTCTGATATCTTACTATCAGAACCAGCATTAATTTTTTTTTGCCAGCTTAAGCTGCAGTAGATCATCTGATGGATTAGACCACACAGGCCATCCTTCACTCCCCATGTGAATCCGTGAGCCTGTCGCTGGTTCACCATTGTGCTTTCTTTGGACCAGTTTTGACAGATACTGACCACTGCAGACTGGAAATACCCTAAAAGAACAGCAATTTTGGAGATGCTCTGACCCAGTTGTGCAGCCATCAAATCCTTATAGTTGCCCATTTTTCCAGCTTCCAACTCCTGCCCACAAAGCAAAATGGCCTGGCTCTGGCCAACACAATGTGCCCACATACTGCAAAGAATGACAGCCCTTTGGTGGCCCAGATCTGCTTTTCTACTCTCCCAGATTACTCAAAGTGCTCTATATAACATGCTATATTCACCTAATCACACACTTTCACTAAACTGAGTGCTTCCTAACTACATTCATACTCTTGACCTGCAGACTGGAGGAGCAAAGGATCGAACCACTAACCTACCGATCAGTAGGTGAGCTGCTCTACCGCCTGAGCTACAGCCCTCCACTGGCAAAGATGAGTAAACCGTCACAACGATTTTGGATAAAGTGTACACTCACAAACAAAAAATCAGCCCGGGCATTTTGATTAGAGACCGGCCCACCAGGTATTAAAGCCGTAAAGCCTTTGAATGAAAACAAACGCTGTGGTGACAGTGATGTACACTGTCTTGTTGGTATATTTATGATTTCTATACATTTTATGTCAGATAAAAAACTTTGTAAGATTCAGATAACTATTTATTAAACACCCATCCACAAAGCTTTATTGCCGTTTTTGGAAGTAGACATTCTATAATGAATGAATCCTTCATAGCTTACAGTAAACAAATCTTTGAACTTTTTGCATGTTCTTTGATACAGAAACTAGATACAGAAATTCAGATCTGTTCAGATATGTAAATAACAATTAAATCTACAGTACTGGGCAAAAGTCATGAGCCACCCCTCTTTTCTTGATATTTTTTCTCCAAGATGCCAAACTTTCTGAGGGCCCTTCAAAGTTTGGCTTTGTACCTGTTAATTTTTATAGTAATGATATTTCTTTGCTGAGCCACTTAATGCTGACCTATGAAGTACAAAAACATGTACGTGCAGCTGTGCCTGCATGTGCCAATGACAGTTTTCCCTCCTCCTGTTTTCTGACTGTTTGTTCATTTTGGATTTGGGTAGGGTCAGTGTCACTACTGACAGCAGGAAGTGATACCTGGTCCCTAAATTGGTTGCACAAGTTGTCCAACTCCTCCAGGATGACACATCAATATGTGTCTCCCAACATAGTCTCAAGGGCATGGTGCAGATTCCAGGAGACAGGCATCATACTGTCATTATATTAATGCTGCTATCCTGTATATATTGTACATAGTATTGTTTGAGTACTTACGATTGTTTTTTTTGTACTTTTTATATTTTACATTTATATTTATTATTGAAACTTGCACCAAGGGAGTGGCACTCCAATTTCGTTGTACTCTGTACAATGACAATAAAGGCTATTCTATTCTATTCTATTCTATCTATTCTAGGAGCACTGGACATGCCGTAGAAGGCCCTTAACCCATCGGCAGGATGGTATCTGCTCCTTTGTGTAAGAAGGAACAGGATGCACACTGATGAGCATGTCTGCAAATGCATTATTAAATGGCTTCAACTATTTCCCATTTTCCTAGCAAAATGAGGTGTGTGTAAAAGTTGTGCAATATTATTGATGAAAGTGAAGGAAAATAAAGCTTACATATACATTCATAGTGCATTACATTTGTGGCAGAGGAGTAGATCTCATCAACCAAGAAGAGTTTTATTATACAAACAAACCCTAAAAAAACAAGCTGGCAAGTAATAATTACACAAACAAAACACCCTCTATAAAATCCAAAACCCAGTATCCAATACTAGAATTATAACCAGTGTTGGGACTAACGCGTTATTAAGTAACGCGTTACAGTAACTACGTTATTATTGTGGTAACGAGCACGGTAACTAGTTATTATGCCAAAATCAGGAACGCGTTAGTCGTTACTGGGATTTAGATAGGGTCGTTAGTTCGTGTGGTAGCTATCGCAGAGCTTCCACAGATTCAGTAACATTAGCAAGTGGTGGAGGCCAGCAGGTGGATGAAGGAAAGGGGATGCAGAAGGAAAAGAGACCCGAGGCGGCCGCCGGTCCAAGTGTGAACTGAACTTCAGGTAAGAAGTTATGACCTGCAGTCTATCTGGGTCAGATATAAACCAAGTTTAGGTGGAGTTTATTTTCGTTATTCTGACTTTTTCCGTACTGCGAGCTAGCTAGCATGACGGAGTTTCTATACTCCGTCATGGGTGGGTGCTATGAAGTTAATGATGTTGAACTTTATTTTGTTCATAAGTTATTAGAGTTGCCAACCGTCCCGCCTGGTATTCAGAGAAAATATTATGCGTTTCTTATTGAGGTGAAAAGGAACAGTTTGTCCCGTAATTCAGCTACAATGAAAAAGGCACAAAGCTGGAGTTATTCTGTGTCTTTGCTGCACAGCTGCCTCTTCTTCTTTCATTCTCTCCCCTCCCTCTCCCGTTTCTACTTCAATCATGAAAACTGATCAATGATCAGCTGATCGGCTCTCTTGTTTGTTTATCGCTGTTGTTAGAATTGATTTAATATTAATTTCTAGTATCAGCTGATGTTTGCTGGAGCCACAGCTGCAAAAAAGCTGCTGGTCATGATATGGTTTGGTTATCTGGTGAGAGGGGAACATGAAGATGAAACCAGGAGATGTCCTTACTGGATCATCAAAGCTGAACAGGTGATGGAGAAACAGGTTTACCTTTTAGGTGACATGAATGAGTTGAAGGGAAGTTATGAACAGTTTCTGAGAGACAAATTACCCCAGGATCCTTTTTTAGGTAGCTGACAGCTGGTGACTGTGCAGGTGCGGATCTAGCAAAGTGTTGCCAGGGGGCCAGGTAGGGCATTAACAGGGAATGGGGGGCACAAAGAAATACTTTTCTTTCTTATTCTCATTTAAAATGTCTAGCTTTTAAAAAATAATTATCTGAATCTTACAACAAACGATTGATAGATTGATGCATATATACCATCAAAACAGTGTACATCACTGTCACAACAGTGTTTGTTTTCATTCAAAGGCTTTATGATTTTTCCTATAATGGTGGGCCAGTCTCTAGTCAAAATGCTCGGGCCAATTTTCTGTCCCAGTCCAGCTCTGTATGCAGCTCATCTGAATCAGAATCAGAATCAGAATCAGAATCAGAATACTTTATTGATCCCTGGGGGAAATTATTTTTTGTTACAGTGCTCCATTTTAAACCAACATTAAGACAAGACAGACAATACGCTAACTAAGAATAGTACAATATATACATATATATACATACATACATACATAAGTCACTTATAAATAAATATTTGGAAAAGAAACATGTGTAGTTGTAGCAGCAAACAGTGTGTTAAGTGGATGCGTTGTACAGGGAGATGGCCACAGGCAGGAATGATTTCCTGTGTCGTTCAGTGGTGCTTTTCGGTAATCTCAGTCTCTCACTGAACGAGCTCCTGTGACTGACCAACATGTCATGGAGTGGGTGGGAGGTGTTATCCAACATTGTCTTTATCTTGGACAGCATCCGCCTCTCCGACACCACCTTGAGGGAGTCCAGCTCCATCCCCACAACATTGCTGGCCTTACGGATCAGTTTATTAAGTCTGTTGGCATCTGCGACCCTCAGCCTGCTCCCCCAGCATGCAACAGCATAGAGGATCGCACTGGCCACCACAGACTCATAGAAAATCCTCAGCATTTTCTGGCAGATGTTGAAGGACCTCAGTCGCCTCAAAAAATAGAGACGACTCTGGCCCTTCCTGTAAAGTGCTGTGGTGTTTTTAGCCCAGTCCAGTTTATTGTCAATGTGTACTCCAAGGTATTTATAGTCCTCCACAATGTCAACACTGACCCCCTGGATTGAAACAGGGGTCAAGTGTTTCCTGGTCTTCCTGAAGTCCACGATCAGTTCCTTGGTCTTTGCCACGTTGAGCTGCAGATGATTCTGCTCACACCACGTGACAAAGGAGTCGACCACAGCCCGGTACTCTGTCTCATCATCCCTGCTGATGCATCCAACCACCGCAGAGTCATCAGAAAACTTCTGAAGATGGCAGGTCTCTGTGCAGTGGCTGAAGTCTGTGGTGTAGAGGGTGAAGAGGAAGGGGGAGAGGACAGTCCCCTGTGGTGCCCCTGTGTTGCTAATCACCTTGTCAGACACACACTGTGGGAGACGTACATATTGTGGTCTTCCTGTCAGGTAATCAACAATCCAGGACACCAGAGAAGCATCCACCTGCATCGCTGCTAACTTATCACCCAGGAGGGTCGGCCTGATGGTGTTGAAAGCACTGGAAAAGTCAAAAAACATGACCCTCACAGTGCTCGCCGGCTGGTCCAGATGGGTGTAGACACGATTGAGCAGGTAGATGATGGCGTCCTCTGTTCCGAGACGAGGCTGATAAGCGAACTGAAGGGGATCCAGATGTGGTCTTACTATGGGTCGCAGCTGGTCCAGGATGAGCCTTTCCAGGGTCTTCATGATGTGGGAGGTCAGTGCCACGGGCCTGTAATCCTGGGGGCCACTGGGACGAGGCGTCTTTGGTACAGGGACGAGGCATGATGTCTTCCACATCACCGGGACCCTCTGCAGACTCAGACTCAGCATAAACAGTTTATGAAAGACTCCACACAGCTGGGGGGCACAGGCCTTGAGGACAAGGGGACTCACTCCGTCTGGTCCAGCAGACTTGCCTGAGTGAAGTCTCCTCATTTGCATTTCAACCTGGTATTGAGTGAAGGTGATGGGTGGGGGAGGGGTGTCAGGAATCTCACAGGAGGCAACATGTGAAGAGAGAGGCTGGCACAGTGGTGTGGCTCTGGATTCCAGGCTGACTGCAGGTGAGGTTGTGGGGGTGGGAGCAGACACTGTGGTGTCGAATCTATTGAAAAACAGATTCAACTCGTCGGCTCTATTCTCACCTCCCTCAGCTCCCCTGCTGTTGGTTGGCCTGAATCCAGTGATGGTCTTCATGCCCCTCCACACCTCTCTCATGCTGTTCTGCTGGAGTTTCCACTCCAGCTTCCTCCTGTAATTGTCCTTAGCCTCTCTGATCTTGTCCTTTAGTAACACCTGGACCTTCCTCACCTCCTCTTTGTTGCCCCCTCTGAAAGCCCTCTTCTTGTTGTTGAGGAGGGCTTTGATGTCCTTAGTCACCCACGGCTTGTTATTTGGGTAACAATGAACAGTCTGAGCTGGAACAATGGAGTCGGTGCAGAAAGTTATGTAGTCTGTGATACACTCAGTAAGCCCATTGATGTCCTCGGCGTGAGGCTCACAGAGTGTTTCCCAGTCGGTCACCTCGAAACAGCCCTGTAGTTCCGCTATTGCCTCCTCTGACCACCTCCTAACAGTCCTGGTGGTCACAGGTTCCCTCCTCACAATTGGCACATAGCGGGGGGTGAGGTGAATCAGGTTATGATCTGACCTACCAAGTGGGGGGAGGGAGGAGGAGCTGTATGCATCCTTGACGTTAGCATACAGTAAGTCTAAAGTTTTCTCTCCCCTGGTGGGACAGTCCACATATTGTTTGAATGTTGGTAGTGTATTGTCCAGTGATACATGGTTGAAGTCACCCGAGATCACAATAAAGGCACTCGGGTGCTGAGTCTGTAGCCGAGCTATGGCAGAGTGGATAGTGTCACATGCAGCTGTGGGGTTAGCAGAGGGGGGAACATAGACAGCCACCAAGATGACGTGAGAGAATTCCCTGGGTAAATAATACGGCCTGAGTCCAACAGCACACAGTTCACTGTCCGGGCAACAAATCCTTTCTTTGATTGTTATGTTGGCAGGGTTACACCACCGGTTGTTAACTAAAACAGCAAGCCCACCTCCTTTACGCTTACCGCTAGCGATGCTGTCCCTGTCCGCCCGAACAGTGTGGAAGCCTTCCACGGAAGCATTCTCATCGGGAATGACCTGGTGCAGCCATGATTCGGTGAAACACATCAGGCTACACTCTCGGTATTCCCTCTGACTCCGTACCAGTGCTGAGAGCTCGTCGATTTTACTTGCCAACGATCGCACATTTCCCATCACGATAGACGGCAGACACGGTTTAAACCTCCTCCTCGCTTCGAGCCTCCGCTGTCTCACCGTCACCTTTTTTCTTCTCTTCTGTCCTTGACCTCTGCATCCCCGATGTGTTTTCCTCCAAATTTCAGCTGGTACTTCTGCGGGCACTTCTGCGGGCCTGGCCAGCGAGCCGGCCGGCATCAGGGCGATCAGCTGATCTCTGGAGTAAACAGTCCGTGCGTGTAGGAGATGTGCCGCGGTCCCGTTCCATGATAAAAGTAACAGTTCCACGGCCACCAGAAGAACAAAAACTCTCTCAATCCACATGATTGAGTAAGAGATAGAAAACGGAGGAAAATACAAGTCAGAAAAAAAAAAAGAATACGTAAGAAAAAAGAGCTAAACTAAGAGAAAAGCAGGAGCGACTGTAACAGGCTGCACGCTGGTTGGCGCATGCGCACTTATCTGCAGTCTGGTGTTACCTACATCTTCCTATTCAGAAGGCAGAATTTCTGAGTTCTGAGTACAATCGAAAGCACCACGACTGCAGTTTTTGTGTTGGATGTAAAAGGCACACATGACGCTGTGACGTAGGCTAGAATCATGGCAGCAGTCAATGACGGTCCAGGCGTGGGATTTCTCTCGTGGAAATATGCACATTATCTTTTCCTTTCTATTGGTAGGTGGCACAGTGCACTTGTGGCAAGTAAGCAAGCTAGAAGACTGGCAAAGTTATGGAAGAAACACATTAACAAGAGAATTCTGAGTAAAACCAAAGTTACTTTCCCTAGTAACTAGTTACTTTGAAAGTAACGAGTAACTTGAAGTAACTGAGTTACTTTTGAGAGAAGTAACTAGTAATGTAACTAAGTTACTATTTTAAAGTAACTTACCCAACACTGATTATAACCAACAGAAAAAAAATACTAGAATTAAAAGCAGTAAAGCATTCAAAACATTGTTAAAACCGCTTATTTCATATCACCCACTGGTGCACACATAAGGTAATTGGTGATTATTTGAGCAGCACTGAGTCCAAGACAAGAAAGAAGGCTTGTCTATAAAGCATAACATAACAGGCAAGAGAGAAGCAAAATAAGCGTTTGTGAACAAGTATGTTCTTAGATATACTGTATGAAAAAAAAAGCAAGGGGAAGACCATAATGTGACATATATTTATAAATTAACACAAGTTATTAGGTCAGCAAATATGTTGCTTTTTGTTTTGAGGACTGTGATATAGAGAATAAAATTAAACTAACTGTGCCCCAAAGTTATCCACCACAAATGTGACTTTACAGATATCTTAGTGTAAGGACTTGTCCACTATCTGATGTATTAACAAAAATAAATACAGCAGAAGGATATGACAAAGCAGCTTAGCTTTTAATCAATGCTAATGAGACTGTGTAGTGTCGCATGGTGGCACTTCACTTACTTACATAAAGAAAAGGCACCAGAGTCTGGGAATTTAAGAAAGGCATACATTCTTTTATCTTGCCAGAGTTTGAAGTACATCCATAGCCTAAAATATTTCAGACTTTAACTTGAATATAATTGTAAAGGTTGGTTAACTGAAAAAAAAAAAGGTCTGAAATAACAATCTAAGAATCCTGATAACTTTTACACTGTCCACACGTCATGGACTCATTGAGTATGAGCTAAAGATTGCTGGTCTCTCACAGTGATATTTCTGATTTAAAACTTACCCATAAAACAAACACGCACTTTCAACACCTATTATCAATAGCAGCCACATTTTTTCCTAGCTCTGTGAAATACTGTGCTTAACCACAAACCTCTGCTTTAGTTTGTAATTTATAACTTCAATATGTCAGCATTCATAAATTCCTCTCAATCTCATTACCTAGAAAAAGGGAGTTTTTCTTTCCTAGTTTGTTAAACTGCCTTTTCCCTGTTGTGCTGAAACTGAGCTGGGCATACTCCAAATCAAGAGTGTGGGCACTCATTAGTGCTGTTCTCATATCTCACAAAAGAGCCTGGTTACAAAGAGACTCAAGCTCTATTTAAAGTAATGCCGCCAGGAGTCCATTGCCAACGATAATGCGCTTTACATCATTTTGTCCTCGCCTTTATCTTGAGCTTCTTAAGGAATAGACAACACGCAAAGTCATTAGGGACATGATAACTCCCCATATAATTAGATGGAGAAAGATTGGATGCATGGTGCACCACAGGGCAGACCCACTTACGACATAATCACTCACCCCGCCAATGTGGGACATCGTATATGCTGGCAATTAATTGAGATGATTACAATTAGCTAAGACAGAAAGTTTGCTTCTGTCTGTCTGACCAAAGAGTCGACTGTAATTTGCCTCTGGTTGAAAATACAGACTCTGACTCAGTCTCATTACAGTAGCTACGCTAGTATTTTTAGCAGGCTAAAGCCAACTAATAGATTCTTAGCTTGTAATAGACCACAAAGTAGAAGAACAGATTTGATTTGGAAATTAGATTAAGGGATACTGCCTGGATTCTTAGTTCCATTCAGTTCTCTCAATTCTGAATACTATTTAACATTTATATTTTTTAAATCACTATTTAAAAATCTGTGGTTCTCGAGCTTTTTTCCTGGCATGCCAGAAGAAAAGACAAACACACAAATCTCATCACATTTTAGTGAAACTGTTCAAGAACCCCTTTTTGGTTCATTTTCTCTGCATTGATCCAATGTATTTTCATTCCATATTCCTCCACGGCTAACCCAGCCCTCCCCTGCAGTGGCTCTAAGCTCTCAATGAGTACCACCCACTGGTTTGACAACTACAGCATTAAATGAACACTGTGTTTTAGCCATCCCCATATAGTCTGTCATTTTAGCCAATGCATTTCAAGCATTGCAACAGATGGTTAAATTTTTAAATCATAATCTGGATTCTGCATAATTTACACATAAGTAAAAGTAATCATATAACTAAACTAGAGAAAGGAACACCTTGAGGGCTTGGTGGCATTTTCCAGGTTGTAAGTCACTTCCCACGCTTTCTTATTTACAGTCTTGTGAAAAAGGACTCTATACAGGAGAGAGGAAATGCTGTCAGATGCAGGAAGACTTGGCATAACCCCCCCCCCCCCCCCCCCCCCCCAAAACAAACACTTTTTGCTTAAATTACACAAAACAACTGATGGACAAAAAGACACATCTGAATAATCATTTAGAGCACCCTGTTGGACAGCGAGAATTTGGGCGCTCCCCAGGAACACATTGCTTCAGAGTTCCTCTTCCCCAGCCAAGAACAAGACACCGTCTTCTAAGAGAAGTTGTCTGGCAGACTGCAGTTGCCATTAAAATCTTCATCAAGATGCACCTGAAACTTCTGGAGGACACTGTGGAGAACATCCCCTTCTATGCTTGGGGTCCAGGAAGCCCGAAGCCCCAAGACCGCATCCTGTTGTGCTCAATTTCAAACATTTCACACACATTTCCACACATTCTTGCAACCACTTGAGCTTTACACGCAGTGTTCAACATTGCATTAAGGTTTGTCACACATGTCACACGGAATGTGCATGGAGCTGGCTCCAGCAAAATGAAGTTAAAGATATTTAACCAGCTTAAAAAAACTATAGGCAAAGTTGTCTTACTACAAGAGACTCGTACACCTGTCACAGCCACAGATAAACTTAAAACACCTGAGTTTCCGGATGTGTTCTCGGCTTGCTATAACTCTCAACTTTGATAGAAAAAGGAAGACACAAGAGAGAAAAAGTTATGCTTTTTTATTTTTTGGTGACACTTGACATCTGAAATCAAGTATAGTATACTGATGTTGGCAATAAAAGCAAAAAAAAAAAAAAGGGAATTAGGATACTAAGTAGAAGCCTGGTGCTGCTAATCAAATTTACCTGATTAAGTATGGCCACCTCTATAAAATCTAGGTTTTGGTAGTTTGCTGGTCTGGAGCATTCAGTTGTAGATTAGCACAATACCAAGGATGGAAGACATCAGCAATAAAAGATAGCAATAGAGTCTTATATAGTTATTCCAATATGCATATATTGCCAATGCATTCTCTTTGAGAGTCATTGGTAACACTTGTACATAACAATTCTTAGTGTGCAACAATGACATATTTCACAGTAAAATACGCTGTCAAACACACTGTTAGGTCAAAGCACTTCACTTCGTTGAAGCTCTACAATACGTAAAATGTAGCAACAGGCAAACCAGTGGGGTGCTCCTCCCTGGCCTTGCGGGACCACATCCTTTTCCAGGACTTACTGGTGTTTTTTTTCCTCAGTTTCAGCAGCATTTAATACATCCTGAACTGTCATCAGTAGTTGAGCAGCAGCTGTGTGATGAGCTGGCTCACTGATGCTCTCGGGCTAAAACATGTGGCAAACGTGTTTCACTGTCACATAAACAATTTTAGTGAGCAGCACTTGTGCAAAGTTGTCATCTTTGATTTCTGTAATGATGGAAAGGACTGTGCCACCTCTGATAGAGTGAGACAAGGCAGCTTGTTCTATGGCAGAGAGGGTCATCCTGTACAGAACATATTATCTTAGGTTAACTAGGAGTAGAAAGGGCACTGGGAAACAAAGTTATGCTATTTGAAGACTGGCTGTTGGTGTACAGCCAGATAAAGGGTATCTTTACTGTCATCAGGGATATACTAGCAGGTATATGAAGAGTCAACTCACGGGGGCTCTGTGAGGATGGACCAAAAGATCTTGCAAATGTGTTTCACAGCAATATCAACAGCAGTAATCAGCATTGGTACAAAGACTGTCACTTTTGATGGATCAGGAGAAGATAGGTAGCCAAAATCTGAGATACCATGTTCAAGAGGGGGCGATCCCTGCAGGGCTCGAGAAATCACCTCTACCACCACTTCTTGTAGGAGCTGGGTCTTTCAAACACAAGGACCTTAATCTACCCAATGTCTTTCCATTTTTACTTGTGCTTTTTATTAGATTTAGTGATCAGTTCATACAAAATCATTATTGTAGGTAATTCTATCATCCATTTGATACTGACTTTATCACTGCATTTAATTCACTTTTGGAATCAATTCAAAGTTGCAAAGTAAGCAAAAGATCCCAGATTTAAATCTGGAAGAAGACACAAATCCCTTTGGCATAAAAAGTGTACAAAATAAAACGTGTGAAAAACAGGTGCTACTTTCAGACTGGTTCATATTCTAGCTTCGCACAAAATATAAATGGAAAAGCAACTAAACATTTAACAGCCTTTCCTGAAAATCCTTATTTGCTTGGCCATTTTTTGATAAATTTAAATTTATAATATTAGATTACCCAATGAAATAAATTTCATTACAACAGATTTTTTTCAGAAAGTGCTGAAACTAAAGTGAATACTTCACTGTTATCTTCTTCATGTGCTATGTGCTAATAAAATGCAGAGCAGATACGCAGACAGAAGTTGATTATTTTGTAAATAGTGTTACATCCTCACTGTGTACAATGCTAGATACTGTGGCACATCTGGAAAAGACAACAAACAGCATAAGGATTGTCCACATCTTTTGCACACTTTGACCTTTCCATCCAAGCAGAATCTGGACTCATCACTGAACATAATGTTCCTACAGATCTTCAGGCTCCAGTGCACATGTTGCAAACACCAGCGCAAATGTCCCTGATGCTGCATTCATGACAGGCTCCTTTCAGCCCTATAACACTGAAGATTGGCTGTTCTGGACTGTCTAGGTAACGAGCCGTAGGCCATATCGTCCTACAAATCTTGACTGCAACTTTGTGGAAGCCTGCCTATGGATCCTGTGCTGTGCTGACAGGATGAGGGAATAGTCTTCTTGTGGTGTCTCTTTTTTGGGATACCCACGTTGCAGCCTGTCTTTGACATTCTCCCTTATATGGAGCTTCAATGGGCCTTCAATTTGAAGATGGTAAACATAATTAATGCTGCATCAGGTGAGGATGAACCACCCCTCAGTTATGCTGCAATACATTTAGGCTGCTGGGGCCCATAATGTACTGCCCATGTCTTTATTACTCAGTTCTTTTCAATTGCAATGTGATAATACACCGCTATTGCAAATTAAATTAAAGAATGTCACAAACCTCTGTGTACGGCCCTTTATGTAATGCTAATTTTCCCAATATGGTCCTTAGTAAAACTGAGTTTGAAACCCCTCCTTTAAAGCATTGTCAGTAAGGGGGAAGCTCTGTTGGAATCAGTTTAGTAAGACAGAAAAGTCTCATTTTTTATAACCACGAGTCCCTGAGAATAGGTTTAATAAGGCACAGTAATGAAAAATCACCAATGTGTGTTTAATGTGGCCACAGAGACTCTCATTTTTATTCTTTTTGTCTGTCAAAACTATGATTTACAAGATTTTTGCCAATGCATGAATAAATATATTTTGCGTATGTGTGTGTGTGTGTGTGTGTGTGTGTGTGTGTGTGTGTGTGTGTGTGTGTGTGTATTGCAATGCAGTAGTCATTTATTATGCAGTAGGACTATAAATAAACTTAACCAGTGTGCTGAGATTTTGTTATGTGTCTCCACAATGTCTGACCACTGTCACCCTTTGGCTATCTCAAACTACACACGAAGGAGCCAAGCAACCCAGGGGCTTGTACTTCTCTGGAGTGGTTTTCTCTTGTTTTCACCCACTTGCAGTACGATTCGGCCCAAGGCCAAGCAGGCTGAAAGCGTAAGGGCAAGTCAGTGCCACATTTAGGTTTCCTCCAAGAGTCAGTCAGCCTGTTCGCCCTAATGGATTCAGGATGTGCATCCAGCTCAGGATGCAGAGTATTAAGTGCTCTCTCTATGTCACTCTACACACACCCTCACCTTTGTTTGTGGCCCAAGGATGCTCTTACAGTGAAGCAATTTAGAAGTGTCATTCAACCTGAAAGAGGGGAATAGAAGGGTCATGGAAAAGAAAATTAGAAGTAATGGGTATAAGAAGAGACAGTTATAGGATCAGGTTGACACTTATTTTGTGGCCTTGTTGATTTTGTTACATTTTCTTAGCCTTTTCTAGTTCTTCTTATTTAATTTCATATTTTCTGAAAAACTGGTGCAAAATCTGGATTATTTTGGCAATAATAAATAACCAAAAACTGAATGTCAGATACAGGAAATTATGCTAAATGTGCTGCAATCTAGTTTATCAATGTAACCAACTCAACTCAGGTTTCACTCAAGGATACTGAGATTTTCCTCTCTTTTTAATTCCTCTACAGAAATGACAAGAATCGTCATTTAATTTCTCTACAGAAAAGAAGCTTCAAGTTTCAAGTTCTGTGTTTGAATTTCTCAGAAGATAGATAGATAGATAGATAGATAGATAGATAGATAGATAGATAGATAGATAGATAGATTCTTGCAATATCTTGCCTATGATTTCTTTATTTGATAAAGAAAACACAATCCAGAAGTAAAAGTTGCGTTAATGCGTAATTGGAAAAAAGAAATTACATAAATAAAAATAAATAAACAAAAATACTGTTCTTTCACTCTGTCATTTGAGAAAGACAGGGAAAATACAAAGAACAAAAAATAAAGCAGTAAAAAGCAGTTTGCAAGATGAAACATATTACCAGAAAGAATGAGGGATATAAATTATCACTAAACAGTGCTAACAAACATTACTACAATCTGTTGCACAACTTCCATGCTTACAGCTAACAAGACTAAAGTGTATTAGAAGCATTTACATCAGAGATAACATTTTTTTTTTCTCTCTCCAACGAAACCAGTGATACACACACATCTAAGGCTTTATTCTGAGTATGCATTCGATCAACTTATTGAATGATGTGGCTTAAGTTGATCTCTGCTGTGACTGAAATAACATGTTCAAGCCAATATGTTTAAGGCAGTGTTGTTTCCACAGGTCCATTTCACGTGGTGTATTGACTCATGGCATCTTACAAAACACAAAGAAATGTTACTTGGCCACAACTGTCATTCAATAGGAGCAATGCCAGTGTCACAGAGATTACTGTTTCTTTAAAAACAAGTCATATTACATTTGGTTGAGCCAGCAGAGCACTATGAAATTAATGTAACTTCTGAAAGCTTGACATGCAGATTTGAGTAGATGAAGCCACCAGAGAGAGAGCAAAGAGTGCATAACAGATTGGTACAGGGATAATTACGGTGAATTTGCCAATGATTGCAGTACCAGAGCTAATAAACTACTTATTAATGGTAGTGATCCTCCCTCGGTAACACAGACTTTAGCAGCTCATCAACCAAACTGATAGCTGTGTGAATGCATTGTCACAGGCTTTCATCCTCCTCACCAATTAATGCCACTCAAACTTCATCCTGTTACATTTATTTGCAGATCTTGTTATAACATTGCATACTGACACTCTATACTCCATTGCCTTACTGTAATCAGATCAGTACACATAAAACTCTTTGGTGCTCTGGCCAGGCTGCATTTCACAGGGACTGGAACTCTATTGATCAAAGCGCTCAGACATGTCCAGACCCTTTCCCCCAGTGCATCATGGTCCTGCTCGCTGAAGCCAAAAGAGCCTAACAACAACAAACATATCTGCCGTTGCTGCCTGTGTCTCTCTGATTAGCTGCCGGGGAGATATTTTTGGAGTATCACAGCCCCTTTGAAGAGGATGAAGAGCAGAGCAGAGCCCAGCCCCCACCCCCACTCCCATGTCGCAGCCCCTTACCACTCTATATTTCAAATTACAGTCCAGCATTCTTTGTGAATTTCTGCTCATTGTTGCCATACTGTCAGATATATTTGACGTGTAATGGTTTTATTATCTGATCACTTGACTCCCTTCTCACGTAGACTCCCTCCCTGTGCATACAGTGTACTAAAAGTCACTTTTAAAACTGAAACACACTAGATTGATAGACTGAAAGGACCTGTATGTATAGCTTAGAATAGTAATTAATGTCCAATAATAGATTAAAATGCTGTGCATGGCCATCCCTGTGCTGTTAGGAGAGTAAGAGGCAATTGTGACAGGATATCTGCAATTATTTTAATAACTAAGAACTTATGATTAAATCCCCAGTTTCAGTTGATTGACTCATATAAATAACAGCTACCATTTTCTTTGGTAAAATCCGTTAAGTACTGAGTACACCGTTTCAGCAATACAGTCTATGTTCAGTAATCATGCATGTGTAAATATTTGTCCTGGAATGTATTTACTAAGATAAAGTTTGTACTCTGTTGAGTACCAGATTGATCAATTTATTGATTTACTGAGATAAATAAACACCTGTCCACCCTGAAATTATTCTAAGAACCATTTAAAGTAAATATAAATAATGTTAATTGGAACTCATGATATGCTGACAAGTTCAGCATATCAAGCACTAAATCTTTAAGTAAAAACATTAGCGCTCCTTTTGATTTCATGTACTATTTATTTGGTTGTCTGTGTTATGGTTTGTGCACAAATGACACAAGTCCACTCATTAACAGGTAGATTATTATTATTATTATCATTATTATTATTATTGTCATAATTATTTTATTTTATTTTATTTTTTTCTTAGGAAGTGTCTCAATCGCACATGCTATATTTATGTAACCACTTACTTTACTAAAGTCAGTAATCACATTGCAGTTACAATTATGTTGTCAATTTGTTGCAAAGGTTCTTCAGACGGACAGATAGAAAGACAAAAAACATTTAAATGTGACTTTTTCTTCCGGCGCACTTAGACTACAGTTGGCTGATGTCAGTTTGTTTGCAGGGAGAAGGAAAAATGTGTGAGTTATGAACATTACTTCCATTTTTATTCCTTGAAAGGACAAGAGTGTGATGGTAAAGTGGTTTTAAAAGAGGTAGTATTAGCCAGTTTCATTCACGCAAACTATAGGTTACCATGCCTAACCTCTGGGGATCAAAGCAATCGCAAGGGATTTTTTTGAGCAACACCCTCCTGAGTGATTTCACCAAGTGATAGCAGCCAGCAGCCTATAGCAACTACTCAGGGAATACACATTTTCTCTAGTGCTCATCAGTCTCTCGGCCTGAAGCCTTGACAAAAGTGGAACTGATGTCCTTTTTTATGACTTGTGATGGTATTGAAACAGACCAGTTACATTTAAAGGTTCTATACTGATTAGTGATTATGTTTAAAGTAAGGCCTGAAGCACACTGACTTGCTTTGAAGTACAGGTTTGCAACACTCAGTGGAGCCAAACAAAGATGAAACAGGAAGAATGCAAGAAGACAGCCCTGGACGGTTGGGCTTAAAATACAGTCTGCAAGGGATAAAAGAAGAGATGGAGTTAGTGCTTAATTGAAAAATGGAAAGGAAGTGCATACTCGGTCAGATCACTGGATCTGGAGAGGATAGTTTGTGGACAAATGAGCAATGAGAGATTTGGGAGTGACAGGAGCAATCAGAAGTGGAAAGCATGCACAATTAATAAAATGTAGAGATGATTGAGACCCTGCAAAAAATGTGAATAAAAATAAATGTAAAAAGTGCAAAACTGTACACAGTTTCAACTTTTGGCACCTGGTTTGGATTGAAAATCATCAGTGTTTTGTGGCTCTCAAAAGTTAGACTTAAATTGAATATTTCAGTGAAACATGAGACAAGAATTATTCGTCTCATTTTATTGGAATAATTAAATATTTAGAATAAGTATAAGCACTGATAAGTACTGTACAATCCATTGCTTTAGCTAAGAGTGACAACAAACTGCATAAAACCATGTGTTAACAGAGCTTCATGGAGATTCCTTTGACCAACACGTGCTGACACATTCATCTGACGTGAGTTATAAATGGAGAAAGGTATGAAAAACACAACCTGTCGATCATGCCTCCATTCTAACTGACAGATCAACTCTGAGCATGCCCACACAATCAGCAGCTGGTCCCACTGATGCCATTCAAATTGGCTGGATATTAAAGAATCCCTCGGCTGAAACTACATAAATTATACATAATGAAATGCAATTAACATTTTTACTCTGACAATTAAATACATTAAAGAGCCAGGCCTGTGAAAAGAGAGTGGCAGAGCAGAGGAGGTGGGCGGGTAGGGCCCGGTGTATGAAACAGCTAGCTACCTTTAACGTTATGCAATACACTCAGTGAGTGTCTGCTCAAATGTTTACAGACCAATTAGTGCCAATGGACAGATTCTCAATCAAACAAAATGCCAGGTTTGCATGGAATATTAAGTGGGTTATAATGGAGTAAGTGAGTCAATGAATGTTATCTTTGGAGTTCTTGGGGGAAAGCAGGGAGGAGTGGTTGGGGCTGGGGATTGGGGATTTTGGGAATCTTGTGTCAGTATTATAACAAGCCTTTTAAATTTTGGGGTGGTTTTAAGGACTGATTTATTAGTGTAGAATTTGCCTTTTTGTTATTGCCGTTTTTATCCTAGATGATAGAGTGGCTGAATAGTCCAAGAGCAAATACAATTACTCTTTTCACTGTTATATCATCTGCTATTTAGTTATATTTAGCACCGGGTATTTCCAGGAAAACCTTTAAGCAGAGTTAAGCAAATTACTGAAGATGTCTTTTGAAATACTTTGTTTTTCCACTGGTGCCTGCAAAAGTTTGTCGTACAGGTGGGCAAGATAGGGGCCACTGACATTCTCTGGGTGGCATACCAAGAAGAGAAAGGTAATGTCTTAAGTGCCTTTACCCTTACATATTGTTTGGGTAACGTTTTGGCCTGTTTTGACATTAGAGAGCATTAAAAAATGTCTTTAAGCTTGAAATTTGATGACTTTTAAAATTATATCATATGAGATTTGATGAGTTTTAGATTCAATAATGTCGGAAATTGTGATTTTGGGGGATCTTAAAAATGTTAAACTAACACTTACACTATATCTAGAGCTGCATGATTTCCTACCATATTTACCCAGATTCATGGAGTGAAAGGCACCTGATGGTCTTTGAAAGATCATGGGGACTCTCCAAGCAGTGAATTAGTACAACTATACTACGCAGGCATGAAATGAATATAAGGATTAAGTTATAATTACCTGTACTGAAATTTATTAGGAGGATTTTGTTTGTTTGTTTTCAAATAGACTAGGTATTTGTTTTCTCTTGAAGGCTTATACATTTTTAAATTTGAAGGACTGCACTGATTTTAAGAAATTAAAAATTTACAGAAAACACACCCACTCAGGTTTAAAAATGCTAAATGAGACTGGGCTTAGCTGCTGGTCTGAGTAAGACTGAGTAACGAGCAAGGCGAAAAAGCAGTTTAAAACCAAAACCACAGAAAACACCATGTGTAAGAGAGCATGCCATTTAAAAATGGTATGTAAAATATAAATTGATCATTGTCATCTAAAGCAGATTAACCAGGCTACTAGCAAAACTACCAAAAACAACAAATATGAATATAAGTATATTAAATGGAGAAAAATCTTACTTCAGTTTTCTGAGCATCCATGTATGTAGCAATTGCACAGTTTATTACACTGTGCATTTGGTTAATTGCATTTTGATTACTTTATCACAAATAGATCGAATTAATTCGCCATGATGGTCACAAGAACTAATCAATGTGTGACAGGCGATGTATGTTGCTGCCTTTAGCTCATTTTTATGTCTTGGTTCAAAGTGTTCAAGACTTTGTGCTCCTGTTTGTCTTCTTGAAAATGTATCCACAATAAAAGGACTAAAGCAGAGGTTTTTGTGGACAGATTAACTTTGGTTTGGTCAGGTCGTGACATCTCCCTATGAATATATGTACATTTTCAGATGCTAACAGTAAGTAAATTAAGTGCTAAATGATTTACTCTAAATTAGTTAGGTATTTGGTAATTACTTGTAAAGCCTGAGGCTCCAAAAGTAGCCCTGCTAGAACGCCTCAGGGCTATTTGTGTCCTCCTTCCCAGGTTAACCAACAGAGCTTTTAGTTATATTTTATTTTTGTTTGTTTTTATGTATAAATTTCCTTCTTGCCCCTGCGGGTGGTCTTTATCTTTCAAGGTCGGGTCCTCTACTAGAGGCCTGCGAGTTTGAGGGCCCTGCACAGTATCTTTATTGTTCCTAGGACTGCTGGACAGAGATCTTGGATGTTGTTCCTGGGATTTGATGGAGCTGCTCACCCAGTTTGGGGGCAACTGTCCTGAGTACTCCAATAACCATAGGGAACGCTGTTGCCTTCAGCCTGCACATTTTCTCTAGCTTTTCTCTCAGCCCTTGGTATTTCTCGAGTTTTTTGTGTTCCTTCTACTAAATGTTGCTATCACTCGGTATAGCTACTTCTATCTTTTCTATCATTCTTCCTTTGCTTGCTTGTGTTCAGTTGGTTAGTCATAAACAGCTTGCATCTGGAAGCATCTGGACTGAGGGTTTCAGAACCCTCTCATCTATTTTTCTACAACATAGATCAGAAGTTGAAAAGTCTGAAAAAGAGAAAACATCCGGTGAGCAAAAATGTATTGTTGATGCCAGAAGTCAGAAAAGAATACCTAGTTTGCTTTAAGCTGTTAGGAAGGTAATATTATTTAAATAGCCACTTATTACAACCAAGGTATGCTGGTTGTAACAAGAAAGATATCTGAAGTTGCAACATATTGAATCTTAAAGCAGATGGGCTACAGCGGCCGAAGACCCCATTGGGTGTTACTCCAGTCAGCAAAGAACAGAAAACTAGAGCTACAATCTGGAAAAAGAAGACGATTGGAAAAAAACATGGATGTATCCTAATTTATGCAAATGGTTCAGGCTGGTCTTAGTGCTGTGGTGGTTTTGGGGTATATTATATATTAGATTTTGGCTCCCTTGAGCATATATATGAATAATGTGAGTTCCATAGAATTGGCTGGGTTTTTTTTTCTTTCTTACAGTATTTTTCATCTTTCCTCCACCATATGAGCCCCGAGTAACATGCATCTTAGCCTTTGCATGGCGGAAAAGGTGGGTGCATGTTTATTGTGCATACGTGTCATACAATTAGATTTATACAGTTTATTCATTTTCTTGTGTTCTCCAAGTCTCTGAGCAATTATTAGAGATCTTCCATTTAACTGAAGTAATATTTGTAGTTGGGAAAAAATACATACCTATACTGTAAAAACACAGGAAAGTTGAGGTTCTAAAAGAGAACAGTGGAGATGGCAGAAATTCAGTATTATATGAACTTCAAGCAAAATGCAAGTCGGCAGTGCATCCCATCCCGCCAGCAGCCTCTGGCTATCTTTCTCCATCAGGTCAGCTACATCTTTGTGATTACATCTGCTAAAAGCTACCAGTTTATTTAGTGTCTACATCAGCACAGCAGCGATGGCCCAAGATATGGATGCTACAGAAGCTTGACGCTTATCTTGGCTTAGAGGAAAGGAGTGAAAGTAAGGAGACTGAGCTAAATTCTCCATGTGTCATAAAAGAATTGGCTTTAACTATATAGGCTGTAACATGTTACTGAGATAATTTGAGACAACAAGACATTTAATTAATAACCAAATCAGAAGAATCAACACAATTTTGTTTTTCTGCTTATCTGAGGAATTTAATTACAGCTTAAGACACCTTTAAAGCTGTGTATCGCTTTTTCTTTTTCCACCACCTGCTTGGGGTTTTAATGATAATGCGAGGTATCACAATCATCTCATCACACATTAACAAAATGTGAAACTTTATCTTTAGACAATTCTTGCTGTTATGCATAATACAATCCAAGATTCACAGGAATTCGAAAAAGGAGGAGAAAAGGCAAACTAAGAAAGAGTGTGGATGATTACAAAGGCAGGAAACAAGACTGAGACAGAAAACTAAAATAGCAGCAACATGCAAGGTATGAAATACTTTTAATATAAAACAGGGAAACTAAACATGAATCAACTTCAGTTGCTTTGGTCCAAATGAAAGCAATGTAGTGGTACTGGAGAGCCAACCCCAAATTTAACTCTGCAAAAAAGGAATGGTTTTGTACTTATTCTTGCTGACTGATTTTTGCAGGCATAATGGTTGCCACAGCATCTCCATCTGTCACACGTCCTCAGTGTGAACCTGCTCTTTTCTGTGAAGAAAAATAGGGCATCAGTGGTAGACCTGCAGTTTCTGGTGTTCTCTGGTAAATGCCAGTTGAGCTACTCAGTGCTATTCTTTAAACACACATCATACTCAAGGCTGTTGGGATTTCATGCCACCCTCGTGGAGTTTGTTTCCAGTAGGTCACTAGAGGTCATTTTGTTTCTGCTGGTGGGTTCTCTCCATATCTCCTGGTGTCTCCTCCACATACTTGAAATTATGCTGAGAGACATATCAGAACTTCTTGTCATGGCACATATGGATGTGCTCCTGGAGAAGCTGCACAACCTGTGCACGGACTGCAGGTATCTCATGCCACCCACAGTGACAAAGATATTAGGAAAAAGCAAAGCTAGAGAAAAATCACTCAGGAAGGATTAGGAGAGAGCAATGGTCTGTGGCCACCACCTGCAAAGTCATTTCATTTCTGGAACCTGTTTTGTTGTTGCCTTTCCAGCCCACCTGTTGTCACTTTCATTTGCACCAAAGCAGGTGAAATGGGTTCACAATCATGTATGCTTCCTAGCTTGAAAGATTGAGATCCCTGCAGTTTAATTGACTTTACTATACTGTGATGCCTAAGTGTTCCCTTAACTTTTTGGGCAGTGTAATTTTATGTTTGTCCACATCATAATCCTTCCAACAGTATCAACAGGTGTAAGCAAATGTGATTACCCTCATGCAACAGAATAAATTACAATAAAATCGATTTTCCCTGATCAGTGTGTATAACTAAGCTTCTGCACAGTGCTGCCTATCTATTTTGTCCTTCTGTGTGCTGTCAGTGGCTTTTTTATGCATTATGGTGGTATAAAATATGATCTTTTTCATTGCATGAGAAAACACATGTATGAGTAGAAAGTTAAAAAGTATCCATTGTGCTAATCTTGTGGTAAATGGGTGAGAGCTAGCTGTCTGGTAATTCTTTTGGTAGCAATGCATTTCTGCATTGAGCTTATTTAGAGTGTAGCTAAAAGGTTTGGGTGATCAGGTTCGGTCTATCCAAAGTTCTACAGTGACTATAGTCAACCTATTGTCAAGCATTTTTACCACCATTGGTGGGCCCACATTTTAACTGATACAATGCAAATGATAGTAAAAGGACACTTTGAAGGACTAAATCAGTGATTAAACTGGGCCGGAACAATCTGGAACAGTGTTTCATCACCTTCAGCCTTTCAATTAATGAGTATTCAAATCTGGCTGCAAATGACAAAATGCTTTCAAGAGATTTCCATTTTCATGTGGTGCAGTCTGGTGGTCCTTTTAGCTGACGCCACAGAGACAATTAAGTCACCACATGATCCCACATGCATCTCATCCCTGTGATGTGTTCATGGTTCATAGGCACAGTGCAGTATTGTTGCATTTAGCTTGTACTACAGAAGTGGAGTGAGAATAATCAGAGTACTTTTTTCAAGTGACAGGTCATTTCAAATTCAATATTTCAAACAGCTCAGTATAAGTATGTATGACACAAAGAGTTTCTTTGTGATTTGGAACACAGTTTGTGTTCTGGTTAAGGCTACAGTGGCTTTCCTAGGAAAGAAAAAAACATTAACATGTGATAATTTTATTCTCTGAAATGGAAAATGATGTAAAAAATAGAGGACATGAAAAGACGATGGGAGATGGTCTTTTTTTAAGGTAAAGACTCAGCAAGTTTAATTTGATAATCTATTAATGTAACACCTAGTATATCATATCATAGTTTGACATCAATAGTCTAAAATGTAGAAAATCATATCTATCTGTCTATCTATCTATCTATCGACAGAGAAAAAACACAGTACACAGTTCCTTCGTCATTGCCTTTCCAAGAATGTAAAAATCTTTAGTGGTGGCTGTTACGGACAGCCTTTCCTAGAACCAGTCCAGTTAAATACACTGAAAGAGAATAATTCTCAGTCATTCACATTAAAAATAGCCTTATTATAAATACTTTATTACAATTTTGCAGATAAAGCCCCTTGAAAGCTCATTTGCAATACAGCCAAGCAACTACTGTTCATACAAATACTGACACTCTTTATTTTGAAAGATCTCCATAAAAATACTGCGATGTAGTTAGACTCTGTCCTCATATTCTCTGATTCTACAAGCTATACTGGAGTGCTACTCAATAGGACATTGATATGGCATTAACTTTTCCTTTATGCACATATTGACTTTGTTTTGTCTTAGCTTATTGATATAATTTTATAGACTGTGTTAGATTTATACTGACTCCATACTTTCTCACTGTTATAAACTTCAGAAACAAAATAGTCAGCAAGTGGACTGCATTCTTTGTAAAGAGGTAAATAATGGAAAATAATATAATTGGACTGCTAGGAGTCCTATAAAATCTCTCTCTCTCTCTCTCTCTCTCTCTCTCTCTCTCTCTCTCTCTATCTGTGTGTGTGTGTCGTTGTTTTAACTCTTCCAGCTCCTCTTTCCTTAAAATTGCTAAATTACTATCTATGAAAATCATTAGGTCAGAGTTGACTGAGTGGAACACTTAAAAGAAGAGGAAGTAGCTGCAAAATGTGTTTTGAAAGTTCAACATTTATCAACAGCCCAGTGAACAAATAGATATATACAGTATTTTAAGACTTTGGGACGGGCTATTTTTCAGGACAGCCATCATGGAAAAAACTTGATGATGTATCTTCATGTATATGTGTGTGTGTGTGTGTGTGTGTGTGTGTGTGTGTGTGTGTGTGTGTGGGAGGGAGGGGACTTAATGAAACACAATGATTCTCTGAGTGAAGACTGACAGAGTGCAGAGAAATTACTCCTTCTAACATGACAAAACCCTTTAGCAGCACTTGGCTCTGCAAAAGTTATTGTGATTTTTTTTTAAAAAAAAAAAAGAAAAGCCAGTCTGAGTTAACTTGAGCAAACATAATGACAATGTTGTCATTTATTAGGGGAGAAAAACAATTTGACCTATCTGTCAGGTCATAAAGAATATGACCAGACAGTATTTGTTGTGACCCCATATGGAGCAGTAACTACAATAACTAACTCATGATACATCCCGCACATCAGGTTGGATTCGGATTTTTGGAGTTGGATTTCAGTTTGCTTCAGGTCTTTTCACCGGATCTCTGCTTTTTTTGTCAATTCTTTTTTGCAGGGACTTTTGTAATGGTGGTTGAGGTCTTTCTGGATGACCCACTGCTAATATTTTCTTTCCTACAATATGCTGTAAATTTAAAATAAATTCCATTGAAAATGAGAAGATGCCAGATACAAACCAAAATAGAAAAGCCATGCTTCAGTGCTATTTGTACGGTGGACTGTATTTATTTATTTTTATAAAATATGATGTTACTTGTTGACTCAATGGCTGTAATTGTAGGTGCCATTCTATAATTTCCACGTAATTATCTTCTTACGTGCTTCTTCTGCTTAATACTTAACACAGACAGAAATTCCAGCTTGCTCAAAATGGACAGAGGTTCAGCTGCAGTCTTTTCTTTTGAAGGTTATTTGCTGAAGATGTCAAAGGAAATCAGACATTTTCCACATCTTCCTGCCCTCTATAGCCGTTTCTGGTACCCTTCTCTCGCTGCTTCACCCAACCTCCAACCCCATGGAGCAGAAAGGAGGTTTGTTGATGGATGTGGAAGGCTGCTTCAGTCCCACAGCAATTAACTCCTCTCCTGCAAGCAGCAGCCTGTCACGTTGATGGAATCTCCCCACCACTGCTGCCTGTCACACAATCCAGGAGGGGCTGCAGACAAATGCTTCATCTATGTGTTTGTTTTACTGTTTTGCCTGTGGTCGAGAGCTATCGCAAGCAAAAAAAGCTGTTGGGAGCATCGCAAGCCATCAAGTGCTCAAGTGTCAATTTTTATAGTCAGTGGCTGATTACAGAGAGTTAGTGCACCATGGATAAAGATCAAAGTCATGTCCTCGTCAATGCACTGTTTTTGCTGCACTCACAGTTGGTCATGATTTGATTTCTTTCTTAATTTTAAGTCATTTTTCAATCTGAAACTATCGTGCTTTGAATTATGTTTAGGACTACCCCAGGCTTTACTTTGGAATCGTTCATCCATATCAAGGCCCACACCTACCAGATGCTCTGCTACGAGCTACAAGTTTTGGAGATGTCCATGCTCTCCCTGGAGCTGCCCATCAACAGCAGGTTTTCCTACCTTTCCTAATGATACCTATTTAGCATGTGAATCAAGACAATTAACCCTTTAAGACCTACCATAGAACCAAGTCCGCCAGAGCTTATATTATATTTTTACATGTTGTAGTGCCATTTCTGGGAGCATTTCAAGTTGATATACATCAATACAACCATTATTAAATTATTAAATTTTAATAATATGTATGCATGAAGTGCATAGTAATTACATAAATTGCAAAATAGTGCAATAAACAACAAAAAATTTGAAAATCGTTTTTTTAACATATATTTCTAGTTAGAGAAATTTAAGAGGCTTATCCCTCAAAACTGTTAATACAGAAAAGTTGCACAAAATAGTTTCCCACCACAGGAAATTTATTTTAAGTGTCTTCATAGTTTTATTTTCGAAATACACCAATTGTTATACACTGCAGGAAAAATGAAAATAAATATTATAATGCAAATTTGCAAAAAAAAACCAGCATATGCATAAAAAAATAAACTATTTCCAGCAGTGCAATATGAGTCCTAAGCATCCCAGAAACGACACAGAAAGTCATAAAGCCAAACATAACTTTTAAAAACACAAGTATAGCCTTATAAGGCCCTAATGGTAAAAAACTTAATTTTCGCAAAATTACGTCTGTCATGGTCCTGGGTCTTTTGACCCAGTGTTTTAAGTTTGAGTTTATTTTGTTCATTAGGTTATCTAAGTTCATTTGGTTATTAGACTCCTTGTGTTTTCTTGTATTTAAGCTTCCCCTCACCCTTCGTGTTTCATGCTGCATGTCTTATGTTATCAAGTTTGTATTATCATGCCTAAGTGTTTCTAGTTCTTATTATTTCCCCCTCCGTTTCCAACCATGTTAAATCTCCCCTGCTCTTCATGCGTTTCATGTCTGTGTCTTACGTTGTCAAGTTCTGGTTGTCGTGTCTACGTCTGCATGTTTCCTGTTTTATTTTGAAAAGGGGTCTTGTGTTCTGTGCTCATGCGGTTAGTTTTACTCTTGCCTGTGCATCATTATGTTTATCCTAGTCAGCTGTTTCCTCATGTGTCTCCACTTCCCCTAATCACCTCCTGTGTATTTAAGTCCTCTGTTTTCAGTGTGTGATTGTCAGGTCGTCTGTTGTCCACGCCATGTTTCCGATGCCATGCCATGCTTCCAATTTCCTTGTCTAGGTTTTTCTTATTGTTTGTTTAGATTCCCCAGTTTAGGTTTGTGTTAATTTTGCTTCAGTTTGCCTTGCCCTTTGTTTGTACCTTTTCTACCAGCCATATTAAACGGCTCGCCTTTGTTAACATTTCAAGTTCTGTTCCCTGTTCCTTGGAGTCTGCGTTTTGGGTCCTTTTCTCAATTCATACAGTCTGCCCTCGCCAGACTGTGACAACGTCACTTCCGGTTTCGGGCAGGTCATGGCGGAAATGCGATAGTTCGCGCTGATGGACGTAGGAAGTGTTAGAAACAGCTGATCGGATCGGTAAAGCTGTTTCTGGAATATCATGTTTTTGTTGCTGCAAGTGCTTTTTATGCAGTTTTTGCAAAGCTATATGTGGAAGGAAACCGTGACCTAGGACAAGCTGATGGCATAAGCCCAATTCCTCCAAAAAAAAAAAATTCCTCCTTTGCAAAATAAATTATTGCGTTAGCTTACGTGGTTGCAGTGCTACGACCGGCTTTAAAGGGTTAAGAGATAATCATAGGGATTAAAGACAAATTCACTTATATGTTGATGCTAATTTCTGTAGTCCTTAATAAGATAAGAGATAAGATAAGAGAACTTTATTAATCCCTCGGGTGGGTTCCTCTGGGAAATTCGATTTCCAAAAAAGCACAACACCGACAGAAGTTACAGAGTTACAGAATATTATATATTGTGGCATGCAGAGGAAACTTTACAAAGAAGCTCACAGAGAGAGATTGTTATTCAACCCCAAGCTGGTAGGGGGAGCTCTTTAATACAACACACACTGATGCTACACTGTGCTTCGAGGGTCATCAACAGCATAACAGAACTCACCCATGGTTGCATTCATTCTATAAAACAACAACTGTAAGTGCCTTTGAACCACAGTACAAACACAACATTCAGGATAACAGTTAAAAGTAGTGTAACCATAAACAACAAAACAAGAACATCCAAACAGCAGCACACGTCCCAAGGCATGATGGGAGAGAACTAGCCGCTCCCCCAACACGCCACACAGCCCCCACCTGAGTGGTTAGCTGTCCCCAGCAACCGGCATGTCCATAGCAAAGTCTCTGAGGTGTTGGGGAAGGCGACGGCTTCGTTGAGGACGTTCCGTGGGTCCCCCAGCTGCCTCCGAGGCCAGGTTGGGGGCCTGCAGTTGAAGCTGGGACCCTGACGTCTCCCTGGATGGACTCAAGGGCTGATAGGGTGCCAGGCGATCGCGATGGAGTACGACCACCCTGTTCCGTTTGACCAGCCGCACCCTGTAGACCACGTCGGACAGCCTCTCAAGAACAGTGCAGGGTCCAACCCACTGGCTCATCAGTTTGGGAGAAAGCCCTTTCTTCCTCTCCGGGCTGTAGACCCACACATGCTGACCGGGCGAAAGTCCTTCCCCCTTGCAGCGGGTATCATAAGCTCGCTTCTGCCGGGAACCTGCATCTCGGAGAGCCTGCCTGGTCAACTGATGCACCTCTCAGAGCCGGGCGAGGAGGTTGTGGAGGTAGTCCAACCCGGGGTCCCCGCACACTTCCGGCCCGGGGGGAGATCCAAACACCAAGTCCACTGGGGTACGAAGCTCATGACCGAACATCAAGGCCGCTGGAGTGCACTTAGTAGACTCCTGGACTGCAGAACGGTAGGCCATTAGGACCAGGGGAAGGTGTTGATCCCAGTCACGCTGCTGGTGGGAGGTCAGGATAGCAAGCTGGGTGGCCAGGGTGCGGTTGAAGCGTTCCACCAACCCATCGCTTTGGTGCAGTGGCGTCGTCCGGGTCTTCCTGATACCCAGCCGCTGACAGACCTCCTTGAACACCGCAGCCTCAAAATTCCGGCCCTGGTCGCTGTGCAGTTCCTCTGGTACCCCGAACCGGCAGAACATCTCGTTGACCAGACGCTCAGCAGTGGTAACAGCACTCTGGTCAGGGACTGCATAGGCCTCAGGCCACTTAGTGAAGTAGTCCATGGCAACCAGGACGTAGCGGTTCCCCTGGTCAGTGGTGGGGAAGGGTCCCAGGATGTCCACACCAACCCGCTCCATGGGAGCCCCCACCTGATACTGCTGCAAGGGGGCATGAGAGCGTTGGGAAGGCCCTTTCTGAGCCGTGCAGGCATCACACTGATGGACATGGAGCTCTACGTCCTGGCGACACCCGGGCCAGTAGAACCAAGACCGGAGTCACTGCAGAGTCTTGGTAACTCCAAAGTGTCCTGCCCCCGCTGCACCATGAACCAGCTGGAGCACCCTGGACCGCAACTGTTGAGGTACCACGAGCTGGAAGACCTCACGGTGACCCCCGGGAGCCTGCCAGCGGCGATAGAGGAGGCCGTTTCGGTTTGTGAGGTTGGCTCATTGGGAGTAGAGAGCCTTGGTCTCGAGGTCCAGTGCAGATACCTCTGGCCATGATGGTCTCTGACCGGCTCCAATCCAACACTGAACCTGGGAAAGGGCAGGGTCCTGGTTCTGGTTGTGTTGCAGCTGTTGGGGATCCATGGCCTCCAGACCCTCAGTATCCCCCGCGGCGGACTGGACCTGAAGACTGCTACAATGCCCACCTGGAACAGAGTCATTCTCAGGGCCACCCTGTGGTGACGCGATCACTGAAGTCATGCCCTCCCGGTCCTCCAAGCGTTGGCAGTACCTGCACTGTTTTTCCTCACAAGGGCGTCGGGAGAGGGCATCTGCATTGGTGTGGAGACGTCCCGCCCGGTGACGGACCTCAAAGTGGTAATCTTGCAACGTCTCCAACCACCGGGCTAGCTGTCCCTCCGGTTCGTTAAAGCTGAGCAGCCAAGTGAGGGACGCATGGTCTGTGCGCAGGAGGAACTTCTTCCCGTAGAGGTAGGGTCTGAAATGGCGGAGACCCAGGATGATGGCCAGCAGCTCTCGACGGGTGACACAATAGTTCCTCTCCGGTCTGCTGAGGGAATGGCTGTAGTAGGAGATGACCCGCTCCCCCTCAGGGCCTTCCTGCGACAGTACAGCCCCCACCCCTGTGTTGCTGGCATCGGTGTCCACGACAAAAGGGAGCTGCAGGTCTGGGTAGGCTAGCACCGGTGCCTCAACCAGTGCAGATTGGAGCCGATCAAATGCCACGGCACTGTCCTCACTCCAATGGAACTCCCGGCCCTTCTGTGTGAGCCAGTGCAGGGGGCTTGCAATGGTAGCAAAGTCCTTGACGAAACGCCGGTAGTATGATGCCAGGCCAAGGAAACTCCGCAACTCAGCAATGTTGCCCGGAATGGGCCAGTCTTTCACAGCGGCCACCTTCGCAGGGTCAGTGGAAACCCCTGCTCCGCTCACAACGTGACCCAAGAAGGTCGTCTCCTTTCGGAAGAGATGGCACTTTTTGGGGTGGAGGCGAAGGCCAGCCTGGCAGATAGCGTGGAAAACAGCAGTCAGGTTAGCCAAGGCTTTCTCGAAGTCTGTCGCGTGGACGAGGAGGTCATCCAGGTAGACTACACAGCGGTCGCGGGGGATGTTAGCCAGAACCCTCTCCATTAGGCGCTCGAATGTGGCTGGGGCATTGCAGAGGCCGAAGGGCATCACCTTACACCTTAATTGAAGCACACACATCCATACATATGCAATAATACTAAGTGCAATAATCCTTTCTGTCATCGTTGTATTTTTACTCAGTTGTATATAGTATTTGTATTTGTATTCTATTTTTATCTTATTGTATATTTATTTTATTTTATTCTACTGTATATAGTATTTTATTTTATTCTATTCTGTACAGTTGTGTACTGTAGTTATTCTTATTGTATTCTAATTTTTGCCTCATAACTTTTGCACTGTCCACTTCCTGCTGTGACAAAACAAATTTCCCACGTGTGGGACTAATAAAGGTTATCTTATCTTATCTTAAACTGCCACAGTCCCTGGCCAATGGAGAAAGCAGTCTTTGGGCGGGCCTCTGGCGTCAGCTCCACCTGCCAGTAGCCACTGCGCAAATCGAGGGAACTGAACCAGCAGGACCCAGCAATGTCGTCGAGGGCATCGTCAATCCGGGGCAATGGGTAGGAGTCCTTGCATGTGATGCTGTTTTTTTTTTTTTTTTTTGGCCTGTCCCGTTTGGCTCTTTTGCCATCAGAATTGTTGTCTAAAGGCAAAGAAAGATGCCCAACGGATTTACTTTACCAAACTGACCATCCCAGCCTTGCCGTAATGGTCCATTTGATTCACCTTTTATTGTTTATTTTATTTTCACTTACTGAATACGGGACAGACTTGACTGGGGGAAAGAAGGGGAGAAAGAAAGAGGGAAAGAGAAACAGCTGAGAAGAGGGACGGGGGAGAAGGGCGAAAGACAAAAACCAACAGAACGGGCAGAGAAAAAAAAATGCATATATCAATCACCTGGATCACCTGCTGAGAAAGAAAAAAGAAAGCAAGCAGAAGAGAACAAGAGTAATAGAATAAACAACATCACAATGATATATGGGAATATGACAGTAAATACTAAATGTTAAACATTATTGTGCAGCACATAAGATCAACAGAACACAGTGTGCTTTGAGGTAGGAGCCAAAAAGGGTGTAGTTTGTGGGTGTGATCACCCGTGTGTACACCTGTGAGCATGGACGCGCTTGTTTTTTGTTTTTTAAAAGGTTCCTTCATGTAATAATCTGCTAGAGGGTGTGGGGGGGCCACAGCCCCGTCCTCCAGGGCATGAAGCAGGTGTGGAGGAGATCAAAACTCCAGACATCCAGAGGCCCCCAGAACACAAGAGACCAAGGAAGACCAACAGAGGGGCAGCTGCGCCACTGTCCCGGTAAGAGCTGAGGAGAGTCCCAGATGAGGGCTCACTCAGCAGCCGCGGAGCAGAAGCCAGGGGGAGTTGCAGTGACGCGCCCGTGAGCTCCGCCGGCAGCCAGCTGCGCCTGAGTGACCGAGCCCCAGGCCGAGAGGCCGGGGGCACCCCACCTCCGAAGTGGCCCGAGCGAGCCCCAGGCTCCGGGCCCCGATAAGCGGCCGCCAAGGAGTGAGCCGGTGTGTACCTGGACGCCCATCCCCGGACACAAAGAACCACCAACGCACCGATGTCTGAGGGGGTCCGCCACTGGCAGGGGAAGTGGTGGTAGGGGGAGATAGGCCTCCAAACCTTGGAGGGCCTGAGATGTCCCCAGAGAGGTGGCGCCTGACACTCAACCTGACATATAGACACAGACATACAGGCACACACAGATACAAACATCCATTCCCACCCTCATGCTCTCATATGCACTTACTCCACACTCAACCAACGTGGAGACAGACATAAAGAGACGTTGTACACACGATCACACTCCCCAAGCGTACTCTACAAACCGGGTCTAGGTGCCCCCGCCCCTGGAGGGGGGAACTGCACCCAGACCCAGGTGGTGTTTCCCTTTTCCCTGCGGTGGGGGGAGGCAGACCGCCCCGACTCCGCAGCAGCAGGAAGGCTCCACACTCCAGACCGCAGTCGGACGGCCAACTCCTCCTCCTAGTCCTAGCCCCCCTGCTCCAGCAGGTCGCAGAGAATGGGGGTGAGAGAAGACTCAAACCTCCCTCCACCCGCTCATTGTAATGTTGATGCATGTGTGTTCTAAGGTGCATTTAAAACCCAGGAGGGCTTGGAGCTACCTGCCAGAGAGCAGCAGGTAAGCGCATGGTCCCTCCTGCTAGCCCTCAATGTCTACGTGTATTTAAAATTGAGAGGTGGGCAACGATGCCAGGGGTGGGGTGTACACCCTGATGGTACTTTGGACTCCGTGTATCGTGCCCACCCCCAAGATCCTATATGTATGTGTAATGAGAGTGTGAGTAATGTGAATGTCTAAGTTGTGGGATAAAATTGAGGCAGAGGCAGCCAGAAGGGGACAGAGGGGGGGGTAGCCTCCTCTGCACCCTGGTGACATACCCCTACTCCAAGGCCCTGCATGTGTGGGTGGTTGTGGTGGAGCGGGAAGAGGGAGGCAGCTGGAGATGGGGAGGGAAGGAAGGGAGGGGCAAGTGACCCCTCCCTGGGGCCAGCTCCCCCGCTGACCCCAGTAGGCACCCCCATACTCCGCGACCCGCCAGGGAAAGGGGGCCCAGGCCCATCCAGACCGGGCCCAGTGCAGCAGCGCCGCCCGGCCCCACAGAGCCCGGGACAGTCCACCCAACCCCACCACAGAGAAAACAGCGTGTTGGACTGTTGAGTAGACGATAGTCGACACAAAACCGCCAGGTACCATCCTTTTTCCGAACCAGTACAGCCGGGGCTGCCCAGGGGCTGTTTGAGGGTTCGATGATGCCCACCTCTGCCATTTCCCTGATCTTCTGCTCTGCTGCGGCACGCTTGGCAAGGGGAAGGCGACGAGGGCGGAGGCGGATGGGCCGTGCAGCCCCAGTGTCAATGTCGTGTTGTACCAGGCTGGTTTGCATGCAGTCCTCATCCTTGGCTGCAAAGATGTCGGCAAACAAGTCGAGTATCTCTCGCAGCTGCCGTCGCTGATCAGCCTGGAGACCCTCACAGCTCCTCTGGTATAGGTCCTCGACAGCTTGCTTGGTCTCTGCAGACAGTTGCGGTACTGCTGGTGAAGGGGAGGCCCGCCTATTCCCTCGCCGAGATCGCCAGGGTGGTGTGTTGGTGGTTTGGCGGGCCTCCTCCGCCTGGTCGCTCCTTTCGTAGTCCATTTGGCGCACTTGGTGACTTATGCCAGGGCTGCGTGCACCTGGGCTGAGCACATGCTCCACTCTTTCGGCCTCAGTTAGAGCTGCCGCCAGGGTTTCTGGTGCATGCAGACGGATGTGCTCTTCTAGTCTTTTTGGCTGGAGACCCCGGACAAAAGCCTGGAGAGCAAGCTCTTCTTGTGCTGCAGCATCAAAAGCAGGGTACCCTCTACGTGCATAAAGACGTAGGTCAGCAGCATAGGCACCCAGACTCTCCTCTTGTCTCCGTGGGCGGTTAGCAAGTTTATCTCGGGCATCATCTGCATGTGTACGGAGGCCAAACCTGCTCTGCATTGCTCTGGCAACAGCAGGCCAACTTAAACACTCTTCTGGCTGAAGATCTGTGAGGATCTGCAGGGCCCTGCCTTCCAAGGCGAGGGCAACTTGGACAGCTGTCTCCTCTGTTGACCAACGATTTAGCTGAGCAGCCAGCTGTACCTGGATAAGGTAGGTCTCTGGAGGTGCCTCCCCATTATAGCGTGGCAGCTTCATGCTCCCCCGGACAGGAGCCCCTGATGGCAGCGGTGGCTGCACTTGGTCCTGGAGACAGTTGGCGTTGTCCCCCTCGGCTGCCAACAATGAGGGTGTGCTGCTCCCAGGCATCACCATGAGTGGAGGCTGGCTGGTCGCTCGTAGTCTTGGAGCCTGCAGCATGCCTTGGCGGCTCCGACAGCTCCCCAGTGGGCGGGGGTGTGAGGCTCCATCTGGTAAGCCCCACAGGTCTTCCCCTGGCTGGCTTGCTGCTGCCCGGGGATCTCCCCGCTTCTTCAATTGTGCTCCATTCACTGCTTCCAGGTGAGTGATAAGCTCCTCAATCTTCCTCAGCTCCTCTTCCTCTTTCAGCATAGTGGCCATGCTCTTGGAATCCCACTTCTGACACCAATGTGGCATGCAGAGGAAACTTTACAAAGAAGCTCACAGAGAGAGATTGTTATTCAACCCCAAGCTGGTAGGGGGAGCTCTTTATTACAACACACACTGATGCTACACTGTGCTTCGAGGGTCATCAACAGCATAACAGAACTCACCCATGGTTGCATTCATTCTATAAAACAACAACTTTAAGTGCCTTTGAACCACAGTACAAACACAACATTCAGGATAACAGTTAAAAGTAGTGTAACCATAAACAACAAAACAAGAACATCCAAACAGCAGCACACGTCCCAAGGCATGATGGGAGAGAACTAGCCGCTCCCCCAACACGCCACAATATATATATACACACACACACATACACACACATATATAAATACAGAGACAAATATAAATAAAATATACAAAGGGGATAAATAGAATAAATAGAAATAAAAATAAAAATACAAGTGAATTGCACATTTCAAGTATTGAGGTCTATTGCACTGTTGACTATTTACAAAAAGTATTGCACAAGGTATTGTACAGTGAGGTGAAGAGGCACTACAGCTTAGTTGTTCCCCCCTCCTTTGTCCTCCTGTTTCCCCTCCCTCTCCCCTCCAGAGAGGAGTTAAACAGTCTGATGGCGTGTGGGACAAAGGAGTTTTTAAGTCTGTTAGTTCTTGTCTTGGGGAGAAGCAACCTGTCACTGAACAGACTCTTCTGGTTGTTAATGGCCGTGTGCAGAGGATGCCCAGCATTGTCCATAATGTGAATCAGTTTCTTTAATGTCCTTTTCTCTGCCACTGTCACCAGAGTGTCCAGCTTCATGCCGACCTGATCTGATAATATACTATACTACATATTATGGATTTACCTATATGTCTGTTATGTCTTTATCTAGAGCGCGATGAGTTATCGCATGACTGAGTCTATGGCCTACAAACTGTTTGAGTATTTATATATTATCAGTATTATCAAATGTGTCTCTTTAGCAACAATTCTACTATTAATTATGTTACTGGTAGTGAAGACATTTTATTCTGCTCCAGCTTCACATCAAAAGTACTTAACAGGAGTTGACACTTGTCAATATCATAAAAAATGAAAGGAATGAGCAGAAATAAGCAGTTAGCTGCTTCACTGAAATATTGAATATTAGCACCCTATCCACTGCACCTCCCTGTCTAAGTTTCACTTTTCATTTGCCCTACTGTTCATGTGTGCAGTGTAATTTTTGGTAAATGACGTGATGTGATATATCATTTTAATAATCTGAGGCTGTACTTATATCATTTTTAGTTGTGGGAACCAGATTTTTCCTTCTTCTCCTTCTTCTGTCCTGATACATCAAACCTTAGGATTAAAAGAGGGTGGTTTTTTTGCCACATGGCTGTAAGCACTACCATTTATCCATTTATCAGAAAACCAGCTGAAATACTACACTGGCCACAAGAAGTGATTGATGCCTCTGATGTTAAGACAGGAAACCATCTCCTTAGCACAATGCATGGATGGTTCTGCCTAACACCCTGAGACTCAGCAAGAAACAAAATGTCACATGGTGAGAAATATTGAGTGTCAGGCCTACAGTCCTGGATGGACAGACAGTACAAGACAGAAGGTGATGAGGAAGAGAAGAAAAAATATTGTGGAAGACTAAGCCCCTCCATTGCAGACATCACTGACGCATAAGCAGCTGACATCTAGAATTTCAGCATTTCTAGAAAAGGATGGCCTGAAGGAAAGCACAAATTTTTTGAGGCAGCAACAGAACTGACTTTAAGTAATAGATGAATAGAGGGTTCAACAGACAGAACCCGAGATGCAGGTTGTGCAAAGAGGCAGTCCAACACATAGAAGGAGTAAGCAAGATGAAAGCTGGGCAGTATACATTGTATTGAGACAGCCCCAATGGGAGAGAACTTTAAAAGTGGTTGAAAACATCAGCTCCCAGTGCTCTCAATTTCCAGACAGAGAAACAGTGGATGGTTAAATAACCAAATAAATAGTGACAATTGGCAAGGAACAGAAAACAGTAGTAGTAATAGATGTGCCAATGCTCTGGCACACATACTCACATACATACACACTCAACTCATAGTGCCAGTCGCACAAAACGGCACTCCACATGTTCCCATGGCTATGGAAGTGATTTAGTGTTAAGAGGTTTACTGATGACCATTTTTTCCCTAGCAAAAGAGATAGGAAGAGAGGGCAAAAACAGAATACATTTAAAAAAATAGTGGTTAGTAACAATTACCCCACTACAGTCCAATGTCTTTAGTATATGTTGGGTTCGTTTCCCCATTCTCACCCTAACATCTTTCCACCACTATCACCACTCTGACTCTTTGCCACTCAAGTCCCACATGTAAGACACAAGACCATCTGAGATGTTGGTCCTGTTTCGTTATATTAGCAGACCCAGGGGTAGGTAAGCCACTTAACCTGTCATCTCAAATTGTGTGCAGAACAGCAGATAGGTGGCTTGGCTTCCCCCTCATGCAGGGTAGAGTAGAGCACTCAGACTGTGTAGGAGTAGTTGAGACTGAAGCTGAGTAAGGGCCACAGGGATGCTCTGATGCTTATGGGTCAGATGGGGATGTGCAAGTATGTGGTTGAGATGACTGAAGGATGATGACACTGATGGTACCAAAGGGACTATGGTTATTGTAGGGTTGGTTATGAAGGAGTGCAGATGTGAAAAATGTCAGCAGATATGTAATGAAAAGATGATATCCCACTAAATGCAGCAAAGATCTTTTACAGGTTGGTACAGTTAGTTTAATGCTTTGCATTTGCCAGTTCAGAAAGAATTGTAATGGTTTACTTGACTAGTAAGTCACAATTCAGCATATACACTCAACAAAAATATAAACGCAACACCTTTGTTACTGCTCCCATTCCCCATGGGATGGACGTAGAGACCTAAAATTCATTCCAGATACACAATATAACCATCCCTCCCAAACAGTGGTCACAAATCAGTCCAAATGTGTGGTAGTGGGCACATCTGCTATATTGAGATAATCCATCCCACCTCACAGGTGTGCCACATCAGGATGCTGATCTGACATCATGAGTAGTGCACAGGTGTACCTCAGACTGCCCACAACAAAAGGCCACCCTGGAATGTGCAGTTTTGTCCCACAGCAAAATGCCACAGATGCCACAAGCAATGAGGGAGCGTGCAATTGGCATGCTGACAGCAGGAATGTCAACCAGATCTGTCGCCCGTGCATTGAATGTTCATTTCTCAACCATAAGCCGTCTCCACAGGCGTTTCAGAGAATATGGCAGCACATCCAGCCGGCCTCACAACCGCAGACCTCGTGTAACCACACCAGCCCAGGACCTCCACATCCAGCAGGTTCACCTCCAAGATCGTCTGAGACCAGCCACCCAGACAGCTGCTGGAACAATTGGTTTGCACAACCAAACAATTTCTGCACAAACTGTCAGAAACCGTCTCAGAGACGCTCAACTGCATGCCCGTCGTCCTCATCGGGGTCCTGACCTGACTCGAGCTCGTCGCCGTAACAGACTTGTGTGGGCAAATGCTCACATTCGATGGCGTCTGGCACGTTGGAGAGGTGTGCGCTTCACGGATGAATCATGGTTCACATTGTTCAGGGCAGATGGCAGCTGAGAATGTCCCAGTTCTTGCATGGCCAGCATACTCACCGGACACGTCACCCATTGAGCATGTTCGGGATGTGCTTGACCGGCGTATACGACAGCGTGCACCAGTTCCCACAAATATCCAACAACCTCGCACAGCCATTGAAGTGGAGTGGACCAACTTTCCACAGGCCACAATTGACAATCTGATAGACTCCATGTGTTGCACTGCATGAGGCAAATGGTGGTCACACCAGATACTGACCGGTTCTGGGTCCCCAGACCCCCAATAGCGCAAAAAACTGCACATTCCAGGGTGGCCTTTTGTTGTGGGCAGTCTGAGGTACACCTGTGCACTACTCATGATGTCAGATCAGCATCCTGATGTGGCACACCTGTGAGGTGGGATGGATTATCTCAATATAGCAGATGTGCCCACTACCACACATTTGGACTGATTTGTGACCACTGTTTGGGAGGGATGGTTATATTGTGTATCTGGAATGAATTTTAGGTCTATACGTCCATCCCATGGGGAATGGGAGCAGTAACAAAGGTGTTGCGTTTATATTTTTGTTGAGTGTAGCTAGGTCAGGCATGTTTATTTGTCAATGACAAATTAAGCGTATAAAAGACCCGGAGCTGATTCCGATGCTGAATTTGCATATGATTGGCTGTCAATGCAAGAGAAGGAGCCCATAATTAGGCTGAAAAAGCAAAATAAACTTATACGCTCTAGAACATCGTCTTAAGGATATAGGCACATAAATGTCAAGGTCTTACAATAAGCGCTGTAAATACAACCGGTTTGCATTCAAGAAAAAGAAGGCCAGATTTTGCCAGAATAAAAATCTAAAAGTCTTAACTGGTCCAAGAAAAAAAATCTGAAGAGATGAAATCAAGATGAACTTGATTACCACATCATTTGTTTGAGGCAATGGAGGTATGGACATGTACAGGTGCAATAGGCACCTTTGTTTATTGATAATGCTATTGCCGAATAAGCTAAATGTTTCAAATTTGATCAGATGGATAATGACAGAAAGAATGCAGCAAAAAAGCAACAACAGATTTTTACGAGGAAAAGAAATGTTCTTTGATATTTTTCAGTGGTGACATCAGTCATCAGTAATCAATAATTATGCTGTTTAGTTACTGAAACAAAAATTAAAACAGAGAGACACACACACACACACACACACACACACACACACACACACACACACACACACACACACACAACAAAGACCTGACAGATCCTCTAAAGAGAGGGAATGTAGGGTTTGGTAATGTCCATGGTTTCTACACATCAGGCACTTTGTCTAAATGACTTTTGAGTTACCTTTACAACGGTTTTGTTAAAACCTTTGAACTGAATTCTTAAATTCTGCACTTTGGGGACATGCTTATTATTTGATTTAAAATCTAGAGGCAAAATAATAGAAATTGTCATCCACATACATAATTTATTTTCATCCAGACATGCTGAAGCCTTACCCAGATGTCATGGGACAAGAGCAGGTACACCCTGGCTAGGCCACCAGCAGCACAAGGCTCTACAAAGCAAACTTCATTATATTGAGCTGTACATATTATCAGCCTTGAGTACTATACAGCTGCATAATCCATTGGTTCAGACTGAACGTGCATAGTTTTATCTTCTTTTATACATTAGCCAAAAAACTACAACTTGATGCGAAGACGACAGAAGGGGACGAATGAACACTTCAGAACTTTACATTTCAAGTAATTTTGCAAGACTCTACAAGATTTCATCGCTCTGTTACACATTAGTATTGTGCTGCCTGCTGCTAAATTCTTATTCAGATTCCCTATTCAAACCTTTTATCTTCATTTTAATGTCAAGCGTCCAAACCCTTCAGTTCCTCAAACACCTGCCTCTTATTGCATATCTTTATGAGTTAATGGAGAATTCAATTTTATGTCACTGTGGTGTATTCCCCATTTCTGTGACTAACCATTGTGCATATATGTCTTTGACCATGTCCCAGTCAGCCTTCACTTGCACTACATTTGTGTAACCTCAGTTTTTCCACCTACAAATCTCTTCAACAGAGGTGATGAATGAAGAAAAAAGTATTTAGACGTTGAGAGTCAGCCAAATTAATTGGAAATACAGCAGATCGAAAGAAACTTGGAATTCTCCTTTAACATGACATCTACTCATTGACTGGATCTGCAGGACAGAGCTACTTGAAGAAGTGTTTGTCCATTGACTATGCTTGCCATCCACCCCCTTCTTCTTCTTCACACGTCAACTCCTCCACATCTGTACTTGACAGACTCACTTACTCTGCTTCCTTCGTTCCGTTCTCCTTTCCTCCACTCTGCCAGTCTTATCTGCATGACAGTAGAACTGTGGAGGTCACTACTCACCGTGCAATCAGATGAGTAAACACACACGTCTGTTCACTGTCGTTAAAATCTGGAGTCATTAGATGTGCCCATCTCAAGCTGCGTGCAAGATTAGCACCGTTAATATGATGAATTTGACATCCTGGGTATGCAGAAGACAAATTATCACAATTTCAAATCACCTTTAAATAATCCCTAAAAAAAGTTATCGGCCCGCTCTATTTCAAAAAGCATATGTCCTGAAGCTATTCTTTCAGTAATGTAAAAACTTCAAAATGTAATTATCATATAAGTCTGTTTTTTTTTCTAAAGATCGCTGTAATTAAAGGATCCTGACTTTCATTTTTCTATATTTTTCAAAACAGTATTAAATTTAATTACTTCTTTGCCACCATTCTACTAGTCCTGAACTTCAGATTCTTATCCAACTTTTATTTTTTATTACTAGACATGACAAATGAGTAAGTCTGTAAAACTCATTAAGTATAGATCCATATCATGGTCAATTCTCCATAATAGCACACCTACCCAGTCTGATTATTAAGTTGCTTATCAAAATAAGATCTATTAAAAGTAATAAGAAAGACCTTGAAGCATCCATAGACATTGCATTGATCATATCAAGCATTCCCATAGTTTGATACAATGCTACAGTTTATTACCCTTAGAACAAGTTTCCCATTTTCAATATTGACATTGTGTGCAGGTGCTTCAAGTCATTTCCCCCTCTGTAGTTGTCAGGCGTTAACTCACACCTAAGGGCTAGATAAGGCCTTTTTGCTCCATTGCACTTCATAACAACAACACCCAAACCAATGGTGTGTGTATATCTACTGTATACACAGAGGTCCACTCTAAGCTTATAGCAATCTTTGGGCATTCTTTTAAGCTTCCCTAGCTGCAGTGAAAGTATGTTGTATATCAGGTGAGGCAGGAAAACTTTTTTTTATAGGTGTTTGGTCTTAGCCGTAGAATGTGTCCAAAATGTCACTGGTGGAGTAAGGCCTTTTCCCTGAAGCCTGTGCTGCATCCAGTCTTGTTTGTCCATTCAGAAAATGCTTCTGCAAACTTTTAATGTGTCCAAAGGAGCAAAGAAAAGTGTGGGGCCTATGCACCTTGAGATAAAATGCTGGGCTCCAGCATGCTTTTTAATACTAATGGTGCTATGTGTTGGATTTTAAGAAAAAATCAGTGGTATTTTTGGTAGGCTGTCAATACAGTTTTGTTTTTAGTACAACTGTTACGAAAAGCTACAGTTCAAAGAAAAACAAAGCCAACTTCTTGGGTAAGTTTGCAGTGTGGTCATGGTTTCATCCTAAATATTTTAAAAGGTTGGTTGGGCTTGCTCAGTTTTTATCAGTAGCTAATAGTGGACTCATTTGCTGCCAAGACAATATCTACTTGCAATTACGGTGTGATGCTTACTAGATTACCTAGTACCTGTGTTAGTCTAAACAAAGCATTGAGCTAGCTAGTCATGTTTTAATGTGGAGGTGTAAATTACACACTTCTTGTCAACGTGATTGCGTATGTTATCATAATGTATGAGTGATTACAATCAGATGCTATCTTGATTGCTTTCTGGGTGCCAGCATTTTAAGATTTAGTCAGCCAAAGAAATCAGTCAGGAGAAACACAAACGCTCATTAACTTTCTTTTTGTCATGCTCCATACTTAAGTTAACAAAAGCCCACACTACCTTCCCATAATTACATTGTTATATTGGCAGGGGTATAATTTTCTAGAGATGGTAATTACTTGTGGTGTTGTTATAGTGTTGCCATATATCATAAAGTGCTCAGTGCACCTTGCATCAGTGTAGGATCTGGTGTTTATAGTATTTAGAGGACTACCCATAGTGCATCTCTCTATCTTCAAAGGGCAGACGTGCTGCCTCCAGGGAGTGTCTAGGTTTGTCTCTGACTCTAAAAGAGCCATCACAGAGAGAGAAGGGGAAGACTGGGAGAGAATTAGAAAAGAACAGAGAAAGAGAAGAAGGAGGGAAGAAGACAGAAAACAACTACATACGTCAGACACTTTATCAAATCTAGAAACAGTCACAGAACCTGAACATACATATTTACTTACATTGCAGAGGAGATTCAATGATTCAAGTTCAAGTGACTACCAGACAGTTCTATGCCAGCTTGAAGAAATGATTACAACTCAAAATTTTTCTGCAGCATGGGGAGGTCCCAATTTGATGTTTGTGTCTACTTGTGTCTACTGATAACTGATGAGCTTTGTAATCAAGCTGGCATGTTTGTAGTTTGAGTGTAGTCTGCTGGTTGGTCATTTAGCATTCCATGCATCACCACACCAAAGCTGGACACTTCTCTGCCAATGTAAGACATCCTGATTCAAATGTCAAATTTGAATATTTCCCCCTGTATCTGATGAACAAGCATCTTTACAGCCTCTGTAATTGTCCACTCAGGAGCTGAGAATTTAATTTCTCTTCTGCCTGCTGTTACAAAGGTCAGACTGATAAGATTTTATTTGTTGCACACTGTTCAGATGGGAATGAAGTATGATCTTCTTGATTAGTCTCATAATTCTGTTATCAGCACTCCTAAAGGTTGCATGAAAGCTGCTTTCAGGCTGCACCTGTTTGTCTCCAAATGGGGGAAGTCAATGCTGCTGTACCTTGGACTATCAGGAACAGATTAGAAGTAAAAGAAAATTATGAATATCTGAATGGGCACACTGAAAAACTAATTGTTCTTAATGCATTAATCAGCTTGCTCTTTGTACAAAATATGAGACTTTCTGATGGGTACTTATACTTGTAGCACTTCAATATTTAAAGGCTTTTTAATGTATATGTCCAACATCACCAGTATATTTTTCAAACTTTGAACAATAAGAAATCTAGTAGCTGTCCTTGAGGCCAAAACACCAAGCTGCGCTGTTGAGAGTGCTGCAATACCCAACTTGATTCCGATTAACTGTCACCACAGATAAAGTCATGCAAGATAGCTCCCACACCCTAGTTGTGGGCTTGTTGTTATCCAGAAGGTGATGGGAAACCCTGCTGACACAGGCCTGCTGTCAGTGCAGTATACTGTACAACAAAAGCACAGTCTGTCACACTTAGAGCTTTTTTTTGCCAAAGCAGAGGGAGAACATGAGAAACACCTGACACACAGACACACGAAAAAAATGCCAACTAGACCTCCTGATATTTCAGGTCTTTGAGGGGAAGCTTCCATAGTCAGTTCAACATATAGGATGTGGCAGGACAAGAAGGAAGAAAAGACAGATCGTGCTCATAGAGAAAAACTGTGTGCTTATAGAAGCAAGAAGAAAAGAGGATAAGGAGGTGAGTGTGGAAGTGAGTGTCAGCAGCTAGCGAGTTGCAGCCATTGTCCAGAGGAAGAACAGAGCATTGTGGATCTGTGCTTTATTTTAATGACTAGCGACAGAAACATGCAAATGCCACTTTAATGAGGAATGGTAAAACACAATCTCAGACATCACTATAATGATCCAGAAAAAAACAGGGTCATGTAGTTGGTAAGAGTTTGGCTGGTAACAATAACGTCCACTTGCCATTATGATAAGATCTTGCTTGCTAAAGCAAGAGGGGATTCAAGTCTCATCAATATCAAGATGCAGTCTCACCACTGCTGTTACTCTCTTTACAAACAACCACAACAAACCAACATCAACCCAGTGCCTGAGCGACAGATACACTTTGTCTGTCAGCACCCAATTAGAGCCAGAGGGAGCGAATTAACACGAAAGCCGAGAAACTCCAATTAACACTGACACATTGATTTGGTGGAAGACTCATCATTGTCTTAAAATTAGAATTAATCAACACAGCAGAGTGTCAAGTCAAAGGTCTGGCTACAAGAGTGCCACGCTGTAGATTAAAAGGTGTATTAGTGTTTATGCACACACAGTATTTTCTGATTGTTTTTTCTTCATCAGTTGGAAATTAAACATATTTCTTCTCCATTATGTCTGCACAGAGGAGGACAATAAGCAAAGTACAAAAGTTCTAAATGCTCTAGTCAAAGTTTTCCACGTAATTCTTCAACACTTAATTTACATTTATGCACTGGGAAAGGATGAGTAAATGCAAATCTCTGTTAAGGACATTTTCCTTTTCATGAGCATTTTCCTTTTAAGAGAAGGGTTCTTAGACTCAAGTTCAGAGGCTATTTCTTCAGCAAAGTCCTAAATGAGCTAAAAAAAATGTACAGCTGTCGATTAGAGTCCCTGTAAGAGTAGCACTTGAAGGGGAAGCTGCTCTGAATGCTTACTTTTTTGCATGGAGACAACAGCTGTTATATGACTTGTGCGACTCTCTAATCACTATCTTCTACCTCACTCATTACCAGTGTTGGTGCAGTTACTTGAAAAAGTAATCAGTAACTAATTACTGATTACTTCCCCCAAAAAGTAATCCCATTACTTTACTGATTACTTATTTTCAAAGTAATTAATTACTTAGTTACTTAGTTACTTTTTAAAAACACGATTTACAACCTGAATAGGTGATAAAGCGATAGATCTTTCAGCCCAATTCTACTTTTTCTGCATAATCCATCATACAAAATGTAATCAAATGGAAAAGTCCCTTTTTAAAACTTTTTTTATTAGTTTTAATCTTTTAACTTCATGCATCAAGCAAAAATGTAATTATATGCAACATTCTCTGACTGGAAGAAATTTGTTTAATATTTAAACCTATTTTCTGCACATTTCAGCAAATAAAATATTTTTTTTGTGTGTGTTTACACTCAGTCTTTCAAATAGATGGAAGTAAAACACAGCATAAAATAAATAAAGTCAAAGACTAGCGGTCCTTTTGCTCTATTTTCACCTGTAAAGCAGGAGTAGGGTAGGCGGAGGTTTACCCTGGTGCAGGTGCGCCGCAGCGGTCAGTGGAAGAATCCGCGAGTTTCTCTGTGAGTTTCCCATTACGTCGTAGCGCACTCGGTGCTTGCTTGGAAGTTTAGGGGGTTTTTTTCGCTGTAAAAAGAAGTTTTCTTCCCACGCACAACGGACACTAATGTTTGGAATCAAACTCAAAGTAAGGTCAGTACTTCCACGCTTTAAACGCTGCATGCTCATACTCTCTCCCGCACTCGATATATGATCCACTGATCTGCACACGGCTGTTGTCACGAACGGTGCACTTGCTTACGTCACTGTCATGAGACACTCTCGCAAGAAAATCACGGTTTTAGTAACGCAGTAACGCAGCGTTCCTACGGGAAAGTAACAGTAATCTAATTACCATTTTTGCAATAGTAATCCCATACTTTACTCGTTACTTGAAAAGAGTAATCGGATTACAGTAACGCGTTGCCCATCTCTGCTCATTACAACTAAAAATATCTGTCTCATGAGAGAGCTGGATTCCATTTTGGATCTGGGTACTAAAATATCTATTTTCCTTAAGCTCTGGATCCTGTCATGAATCCTTTAACAAAAAATGTAAACAAGTGTTTTGATACAGACTTATACAAATGCATGTATATGTCTGATAACTTATCATTTAGTTGTTAACAAACATTTTGAGACAGCTTAACTTCAAATCAGAACAGAACCACTTCAAAACACATTATTTGAGGGATGAATGAGTGCTGTTTAAATATCTACCATCTGTCAGCCCATGGCTGACTTCAAACCATATTCCATGGCTCATCAGATTCTGTGACCTGTAGCAGTTTAACTGTGAATATGCAGTTCAATGTGCATATAAAACATCAGTGATTTATTTAACGATAGTCGTAGAATCCATAAGCTTTTTTTCTTTTTTTTGCTTTGTTGTTTAGGTCAGCTGTTGTGGATTCTGCAACTGCAGCACAATACCCAGCGAGGAGGAAAAGCTGCTCTCCCTCACGGGAAAAAGCTAGAATTAGTAAGGACAGGGTTAATCAATTTCATAGAGCCTTGATAAGACATGTTTTGGAAGCCGTCCAGCCTTTTAGCACATTAGAGTGTCCATGGTTTAAGTTAAATCATTAATGACCGTAGATAATTGGCATCTGGTAATTGGCTTCTAAATCGCAATTAAAATGAATGATTTTGTTATTAAGGTGTTTAAAAGAGGCTAGTTTGTGAAAATTGTTGTAGCTTATCTGACACAAAACAGCTGTGTTTTCTCTGCACTGTGATTTTTAAAAAAAAAAAATTTTTTAACTTAGAGATGTTTTTATTCCCAATTGCTATAGACTTAGAGTAGAGTAGTTGCGGTCTCACTGAAATATTACTATGGTACATGACACATGTTTATACTTCCTTTTATTTTATATTGTATGTTTATGCTGTGAAGTACAACAGTTGTCAGAGAGAGACAGTACCCCTTTCCTCTAAGGGCCAGGAACACCCAAGCCAAAACAGAAAACACCCCCATAAACATAACATAACCGTCTGATCCCGTGATGCAGGCCTTAGAAGTTCAGGGTTTTCCTTCTATTTGCCACCAGTCCATAGATGTCAGTTCAAATCTTCTGGCTCAAATTGTGACATATATTTAGTAATTTGATAGACTGGTGCTTTCTCACCACATCAGAAGGATTTTAACCCAGAGGCTTCAAGCAGCAGCATAAATACAATAACAGTGTTTCAGTGATCAAAGCAGAATTATTTTAGTGGAGCACATCAAAAGGGAATAAGTAATATTGATGATGTGTGCCTTTCAAAGGAGCTGAGCTGGCAAATAGTTATACTGAAGTGGGCATGGGTTTATGAGCCAACCGCAGGGGTGAGTTCAAGTGAGTTTGAGATAGAGACAACCTGATAACCATTCTGGGAATGCTGTTAAAGTTATGATTGTTGAATTAATGCAGTGATAAGTGTGATGTATACTAGCTGGCATTTCTAGACTTAATCTTGTCCAGTGTCATAAAATCTTTTATGATGTGGGTATTTTTTTTTTTGTGTGTCACTGCACATACTTGTCAGACACCTTTCTGTATTTGTCAAATGAAAACTCTAAAATATCGTTGGTCTGTGCAAAGAAGAAAAGTGGACGTGGACATGGGAGCTTTGGCAGTATCCTGTCGATCCACTGAAACATCAGGATAAGATCCTTTGGTTCTGTAGGCAGCTCAGTCTAAGTTTGCCGTCTAAAAGACTGGAAACTGGGGAGTTAGAGGCCAGTAATTAATTTGGATTCTTTGCCATTTTCATTTAGGTATTCATGAAGAAATCTTTCTCTGTGTGGTGAAGCATATAGTCATGTTTGAGGAATGTCTTTATCACGTGGGATCCTCTTGGTCTTCAACAAAGTTCATTGAAAAGAGATAGTTGGCACAACAATGTGCAGACTAGCATAGCTCATATAATGAGAAGGCCGGTGTAGGCCATCTTTTTTTTATTTTATTTATAATCACCCAGTGTTCTCATCCAAAATTTGAACACAAACCACAATATTTCTCTTATTATAGCCATGCAAGCCCTACCTGCATGGCTGTCACAATATAAAACCAGATTTGGGGATAAACAGGCAAATGATGTCATCCTCCAGACACTGACATCAGATCAGAAAATGCTTGGTATAGCATCCCCTGCAGCTATTGCAAGACATGTCATAAACAACTCTGATCTTTCTCTGTGGTGAGGTCTTGTCTTCAGGGTGTACATGCAGATGTCCCAGGGTGCTGAAAGGTTTGTGCTGAGTTTAGAGCCAGTGTCATGAAGATTGTGAATGGTTTCATGGCAATGATGAATATGATGCTTCTGGATCCTCAACAGTCAGCTTTCTGTTGTGAAGTTCTTTTATTATTAGTATTTCTTGCAATTGCTGATGAATTAGAGTAACAGTGATGTTTAGAGGAGATATTTAAATCACATATGAAATACAGAAAAACTATAATAAAAAATCAATTAAGATTGCAATACTGTGTCAGATATTAACTAGTGGAGAAATAGAATGGAACAACATTGTCACCCCTTCTGTAGCAGGGTTGTTAGAGAAACTCTATTTTTTTCCCAACCATGACATCCCAGTGCATTTCAGACTAGCAACAGCCTTTGTGAACTTTCTTTAGCCTACTGGAGGCTAAAATTGTGGATTCTGTTAGCTGTCTTTTTATGAAAGAAACCTTTGGTGGTTTTATTTATTTTATTTATTTGCTTTTTTTTTGTGCTTTGTGTGTTTTGGGCTATTTGAGTTTAATCTCTTCCAGGCATTGACTGTGCATCACTGTGAAATACAAACAAACCCCATGGGCAGTATAATGCTTTCAGGAAAGTACTTTACTTTACATGCGGTATTCCTTAATCAGTGGACATTTCAACATTTGTATATACATACCTCTCCACTGGTTTGTGACACTGTTAAATGTTTTATACAGGTAACCCTTGTGGATGCACATGTTCCACCTGCCGTGGTCCTGGGTCTTAGCTCACTGAGTTTTTTTGGACTTTGAATTATAATTTAGCATTCTGTTTGGTCTATAGGCTTATTCTTATATTCAAGTGTCATTTTGTGGTTTAGTATCATGGTTAGAGTCCTTCGAGAATGATTCCTTTGTTTTTGGTGGTTCCCTCAAGTGCCAAGTTACTACTTTATTTTGGTGAGTTTAAATCACTTGTGCTTTGCTTTTACTTTTATTTCATGTGTTTCATTATCCTTGTGTGTTGTGTGTGTATGTATATTCCTGTCTTTTAGTTGAGCCCTGTTGTGTCTTTGCCTGTTTCTTGTATGTTTGCCTGTGCCTCCTGTAAGCACTCACCCACCCTCCCCCAATCCCAAACGCCTCCGATGCTTGCTACCACACGGTGCAGATGGTGGGTCTGTCCAGTACTGGAAACGACTGCAGGACAAGATGGCTGCTGTCTGCACCGGGTCACTCCTTACCCTACACCATGTCAGGTCCTTTTACATGGTGTAGATGTAAATATTCATGTGTTTTCCAGTCCAGTTTGAGTAGAGTTCTTTTTTTTTCTCCTCTTGTCCCTGATGTGTGTACTTTCACTGATTTCTTTTTGGCTCGGCCATGTCTGCAGCCTGCCTTTCACTGCATGTTGTACTTGTAATCTCTGTCTCTCTTCCACAGCATGTCTTCATCCTGTTGTCCTTCTCTCACCACAACACAGCAGATGGCTCCCTGAGCCTGGTTCTGTCAGAGGTTTCTTCTTGTTAAAAGGGAGTTTTTCCTTCCCACTGTTGCCAAAGTACTTGTTCATAGGGGCTCATATGATTGTTGGGTTTTTCTCTGTATCTATTATTGTACGATTTACTGTACAATATAAAGCACCTTGAGGCAACTGTTGCTGGGATTTGGCGTTATATGAATAAAAATGAATTGAATTGAACTTGTATGATTGTGTATGTGATGAATAAAGTGTGAACTTGAAGTTGTATTTTGGGCTCTGTGTTTTTCTTAGTTCTGGATGTATTAATTCTAATTCTCACAATATTAAACAAATAAAGAGTTACAAGAGTTATTGTCATATTTATACCTACCCCACCCCTACCCCCTAACCTTCAGTCTTTTCCTAATTGTACTGTCATGACTTTTAACATTCAGCGAGCTAACTGAGACCAGTAAAGTCTGAGATATAGCTCTTGGGAATTTTGCAATATCCCTGAGAGTCAAACTGTCTGACCTAACGATTAATTTGCTGGGACATCCACTCCTGCAACATTGGCAACTGTCTTGAATGTTTTCCACTTGTTTTTTCTCACTTTCTACAGAATAATGGGCTTCAAATTGTTTGGAAATGACCTTATAGTGCTTCATATAACAAGGAGCAACAGTTGCTTCTTTAAGATTACTGGTGTCTTTCCTCCCTAGCATGTTTTATAGTACATAGGTTGTATTTAGCTAACTTATACATCTGGTAAGGACCAGTTTATTTTCTATTATGAATACATAAAACATGAGTTTTTGCTTGTTTTTTTATTTTATTTTTTTATTTTTTTATTTTTTTACTGTGGTTGTATTTTGCCACAAGGGTCATTCCTTAAGGAGAAAGGCTTGGATGGGAAAACAAACAAACAAACAAACAAAAATACAAAAAAGGTATTAAAAAAGAGAAGAAAAAGGTTTTTAAAAGTCTTTAAAAATCCAGAATTGTGTTCTTCTTATCTTCTAATCATGACCTGTTGTGAGTTAAATCAGAAATCTACATTGCATCCACTTTCATTAGGTAGCACTAAAACTTTTGAGGAAAAAAACTGCTCCTCCTCTTGTTGCTCTCTGTGTTTCTCATTTAAAAATGCTCTAAATAATCATTTTTAATGATAGGGTCTCTGACCAATTCAGAGAGCCAATTAAAAAAACAATTAGGTGGGTAAATACCCGCTAAAAATGTAAATCCTTACACACAACAAATGCCAGATGATCCCAAGTTATTCCCCCTTGAAGAGCTAATCCGCCTCTTGAGAATGGAGGGGCTTTGTGAGAATGGCTGAACTCATACTGACCTGACTCCTTCAGGTGAGCTGTTTGACAGCTGCCAGATCATTCCCCTGTAGGCACAAATAAATATTCGGAGGCATTTCATGTTGTCTCATGGGAAAGCAACCTTTCTTCCTGCTGATTTTGGGCTTTTACTGAACCCTAACAGCCTACAGAGACACTAGACAATACAACTCATATTTAGTCTCACTTCTCCCCCATTCAATCATTTCTCTTTACAGCAGTGCTATTATTTCCTGGGTTTATCACAGTATTGACTGTAGTCCAGCATTAGCACCCTTTGGTTTTCCATTTGACTATGAAACAAGTAAGGTCTGTGCAGGAGAGCACTATCTAATCATGCCAAAACCTTCTAAAAAATTTGTCACAATTGTGTTTCAGTGCCAGAGTGGCATGCTTCTATTACACCAAAACAAAATGCAGCAAAGCAGACGTGAAACTGGCACCCCTGCAGGGAATAAACAGGAAGAATACATGTTGAAAAAGGATAACCTGACATTTTGAGAACTGGTGCAGTTGTCTTTTGAATAAGTACACAATCTGCACATGTGCTAGGCTATTGCCTCCTCCCCATGAATCAGTATGTACATTTTTTAATTTGGATGTATCACATCTATCAATCATCTTCGACTGTTTTTGTCCTTTTTCTGTTTGGACAGATTTTATATTTGATCCTGTGACTGCCTGCTGAAATATCGCAGATATTACACCATCCTTTTACCATCTATCCAGATGGTTTAATACTACCATGAGTTTGGCATGTTACAATTCATCTGTGAATCATCACATTCTGTTTATGGTTACATTTGACAGAACTTTCAAAAGATTTTTTTGTTGATTTGAGTTGAGACTTTCTTCCTCTGTTTGAGCACTGTTCATATTTTTTAATATTAATTGCCATTTTTTTAAACTAGTGTAGCCATTGAATTGTTTCTATCTGTCCTCCATTTGTGAATGTGTGTTTATTCTATGTGACTGCATGGTACTTGCTTTCTTTTCTGTCATATTTAGAATCCAAGTTTGGTCACAAGTTCTGTCATGTATTCCAATGCACTAGCGGTTGCATGCATCTGGTATAGCTGACATGATTCATGTCACACTGTTAGAACTGTTCCAATACTTGCGATGCCCTGGAACAAGTCAGATCCACACTAAACCCAAAGGATCTGCTGCCAGCTTCTGCAAAATTTGTGAGTCTGTGCTACAAGAGCAACATGGCTGAACTGTTTTGTTGGAATTATTTTGTAATATTTCACAGGAGGTTTTGCTGTGGCTGATCAGTCTGTTGCAGCACTATATAAGATTAAATCTTATATAGTGCTTATAATAAGATTAAAAAAGTTTTCTTGTAAGAACATATTTTTCTAAAGGCCATGTTTGCCCAAAGTTGACTTTGACCGAGTCAACCTGATCCAAACACTCCTGCTCTCTCACTCTGTCTTTCTCTCCCTCTAATCCTTCCTCTCTTTCTCTCACACACACACTTTTCCATGCACCCCACACCTGGCCCCGGCATCTGCCTCGTTACTGCTTCCTCAATAATTCACTACTCTCAAGACTTTTGAAACATCTTTTATTCATGCAGTGGAAGGATGTTCAGCTCCTGATATCAGAGTGCACACCGACGCATACACATTTAACACACACATTTAAAGGACTAACATACATTTTCCTCTTGTGATGTTGGCAACTTGATGTACCTGAGCTTAACATAGTCTTTGATACATGAAGTTTTTAAACTCACATGGGAATCTTCAAAAACAGATGTCACTGGGAAAGTCAGCAACCGCTCCTATGTCACCGGTTTCACTTCTGTCTGCTAAGAACAGGAAACTGAGGGTACAATTCACACAGGTTCACCAAAAATTGGACATTGGAAGATTTGGAAAACATTGCCTGGTTTGATGAGTCTTGATTTCTGCTAAGACATATGGATGGTAGGGTCAGAACTTTGTGTTAACAGCATGAAAACATGGATCCATCCAGTCTTGTGTTAATAGTTCAGAAGGCTCCTGCTGGTGGTGTAATGTGTGGAGAGGTATTTCCTTGACATAACTCGGGCGTCTTATTACCAGCTGAGCACCACATAAATAGTAAATGGTAAATGGACTTGTTCTTATATAATACTTTTCTCCTCTGAGCACTCAAAGTGCTTTTATACAACTTGCACATTCACCCATTCACACTCATTGATAGGAGCACTTTTTTCTACACCTAAATTTTTGTCAGACTTAACTGCCACAGCCTACCATCAGTGTTCCGACGGTTACTTTTAAAATGTATTCCACTACAGATTACAGAATACATGCCCCAAAATGTACTTTGTAACTTATTCTGTTATGTTACGCAATGATAGTAACGTATTCTGAATACTTTGGATTACTTAATATATTATCATGATTTTTACAACTACATGATTGAACTATTCCTGTGTGATGTATTACTATTACTGAAAGCTACTCGCCATACCAATACCAACTAGATTTTTAAATCCTAATATAAAATGAGTAACAGTAGGGTGGACATTACGTAAGGCTGCACTTTTTGCAGCGATCTCGTATAGAAAAATATTCCGGGTCTATATAAAACAGGTCCGCGGCTCCGAACCGTAGTAATGGCCTCTGCCTAATATGTCGGGTTCGTGTCGGGCTCGTAGCCGAAAACTAGTTGTACTTTGTTGTCTGGGTCAACTTTGCTAACGAGAGACAGAGAGAGGCGTTGAAAGGCATTGAAAGGCTTCTCCAACGGAACTTATTGTTTCAGAGGAAAACACAAACACAGTGTACAGTGTACACCCACATAATGGGTATGGCAGTCCATTCTCCCTGCAGCACAGACTACACTGCCCATGAGGCTACATTCTTTAGACTTAAACTCCCAGAGAGCAGCCATTTGGCTTTTCTACCTATAAAACCCGGAGAGCAGCCAAATGGCTGGTAGGCTTTTAGCTAAGCTTTAGCTTCAGCCAAGTGGAAGCTAAATTGGCTAGTCATTCATATGTATATTAGGTTGTTACCTGGGAATTCTGGAGGGAGGGGAGTGGGGGTGTGTGATTGAGGGGGTGGGGGAGCTGCTAAAAGCTGTGCACTTCCTTTTGTGTTTCATCTTGATGCATTCTCAATCATCCAGGGAAATAAATCTCCAAAAGTCACCAACTTGGAGTGTTTCAGTTTGCCATCTTAGGGAGAAATCAACACACATGGGTGTATGTCCTTTGTTGCTGAGATTTATCGATAAAACCAGTACAAAAACCATGCAACACCTACGCTTTAGCGTGATGTCTTGGAAGCGGTTTCGTGCCATAGTTCCAATAATCTGTGGGTTTCCCAGGTTTGCTGACCAGCAGTCATTTAGAGATGGAACCCTGTTAACCCCCCGCAAGATGACAATTGCAATAAATGCCATTAGTTCAGGGAGGTCCATGAACCAATGAACATGCTCCATGCACCACTCAGCAGGCCATTTGTAAATATGTGTACAAATGGTTGGTTTTTTGTACTGTTTTTATCAATAAATCTCAGCAACAAAGGACATACACCCATGTGTGTTGATTTCTCCCTGAGATGGCAAACTGAAACACTCCAAGTTGGTGACTTTTGGAGATTTATTTCCCTGGATGATTGAGAATGCATCAAGATGAAACATAAAAGGAAGTGCACAGCTTTTAGCAGCTCCCCCACCCCCTCAATCACACACCCCCACTCCCCTCCCTCCAGAATTCCCAGGTAACAACCTAATATACATATGAATGACTAGCCAATTTAGCTTCCACTTGGCTGAAGCTAAAGATTAGCTAAAAGCCTACCAGCCATTTGGCTGCTCTCCGGGTTTTATAGGTAGAAAGGTAGAAGCTTGGGGATGCTACTGTTAGGGCTATGCCTGTAACACTCTGCCTATTGCCTTCATATTAAATAATTTTTTGAGTAATAATTTTTAAAAATATTTCTTCACGTCATTATGCAGGCCGCAAGTGGAGGTGTCATGGGCCGCGAGATTAGACACAGGCTTTAGAAGATCTTAATGCGTGTTTTGTTTGGGGTTCCACTGGCGTGGAATTACCAAAAATAGAGAGGGCATAGCCTAACATATGAAACAGGAAAAGATCACTGTGTAATCCATTTAATTCAACAAAGTAACTGTATTCTGAATACCACCTTTTTAAACAGTAACTGTAACTGTAAATATGTAACGCCGGTACATGTATTCCGTTACTTCCCAACACTGCCTGCCATCCATCCCATATCCACCTGTCCATGACCACAGTGTAACCATTTTGGATGGCTACTCCAGCAGAATAACAAATAATGTCACAAAGCTTACATCATCTTAAACTTTACTGTACTCAGATGCCCCCTTGGTCAGCCAATTGTAATCCAATATTGCACCTTTGGGATATGGTGGCATAGAGGTTCACAGCATTAATGTGCAGCTGACAAATCTGCAGCAACTGTGTGATGCTATCACATAAATAGGGACCAAATCAAAGATTTGTTTTTAAATAAAAATCTTTGCTGGTATACAGTTTAGTTGCATAAACATAAAAATGCATAACTTAATATTACTTCCAAAAGGAGATAAATGTTTATTTGGGCATTAGATGCTGACGAAGTTGCATAGTAGAGCAGAGTCCAGTGGTCAGGACATGACTCAGTCTGCAGTCTAGATGCTGATGGTGGTAGAGGTGAAACAGGTGAAGACTTGTGTAAGGATGTCTGCATGAGCAGAATGAGTTGGAGATGGGGAAATGGCACATAGCATAAATTAGAGTCTAAAAGGCAGAGTGATGAAGACTGATGCAACAGACTGATACTCGATCAAGATCATCAAGATTAAAGGTACAAAGTACATGGGGCACAGGCTGATTGGCTCAAAGAAAGCAGATAAGAAAATTATTGGGCCGTTTTGCAGCATGGGAAATCACAAGTGACGTAAAGAAAAGACCAAATACAGGAGTGAATACATATCTTCCTTCACTTCTGCTTCAGGGTTATTTGCATGAAATTTAAGCTAACTGCAATGCCACCTAGAACATAACCTATTTAAAACTGCTTCTAAATACTTTTTTGCCACCTGTTGTAGTACTGATTTGTTGTAGCACCAAACAAAGTATTTACTTGAAATATTAAAACTAAAAACACATCTACAGTGCCCCTTGAGAACAAGAACTGAATTTTAGTAGAATAAAATCCTGCTTTTGTTCTGGTGCATTATGGCAATCAATAAGTAAATTCTGATTTGTCTGAGAGGACGAAGCAGAAGCTTACACAGGCACGTCCACACTCAGGTGCGTGTTTTATATAGACTGAAGTTCACACATTTCCACACTGACGTTATGTGTTTTGACGCACGTGTACAAATGGGCTCTCCCTTGTGGTCTCATGATCAGGGACAGGTGAAGTTGCACACTCACATTCTGGTGGCATTTTTGCAATTAAAGTGAACCCTCTGGCTATCTTTCCGCTGAGTGCACAAGCCAAATATCAGGGCACGTTGTGGTGCTGCTTTGCTCCCCTAGTGGAACTAATTAGATGTTCCCAAAGGACAGCACTGTCATCACATTGTTCTGCCCACAATACAGCCTCAGTGGCCCTGCAAGGGAAGCAGTGGGCCAAAATAGCCCAGAGAATAACTAAATTATACAAAGGGCCCTCATTTCAAAACTCCTCATTTTAAAAGAAGCTGAGACTCAACAGTTGATATTTCTAAACCATGAATCATACCAAAGCTCAATGTCTCATGACAATCTCAGTCTTTGATAAACCACACGAACCACATTTTTGTTTGAATCACAAGTTTCCAATCTACTAAGACATGAAGAACTGATAAACAGATGATGTACGACAGAACTATTCATTTATTCAACATGAACTCATTATTTAATCATCAGGAACTCTGTTTATGGGTCCCTATAAGCTATTCATTATTTTAAATGTTTGCCATTAGCCTAGTATAATTGGATGCTCCATTTAATGTGCAGCATTTATGCACTGACTTCTATCGTTGGCTGAAACAAAGAAGCAAAGTGTACACAATGAATCCATTATTCCCAGAGAGAATGGTATTTGTGGAGTGAACAGAATTTGTGGTCCTAAATTGACATATTGGCCCTAACCTATTAGACTTGGTTCCTCATTATATTTTCACAGAACTATGTTGTGCTTCATCATCTCATTAACAGGAGTTTGTTTTTTTGATGCTTTAACTTGAAACGTGAAAACGCTAGGGACATGAATGCTGAGAGATTCAGGCATCGCATTCCAGCAGTGAGTGCAGCTGATGTTTTAATAAGAGCGATTGTGCCAGGTTACTCTTCTTTAGAGCTGCAACAAACCTTGGCCGCAATAGCCTCTAACCACAGGGGATCCTAGCATCCAAAAATGAATCAGCAGGCTGAAATGAGAGGACAGGTGAGTGTTCATCTAAGCAGGTCTATCTTTCTTATTGCACATACATCAACAGGGGACCAGCTGTGATCAAACAAGCTGAGTAAGGGTCATTGCAGTGACAAACAAGAGCAAATAATATCAACAAATGGCACACTACAATAGATCATGAGCAACTGGAGAGTTTAGGGTATATTTTAATCAACTGCTGAAAAGCAGCATACAACAGAGTAAAACTGTATGCTAAATTTTGGAAAAGCAAAATAAAAAACATGCAGATTATGGTCAGCAAGTAAGAGTTATGACACTGGCTTGAATGTATAAAGAGAACAAATACTGTATTTATGAGGTTAAAACAGACAAAACACAAACTCCTTTGAAGACTGAAGCCTTTAAACTTTTAGATACTGTATTAAACCCTGAACAGGAAAAAAAATGATTTTCCAAGGGCAAATTTATTTAATAGGCACCTTTTTTTAATGTAATAATGACATTTCTAATTAAAATTACTATTTGTAGATGAGTAAACAGTAACTGTTTTACTGTCCTTTTTGTACACCACCTTTTGTACAACAGTGTCAAATGTAATACTTAAATTGGTCAAATTATGTACTGCTTGGAAAAGTAGTCGACATATCAGCAACTATTCCGACTACTCACCTTCATCTGCTCACTTTCTAACTACACAGAGCCATATTCAACAGAGGAGTAATTGCATTCTTACACCACTGTTGACAGTATAAGTGTATACCAGAGGTGTGGACTCGAGTCACATGACTTGGACTCGAGTCAGACTCGAGTCATTAATTTTATGTCTTTAGACTTGACTTGAAAAAATGTTCTAAGACTTGTGACTTGACTTGGACTTTTACACCAATGACCTGGGACTTGAATTGGACTTGAACCGGTTTACTTGAAAAGACTTGATATTTCACCCCAAATATAAAATTTAACATGCATATTATATAGAGATTGAAAATGTGACGTCATTCAGGGGTAAAACCGCAAAGGATTCTGGGAACTCGTGGCAAGAGGTACTAGCGCACGCAGGCTTTCAATTGAAATCAGCCACACAGCGATAAAAAGAAACACAAAAATGTCAAGAAGCTGTTGTATTATTAACTGCAATAGCCGGTCACATGACAGCCACGGGAAGCCGACGGGTAAAGAGATCGGTTGTTATCGGATTACGTCGTTGAAGAGAAATTGTTCAAGCCATGTTTCCGAAGTAACAAAGACGCGACGGATGGCCTGGATTGCAGCCATTCAAAGACCAAATATAACGTCCCAGAACACTCCAGCTCACAGGTTAGTCTGCTCCAAGCATTCCCACAAAGGTCAGAGTTTTGTAGTAGTTAATACCTCATTTTTCTTAACATAATTGGTGATATAGGTTACAAGCAAGTCTGGCGCTGAACAGAAATTGTCGCGCTATGCTCCTTTATTTATTGTGCATAAATAGTGAATTGTCCTGACACAATACTGCGTTTCGCTTCTGTACATAGTACATTGACAAAAACATATACTTTTATTCACAGGATAAAACAGGTTTTTTGTATCACTAATTGTCCAGTGCGATTACAGCGTACAGTACTATTGTCACTGCTACATTTCTGTAACGCGTACCAGAAATTATTTCCACTACTAATTAATTACCCTTGAGCTCAAAGGTCCTATTAATAAACGGTTAACGAATGTGTATTTATGAAGACAATTTGTGAGACTGGTAAACTTATGATAGGTACGATGGTCTTTCGTTCTACACGGTGCATTTCAAGGTCCTGCACCCATCCGTCGGTAAACTGTACCTGGGCTTGTTGCAGTGACCGGAAGTTACTAAACTTCACGAGTGTATGCACTCACTCCAAGAAGCGTATAATTATAAATATGCATATAAATATGCTACGATGAGATAGCTGACTTCATCTAACTAGCAAATGTTGTCCAGGCTACGTTGGTGATGCAGTTTTTTTAATATGTATGATATTTTTGTCATGTGATTTTAAAGCCGGTCCTACAACCACATCCAAGAATAACATGCGGCTTATCTCAGAACTGTCGGTGAAAATTATTCTTGGAGCTAGGTTTAATTGAGCTGCATTTTAAAGAGGTGCAATTTCACAATTTGTGTATATTTTCTAAGTTCACTATTTTGTCATGTGTTGAGAAAAACACAGATTTAAAAATTACATGGTCTAATATTTACATTTAGCATAACTGCAACATGCTTTTTTCGTTCCTTTTTTTTTTAAAGACTCGAAAGGACTTGAAATTCAAAATTTCAGACTTGTGACTTTACTCGGACTTTTACACCAGTGACTTGAGACTCGACTCTGACTTGCCTGACATTACTTGAGACTTGACTTGAGACTTGCAAAACAATGACTTGGTCCCACCTCTGGTGTATACCCTCTTTGACTTGCTGTGACATTATTTAACCTATATAAAAAATGTGAATGGTAGTGAAAATATTCATTCATTGTCCAAATGGAAAGACTCACTAACGCTATTTTTTTCACTGCATATTTACGAATTCGCATGATAAGGTGGGGCCAGGTTTCACAATGAACACACCCGAAACTCTGGCTGATTGGGACCCACGCCCAGTTTCCCACCTTGGCTCAGGCGATTAGAGGATCATCAGGGGGTCCTTTTGTCCCTCTGTGGGGGGTCACTCCCACTAGGTTTATATCTGGGACTCTCCACCATTTGACCTTAGAACTGAAGAAGCTTCTCGGATGAGAGGTGAAACGTCTTCAAGCAACTTAAAGAAGTCCAGACGCTTTTCTTTGCAAGCTCCTTTGACTACGATGACCTGGATGACTGAGAACCTTCACAGACACTGCATATTTACATGTACATGTTCAAGAAAGCTTTCAGTGCACTATGGACAGTTTAGAAATAGAAGAGATTCTGTAAACACACTCATGCCTGTTCTAATTTACTTGAACTACTATGCATTTGGAATGGACTGATTTTGTCCATAATTATTTATATATGGCTACAGTACTGTGTAAAGATATTGGGCCTTTTTCTTGCTCTATAAGACCTGTTGTTGCTGATTTTCAGACAACTTGTGTAATTTACCATACCTCAGCTTTTTCTCCCTATTTTCTCCACCTTCTTCACAGCAACCTTCCACTGAGACTATTTCCAACTAAACTTTGGAAACTGTAGATGGATTAGCTGAAGCTCCAGATTTCTGTCCCCATTTTTTGAAGACTTTCTGATACTTTTTATCTGCCTTAGATAACCTTTTCAGGCTTGCTACTTTTTTTGTCCTCCACATGTCTATTTTCTGCAGATTTTTTAAGGACACATATTACACTCCATGCCAAACTACACTAAGTTTCCAGCTCTTTGGAAATCGCCTTTTTGATGCAAAAATGGAATGTCATGCCCTCAAACTGTATCTTTTGCATTTCTCATAGAACACACTATGTGCAAAAGAAATGGACAAAAATGTTGTGTTTTTGCACAGTAACAATGTGCAAAGTTGTAACACATGGGCCCAACATGGATTAATCCCTTGTCTTAAAAGGTTTTCTTATGCTTAACCCTTTACAGCCGATCGGAGCGGGCACGCTCTGTTTTGCGTAACTATTTTTAAATCCTGGTAGCTCTGCAACCACGTAAGCTAGCGCAATAATTTTTTTTTGCATATGAAACTGGAGGAGTTGTACTTACATCTTATGCCATCAGCTTGTCCTAGGTCACAGTTTCCTTCCACATATAGCTTTGCAAAAACTGCATAAAAATCACTTGCAGCAACAAAAACATGATATTCCAGAAACACGCTTCGCCGATCCGATCAGCTGTTTGTAACACTTCCTACGTCCATCAGCGCCCGCATGACCTGCCCGAAACCGGAAGTGACGTCATTTTGCGGAAATGTAGTTTTTTTAACCATCGTGGCCTCATGAGCTTATACTTGTGTTTTTAAAAGTTATGTTTGACTTCATGACTTTCTGTGTCGTTTCTGGGATGCTTAAGACTCATATTGCACTGCTGGAAATAGTTTATTTTGATGCATATGCTGTTATTTTGCAAATTTGCACTATAATATTTATTTCCGTTTTTCCTGCAGTATATAAAAATTGGTGTATTTCAAAAATAAAACTATGAAGACACTTAAAATAAATTTCCTGTGGTGGGAAACTAGTTTGTGCAACTTTTTTGTATTTACAGTTTTGAAGGATAAGCCTCTTAAATTTCTCTAACAAGAAATATATGTTAAAAAAACAAAAACGATTTTCAATTTTTTTGTAGTTTATTGCACTTTTTTGCAATTTATGTAATTACTATGCACCTAATGCAGACATATTATTAAAGTTTGGGCTATAATGGTTGTATTGATGTATAGCAACTTGAAATGCTCCCAAAAATGGCTCCACAGCATGTAAAAATATAATATAAGCTCTGGCGGACTTGGTTCTATGGTAGGTCTTAAAGGGTTAAATGATTCACAGAACAGTAAAAACCTCTTCTAACGCTCCCTTTAAAGTTCAATGTCTCCATCTCACCTTATCCCTGGCACTGTCTTCTGTCACACCAACCCTTGCAGTCTTGCCCAGCAGCCTGCCAGTCAATAGACCTGATTGCCATTGCTGTTGACCTGGGCCACAACTGAGGGGTATAGAGATCTTACAGATCACCTTCATGTTTGATTTGGCAAAGATTTTATGATGGATTATATTTACACATTAAATGTGTGGCTGACTTGCAAAGGTTCATTTTTATAGTGTGTCTAAAAAGAAACAAAGACATTTTTGGACAAGTTCATATATCCACCAATCATCTAATCACCTCTAACCATCAATTTCCCGTCATGTTAATGAAAGCAGTAGGAACACTGCATGTTGCTTTGCGGTACTTGATCGCTATACAGTCAGAAGACACAAGTAATTACAATGTTTCGATAGGCTGTTACAGTAAAACTTTTACTGATTTGAATTAAGGCACCTAGTGTGTGCCAAGACAATATCTCCCACACCAATGTTCCCTTTAAGCTGCGCGCGTGCGCAATTGCGCACTGCTGGCACGTCTCTGCGCACAGAAAATCTGCGTTAAGCACAAAAAAAAAATAAAAAATCAAACCGGAATTGAGATTAAAATTAATACTTTAACAATTCTTTTTTGCAGTGTTAGTTAGGAGGTGACTGGCTGCTCCTGTATGGGATTAGAACGATGCCACCTTATCCCATAGTCCAGCCAATAATTCACATTCGTATATACGCAGCTAATCAATGACGCTGACAGGCTATGACAGCGCCCTTATGTGGCGACACTGGTGTTTTAGCTAGCAAAGCGCCATGGCTGATGTGGAGTGAAACCACGTTAATGACGACGTGTACAACCATTGGAGACGGGACAGACGGAACAACTGACGGAAAAAGTGTGGACTTTATACAAGTTTTTAAATTGTGTTGATAGGACACGTAAAACCACTGTTATGATTAAAATATATGCAATGTTTGGTTTTCTTCCTGAATACTATCGTTGTTTATATTTACTGCAGGAAGAAACGGTAAAAACTGCGTTTTATAAGGAGTGGCACAAATAATTTGTGTGGCATCAGATTTGATGCAGAACAGCTGATTGTTCTGTAAACAGTGTTGGGGAGTAACGGAATACATGTACCGTCGTTACGTATTTAAAATACAAAATATGAGTAACTGTATTCCGTTACAGTTACCGTTTAAAAAGGTGGTATTTAGAATACAGTTACTTTGTTGAAATAAATGGATTACACGGCAGTACTTTCCTGTTTCATATCGTGGCGGGTCAGGACAGTTTGGGTTTTGTTTGACAGCTACGTTCTTTCGTTCCAGGCGGCAGCACTACGGTTGCCATGGTTACAGGGTGACGCTCTCTCTCTGCGTGTTTCCTGGGTGAGGGAGCGCCTTTTTGTTGTTGTTGTTGCGCTAAGCTAATAGACAGAATGCTACAGACATAGCCCTAAAGAACGTAGCCTCATGGACAGTGTAGTCCGTGCTGCAGGGAGAATGGACTGCCATACCCGTTATGTGTCTGTGAGCAAGAGGAGGGAGAAAAAGGAAAAGTACGAGCTGTCATCGAGGAAAAACGGGAGCTGGAAGCATGTAAATAATAATAATAAATAATAACCACTGCAGCCAAGAAGAGTGCCTGACGAGCCCAGTTGTAAGTATGCTATTAAGACTCGACTGTACACCGTGTTCGTGTTTTCCTCCGAAAACAATAAGTTCCATTGGAGCAGCCTTTCAACACCTCTCTCTGTCTCTCGGTAGCAAAGTTGACCCAGACAACAAAGTAAAGCTAGTTTTCAGCTACGAGCCCGACACGGAACCCGATGTATTAGCCAGAGGTCCCTTTACTATGATTCGGAGCCGCGGACCTTCAGTAAAAGTAATAAATATCATAGCAATACACTCTAAAAACTATTGTTTAAGCTCAACAAAAAAAATTAACGCAACAGTTTCCATTACTCTTTTTGAGTTACGATAACTTATGTTGAAATTAGATTGAACCAACAAACTATATTGAGTTAGGGGAATTAACTTTTCCTCCATAATCAAAGGTGATTTTAATTACCATTTATGTAATATTTGGTAGCTTAAAAACATATTTTTAAGTTGTTTACTCATAAAAATTATCTTCCTCCAATTACTTTTTCCACATTATTTAAAATGATTTTTAAGTGTTATGTAATTAATTACAGCAATTACAAAAACAATTTTTTAAAGTTCATTATTTAAAATATTAAGTTGCTGATTTTCATCATTATTATCATCATTTTAGCTTTCTCTTATTTTTTATTGTAATAGCTTTTAAGAAAGGAATTCATTCAACATTTTTTTTTATCAAAAAACTTTATTTTTTAACTGTAGGCAGTTCAACACTTTGTATTTAAAAAGTGAAAATAAACCAGAAATTTAGATTTATACCATCTCAGCCAAGTTATAGTATATGCCTTTATGTATTTAACACCACAGAAACAAATGTGTTCAATTGGTAAAAAAAACTTAGAAAACATTTTGTTACAGTAATAGGGGAGACCGGGGATAGTTGTAACGTGGGTCAGTTGTAACACTTCCAATTTCTCCAATCAGGGCTAAGTTTCAAATGATGTGACTCATCCTGTGCATGCCCAATTCAGTTCTGCTATCACATGTGAAAAATCAGCACATTTTGTCAAACACAGACAATTTAACACGAAAAAAAGTAATTTGTATGCCAAAAAGTACGTTTTTCTACTTTATTTCAATTTGTAATAGCATTATCTGCTTTGCAGTTAAACTCATCAAACTTAAATTATGTTATTTGTATGTCTATGGGGATATATTCTGTGTAGGTCTTTAGTGCTAATGTTTTAGCCGTTGGCTGTAATGTTAGCTAGTTCATGGCTATAGGAGTCTGGGTCAGTTGTAACAGCAACAGTCTGGGTTAGTTGTAACAATAATGCAGATGTTACAACTTACCACACTATTACTTTAACTTATATTAAACAAGTTGGGGCAACGACATCAGCAGAGAGAAGTTCACTGGTCGCTTTTGTATATGCGGTTAATGCCATTGGCAACACAATTCCTCCACTGTTTGTGTTCCCACACATACATTATGCAGACCACTGTGTCAGAGATGGACCAGTAGGAAGTACTGGTAGTGGAAATAAATCAGGATGGGTGCAAGAAACAGATTTCCTCATCTTTCTGAAGCACTTTGAAAACCACACCAAGGTAAGCCATGATAAAAAGTAATGGAATTGCGATGCTGGTGAACAACTACATTTTTTCAGCTTCATTATTATGTTCAAAATTGGTGCAAGAGTTGTAGGTTATAATGCCCACTGAGCCAATGAGGCCAAACTCAAGGAAGACCAACCAAAATTAATGAAATATTCAGTTGCACAAAATTCCATAATTTGTCTTTTTTGGGGGGTTGGAATATGTTCAAAAGCTAGATTTCTGCATTCTGTCACACACACACATAGCTACATAAATGGCTCTAAGTGCATTCATGTGTTGAATAAACAAAGATTACATGTTAATGTTTTGTTAGTACCCTTATTTCATTGTGTTACATTTCACCCCAGGATATGTTACAACTAACCCAGACTATGGGGTTAATTGTAACATTTCACTCTTTGTGTTTGAGGCCATACCATGCAATGGGTAATTGTGCTGCAGAGAAAATAGCTGCACTATTTAATAGCAGAGACATGTAAATACTTTGCATTACATTTCGAATCCACTACCTTAAAAGAGCTCCAATTTACAGACAGAAATGTCAAAAATGTTACAACTATCCCCGGTCTCCCCTACTTCCATGCAAGTGTTCAGTAAATGTTAACTTTCAATACCTACCAAACTTTACAAGATCTTGCATCTTTCTATGACACAATGCAGCAAACACCTTTAAGATCAATGTTACACATACAGGATTCAAAACAGTTAACAATTTTTGAAACAGGGTCAACATCTTTAACATAATGATGGTTCCATCAAGGTCAAGGAACAGCTTCTGAACAACTTCAAAAGTATATTTCAGATCCTTGCATTAGCTCAGATTGAGAGCATATATTATGCCCATGAGCAAAACACAGCGCCTTGGGAAATTCTGGCTCTCCATGATTTTTGTTTCCTCCACCACAATGGTTGCAGTCTTATGGTTAGATCCAGGGGTGCACCGGTCACTGATGATGGCAGTTTTCATCACCTGCCTTTCAAGGTTGGCCTTAAGTTCTTCGGTGTTAACTTAAGGCCAACCTTAAGTTAAGGAATTAATAGGTTAGTGAATTATAGATTAGACTTTTATACTTACTGAAACGAATTCAGATGATCAATGGAACACACACACACACACACACACACACACACACACACACAATGCTGAATTACTTATACCGAACTCCATGAAAAGGTCCTCTTCCTTCTCTCGAAGGAAGGTGATAAGGCAGCAGATGGCTACTTCTCTGCGTGTTTCAATTGTATTGTGCTATTTAAGAAAAAATAAAGTATGAGTATAAAATACATGGGTGACTGCCAACAAAGTGCATTTCAAAGCTACCCAAAGTCTAAATAGTTGTCCTACCTCAAGAAGCATGTCCTTGATCTGCCTGATTCTCACTCCCTTAGCTCCTCCCCTTGATAAAATGACATCCATCAGTTTTGGGGTGCAATGGTCAAGTGTAGCTATTCAAGGCTTACAGTGGTTATTCTCTTGAACTCCTCCTTTATCTGTAGACCACAGAAAGAGAAGAATTAAACCTTGCAGACTATTAGCTATACTGCATTAATGAATGCTCTAATACATTATTTAAAGAGGATAGATGTGATCTAAGGCTACCCCAAGTTTTGAGGGAACAAAAACAATCTTGGTGAAGACAAGGGAGACTTCCCCACCATAACCGTGGTGTAATCTCTAATGCTTTAGCAACCCTGTTTTTGCAGAGGTTTCGAATTTGCACATTGTTCACTCCCAGCCCATTTTGTAAAAAATGTGTCCCAACTTAACAAAGCACTAATGACCCTAGATTATCACACTATACTAACTGCTTACATAAAGTCTTAATGTTAAGTAGATTCACATAGCCCATGCCAGAATAATGCTATTGGAATGACATTAACAATATTTCACACAGTCTGATTTAAAAAAACAAAAAACAAAACAAAGATAGCTACAGCTCTTAAGATCAAGAACAATACTTACTTTAAGCTGTATCACAATACTAACCAAAATCAATGTAATATTATGTATGGGTCATGCAAGTTTTATAAAGATATAAAATAGGTGAGCCAGATGGAAAAAAGAAGCCTCTAGGTTATCCCTCTGACAAAACTATTCACAGTTTAAGGCTTCTAATTTTGGTAAAAAGAAAAACAAAATCAGCCTATGATCGAAATTAGATTGCACTGTGTAGCAAAACTTTAATCATGCTTTTCCAAGCCACAGTTGCACTCTCTAGCTGAAGACTTTTGTCAAATGAAACTTTATAAGTCTTATCCTCTGCTGTGCTAAAGTTTAGAATGGCTAGCATTAGCTACATGTGGTAGTGCAAAGTATTTCCTTATCTGTATGAGCATCACATCATACACAAATCCACTACAGGTGACTAGCACAAATGCTTTGCTTTGGTAGAACTGTTATTTGTAAATGAAATGAAACGCAACATGTGTGAATTTGCCCGGGCTAGTTAAGTCAGTAGGGGAGGGAATTTGAAATCAGAAGTTACAGTGGAAAAAAATAAGTTATGTATTCAATTTCTTTAAGTAATTACAACTTGAATTTTATTTTGAACCCACTAACATTGGGATTTAATTTCAAATGACATATAAAATTAATTTAATGTAATTACCAACATTATTAATTCAACACAACCCAAAAAAATAAAGTTTGCAACTTAGAAGGTCTATCTTAATCAATAAATTAGAATTTTTATGTTGCAGCCATGGATTTAATCAAGTGGTGGTAAAAGGCCTGATGAATTACTTTTTAGAGTGTAGTACATTAACGTAGTTGTAAACAGCATGATAATATATTAAGTAATCCAAAGTATTCAGAATACGTTACTCTCATTGAGTAACGTAACGGAATACGTTACAGAATACATTTTGGGGCATGTATTCTGTAATATGTAGTGGAATACATTTTAAAAGTAACCGTCAGAACACTGTCTGTAAATAGTTTGAAATGTTTATATATTTAAAAAAAAACTGCCTTGGCTGCATTTTTAGGTAAACAGCTGCGAAAGTAACTATATAATTAATTGTCCAACATTGGTCATTATATACTGTAATTTGCAGACAGAGTTACAGGACTCTCTCCCAGACCACAGACTCATACTCGTAATACAAGTCAGAGCTTTATTAAAAAAAAAAAAAGAAAGTTGTGTTTTCAAAATTGGACATTTACTTCCAATAGTGTTAACATACTACACAGGTCATGAACAAGATTTTTTGAAATTTTCATTGTAAGTGGGCTGAAGCACTTAATTAAAAGTAGTCTAACATAAATGTAAATGCTGTAATTTGATTATTTTATTAAACTATGTAACTTGGATGGATTCGATGCTTGCGTGACGACAGAGCACACGTCTAATGTTGCTCACAGTAGTCCAAGGGACCGCTCAGGGAGTTTGTGTTTTCGCTCAGACACATGAAAAATTAGAGGGAACATTGTCCCACATCACTACACCACCAGCAGCAGTCTGCACTGTTAACACAAAGCAGGTTCAGTCCATGAATCCCTGTTGTTAACATCAAATTCTGTCTCTACCATCTGCACCATTCAAGCAGAAATTGAATTTCCTCAGACCAAGCTACATTCTTCCAATTTTTAAATGCCTAGTTTTGGTGAGCCTATACCCACTGCAACCTCAGACTTCTGTTCCTGGCTGACAGCAGGGGGAACCAGTGTTTTCTGCTGTATTTGCGCATCCAGCTCACAGACATGTTGAGCATACTAACATTTATTTCTGCTAATCACAATTGGAAAGGATGACTGCTAATTTAGCCATGCATTTACATACTATAACATTTACATGATTGTTGGTGCTAGAGCTAGTTTTAAAATTTATAAAACTGCTGATGTTCAGTGACCACCTGCTTTACTGACAAAAAAAGTTGATTAGAAAGGTTAGAGTCCAATAAATAAGTTTTATATCTGTACAATATTATGCAGTTAGATCTGTAAGAATGTGACCAATGACTTAGTATATGACCACAATAGATTGAAAAACAACAACAAAAAAAAAAACAAGATTTAACTGAAGTTCAAACTTTCAGCTTTTATTCAGGGGTTTAACAAATGTAACAACTAGCAAAGTCTATAGCACTCTTGATGATGTCAGTCTACAATCCTGACATGTGTTCATTAATGTGAACAAAGGATTAACAACAAGGTACAAGTCCTTATAATCCTTATATTTAAAATTATGCTAGTTTGTCCAATTACAAAGATGGTAATGACCCAAATTTTTATGACCCAACCTGTAAAATGTTCCAAAACAAACAAATAAATAGGTGTAATGTCTAACACAAAAAACTGACGTCTTACAGAAAAATCACATCAATTCTTTTTTTTTCCATTTTTCATGAAAAGAAGAGTAATCGGTCCTGAAAAATGTTTCATAATGACAACAAATGAAAGGAACAGAGAAAAGCTGTAGCCTCTGATGTTTGTACTTTGCATGCTTTTTTTCTTTCTGTTTTTTTGTTTGTTTGTTTTTTGGAGGGGGTGGGGGGGGGGTACTGTTCAATGTATGGTTTTTGTTCCGTATTCAAATCTATAAACATCCACACCTACTGTATGTAGTAGACATGTACGTGTATATTGTGTGATTTGTAAATCTCTCTGTGTTTGTGCAACTTTCCCCTTGAGCACGCTATTAGGCATGTTAGTAGCACTGTGTGAGACAGCTCAAAAGAAGCAACAGAAGGCACATTTGGTGTGTGGTGCTGCCTTGCTCATCAGTTGTGGCAAGCTGCTACATCCTGTTAAACCTTTGTTTCCTGGATGTTAAACTCAAAGCTTCCCAAGTAAAGGCAAGAGAAGTAAATAAACATATTTGGGTTCAATAAAAACCATGAATTGGCTGAGTTTTGGAAATCCAAAAGGTTTCCATCCAAGCATTCCTACTACCCACGAGGGCATCAGGACACACTGGGCAGGTTTCATCAGATGTTCAAACTCATGTTTCAAAAATACCATGTAAAGTCCAATATAAAATGGGATTAGGTAGTCTGGCACTGTTATTGTTCATCATTCAGGAAACCACACATGAGGCTTTCCTTTAGTCTGGCTGGGAGAAGTGACTTGCAGACAGGCCCAGCCAAACGCACCTTACTTACTTGCATCCTTTCTCTGAATAAACGTACTTAGTGCCTGACTATGTAAGTTTATTCAGGGAAAAGATGCAAATTCCTAGTAAATGGACTGAAACTTGTATAGCACCTTCCTACTCTATTTGAGCACTCAAAACATTTTCTTGCCTTATTATGCATGCGCTTTTTTAATAACTAAACACACTCAAACCCTGATGAATGCATCAGGGACTCAGCAACTTGCCCAAAGATATTTTGACATGCATACTGCAGGAGCTGGGGTTCAAACTACCAACCAATAATGACAGAAGACCAGTTAAGAAAAGGACAAGCCCTTAGAGACCATCTATGCTTGAAATTTATTGCCATGTATGGACGGTGTTATAGAAAGAGGAACTTCTGTGTCTGTTTTTAGCCATCTAAGATGTACCATTTACTGTAATCGATGTATTTGATCTGTAATTGAAGCAAGAAGAGGCGTTAACCCTGATGTTACAAAATCATTTTCAAGTGTATTCTTAGCAGGAGACGTGTGCTGATGTGATGCTGCATACTTCTTCTCCTGCGTGTGTTTTAATAAACTCATTGTTTGATTGCACTCTCTGTTGGTTTGTTTCATTGCTCAACATTTTCGAACTTGTGACAGTAGACTACCTATTCTTCTCCTTGACCTACAGCTGCTCCCTCACTGCTGCTGAAATGACAAGAAAACTTTCAGTCACCATTTTCAGCCAGGTGCTTTGGTTTTGTTACCACTGGTGGATGGCTTAGAACTTTGTTTTGGGGTCCTTGAGCAGAGTTGACACAGGTTAGGAAATTAAAACCCAGGTCAGGAAGAAAGAGTCCTGAGCATGTACAGTAATTTCAATACGTTAAAAAAAATTTGTTTTTCTGGAAAGACTTGTGCTATGAATCTGTGAGTCCTGAATCTTGTGGCTCTGCTGTCATGACTTTGGTATCATCCACTTACAGTCCCTAAGAGGAGAGGTTGTGTCAACATGCAGTTCCATGGGTAAAATCCAGAAGTGTGATAAGCAGAGGTGTGGACTCGAGTCACATGACTTGGACTCGAGTCAGACTCGAGTCATTAATTTTATGACTTTAGACTTGACTTGAAAAAATGTTCTAAGACTTGTGACTTGACTTGGACTTTTACACCAATGACCTGGGACTTGAATTGGACTTGAACCGGTTTACTTGAAAAGACTTGATATTTTACCCCAAATATAAAATTTAACATGCATATTATATAGAGATTGAAAATGTGACGTCATTCACGGGTAGAACCGCAAAGGATTCTGGGAACTCGTGGCAAGAGGTACTAGCGCACGCAGGCTTTCAATTGAAATCAGTTACACAGCGATAAAAAGAAACACAAAAATGTCAAGAAGCCATTCGAAGACCAAATATAACGTCCCAGAACCCTCCAGCTCACAGGTTAGTCTGCTCCAAGCATTTCCACAAAGGTCAGTCTGCTGTAGTAGTTAATGCGTCATTTTCATAACATAATTGGTGATATAGGTTACAAGCAAGTCTGGCGCTGAACAGAAATTGTCGCGCTATGCTCCTTTATTTATTGTGCATAAATAGTGAATTGTCCTGACACAATATTGCGTTTCGCTTCTGTTATTATGGTACATTGACAAAAACATATACTTTTATTCACAGGGTAAAACAGTTGTTTTGTATCACTAATTGCCCAGTGCGATTACAGCATACAATATTATTGTCACTGCTACATTTCTGTAACGCGAACCAGAAATTATTTCCACTGCTAATTAATTACCATTGAGCTCAAAGGTCCTATTAATAAACGGTTAACGAATGTGTATTTATGACGACGATTTGTGAGACTGGTAAACTTATGATAGGTACGATGGTCTTTACTTTCTACACAGTGCATTTCAAGGTCCTGCACCCATCCGTCGGTAAACTGTACCTGGGCTTGTTGCAGTGACCGGAAGTTACTAAACTTCACGAGTGTATGCACTCACTCCAAGAAGCGTATAATTATAAATATGCATATAAATATGCTAGGATGAGATAGCTGACTTCATCTAACTAGCAAATGTTGTCCAGGCTACGTTGGTGATGCAGTTTTTTTTTAAAATGTGTATGATATTTTTGTCATGCGATTTTAAAGCCGGTCCTACAACCGCATCCAAGAATAACATGCAGCTTATCTCAGAACTGTTGGTGAAAATTATTCTTGGAGCTAGGTTTAATTGAGCTGCATTTTAAAGAGGTGCAATTTCACAATTTGTGTATATTTTCTACGTTCACTATTTTGTCATGTGTTGAGAAAAACACAGATTTAAAAATTACATGGTCTAATATTTACATTTAGCATATAACTGCAACATTCTTTTTTTCGTTTTTTTTTTAAAGACTCGAAAGGACTTGAAATTCAAAATTTCAGACTTGTGACTTTACTTGGACTTTTACACCAGTGACTTGAGACTCGACTCTGACTTGCCTGACATTACTTGAGACTTGACTTGAGACTTGAGGATAAAGACTTGAGACTTGCAAAACAATGACTTGGTCCCACCTCTGGTGATAAGCACACCTAAACCATGACGCGTTTGCTGGTGCAAGCTGATTACGGTCCAAGTAAAGAATGAGATTAATAAACGGTTTTGTCCTGACTAGTAACCCCTGCCCTCTAGAGGACTAAGGCTGCATATAGCCCACAACATGCTAGAAAAGCAATTTCTATTTCATTACATCTCGCCGGCAAAACAGAATTGATGTTTTAGTTGTGAATGAAAGGTTAATGCTGATGTTGACCATTCCTTGATTATTTTGTTTTAAGTCCTAATCCTTCTAAGCATTTCCTAAGTTATTTTCATACTATAAAAAGTATGCAGTGAGCCCATGCATTCAAAACCATTTATTTCGAAGTTAGACTATCAGTATTACCAGAATGTTTAAAGGTTTCTCTGCTCCATGTTGCCACCATCTTGGAGATCCAGACTGTTGAACAAAAAACGGTAAATTCCAAGCCTCTTTATAGTAGGGGGAGTTTTTAAAAACTAAAAATAGTCTTTTAATCAGTGTGATTAACTTCTCTATTTGTGATTTTTGTGTAAAAGCTTCAGAAGAGATAAATAAAATATTTTTTGTCTTGTGTTTTGGGTAAAAATATTTAGAACAACATTGATTCTAATATACATCTAATATACATATATAATTAATCAATTTTAGTATATACATATACTAAAATTGATTCATGCTTGCATGGTTTCTTCTGGGGGAGGGCCTTAAGCTTCATAAGCTTGAGTTAATTAGAGGGAGTCAAAGGCTAGGCCCAATAGCCATGGGCCTAGCCTTTGACATTTTATTTAGTTTATTTATACTTTACAGATTTCATTTTTTCTTTTCTTTCTTTCTTTTTTTTTTTTTTTTAACAATTTTAAGTTTCTGTGAAGGTCCTGGGAAGCATCTCCCTCACTAAGGTGAAGCACACACCCACAACGTCTGACAGGAAGTTTTGATTTTGTTATGCTTTTGTTTTGAAGTCCACTAACCACACTCTCTCTTTCAAGGTCAGCTTCCTGAAGATTCATGGAGTGCACACATTCCATAATGATGTTCACCTGATTGAAGTTCCCCAATTATCCGCTGTTAGTGGGGTAAACCATCAGATGAGAGTTGAGGGCGGGAGTGGGCTTAATCTTCAGTTTGATTTGATTTAATTAGTTTGCATATTATTTAGCTGGGGTGTGTTTGTAGTCAAATATATGTGAGGTGTGTTAAAATAACTGCAGTGTTTCACTGTATATGTTTATTTGGATCTAGACTGTGTCAGGGGAAATCTTTTAAATTATATTGGTGGTGGTATGTCTGGTGCCTATTTAAATGGCCTGCATTTGTATAGCGCTTTTCTAGTACCTAAGGACCCCAAAGCGCTTCACACTACATTCAGTCATTCACTCATTCACACACACATTCACACACTGGTGATGGCAAGCTACATTGTAGCCACAGCTGCCCTGGGGCGCACTGACAGAGGCAAGGCTGCCGGACACTGGCGCCACCGGGCCCTCTGACCACCACCAGTAGGCAAACGTGGGGTTAGTATCTTGCCCAAGGATATTTGGCATGCAGCCAGGAGGCAGCCTGGGATCAAACCACCAACCTTCTGATTAGTGGCTGACCTGCTCTGCCACCTGAGCTACAGCCACCCGTGCTTTTGCTTTTGCCGCACCAAAACTCTGGAACAGCTTGCCGATTGATGTCCGTGCGTCGGAATCCACCCAATCCTTTAAATCACGTTTAAAAACCCACCTGTTTAAGCTTGCCTTCCAAACAACTTACTTTTTAACTTTTCCCCGGTTCATGTTTGTTGCCACGTCACCATCTTATAACTGTATTTTCTTTTGCTGATAATTATATTTTCCTGGTCCTTTACTGCTGTAACCCCGCAAATGTCTGTGAAGCACTTTGATGTAACTGAGACTTTTAAATGTGCTATAGAAATAAAATTGAAACTGAAACTGTCAGTGTGAGCCAAGTTTTCCCTATGGTTGTATAGGAACAGGAAACAACTAAAAAAAGGTCAAGCTAAACAAAGGTAGTTATAGGGCACAAGGCATGTTATGCCCAGGGCATTATGGCATGTGACTGTGAAGTAAAGTTTCCAACTGAGCATTGGATAGTCATCATCAGCAGATGAAGTTTTTCTCACTCTGAACAAGGTCACTGCAGCTCGGACCAGGGCACGTGTTGTGTCAGACAAAGTTCTGATAACTTCTAATCTGAAGGTTTCCCCATTGAAATTATTAATGTAGCAAATGAGTCTTTCTTCTTTATAATGACTACCTGTTTTGAGTATCCCGGGAGCCCTATCAAGAAGGTTGAGGGATAGTCAAGAGGACTAGTTAAAATGATGGGTAGCCATTTTAACAGAGAAAGAATCAACATTAATCATCTGGTAAACATGTGTCCTAAATTTATTAAAATTGCACAGTTGGAATAGGCTGCTTTTGACTGGCGTAACCTTGGGACACCAAAACATTTGCAAAAAACCTTCTGAAATATTATAGAAAAATATACCTACATGGTCTGAATGGAAAACAGTTGGTAGGGTGAGGGTAAATGATTAGTCTGAATGATTAAAAAAATAGTGGAAAACCCAAAAGACTGAAAACTTTCTGTATGCATTTTATATTTGAAGCATTAATGAGAAGTAGAAAATAAGTTTTGTAAGGTTTAGGTGAAGGTTTTCTGGATTTTCTGCCTGCACTCACAAACTCATTCAGGTAGTTAAGGGAAGAATATTTCTTACTTACTAAGGAGACTTGAAACTCACATAATGGGTCTCATTTGGGGTTTACAAGTTTGCCAAATGAACTCTTGGCTGGATCCACAGTGAGCACAGAGCTTCAAATGCTGATGTTGTGCAAGGTTTGATTTGTGCAAGCCTTTTTTTCTAAGAGGATGCCCTATTTTTTTCTTGTTTTTGATGTATGTATTTAGCACATCACTGGTGGCGCCAGGAGGCATTTGTATAAATACAAGGATAGCTTGAAGCGGGATGTTTTCATAACTTCTAAAAGGCCAAAACTTCCTCATCTTTGCTTTTATCTCAAAGACTTCATGAAGATTGCTCCAAAACAATGAAATATGGATTGAAGGATTAGGTTGCTGATATAATAAGAGAATCGAATTTATGAAACTGAAAAAAAGAGAAAAAGGTACAATACAAAAAGGGTACTTTTTTGTATTGTACCTTTTTCTCTTTAATACTCTTTTCATTTTATTTGTCTGCTCTGTTATGATCACTTATATAGAATCGGGAAAAAGTCTTTAAACCCGCATTTTTTTCCAAGACAATAATCACTTGAAGATGTTTCATATAATTTAAAATTCTAAGTCATGAAGCTAGTCATTCGAGTTGGCTGTTACAGCCTTTGTTGAATATTACATCGCACATCACAACATGACCTCTTGGTCATGACTCCTTAGAGAACCTCATGTTCTACAACTCACTTTCCCCCTGCTTTATATATGCTGAAACTTTAACTTGTTTTTCATTTAGAAGAAAAAAACAGAATAATACTTTTCAAAAAACCTGAATAACTTTTTGCAGTTTAACCCAATTTAAGAGCATGCTTTAATTTATCGCAGTTTTCCAGAAGCTTATATCTTGATCTTAAGGTTTTTCCTGAAAAAAAAAGGTAATAAACTCAATACTTAGTGCTTGAATGCTCAATTTTCATGTGATTTCACTTAGATTACTTCAGAGGAGGCATGTTTTTTCTTTCTTGTTTTTCCTATAAAGAATCCTGGTGCTTTGGCAAGCTATGAGCATGCCCAGTTATTTGCATTTGAAGTGATAGTATAATCTAGTTTGCTGGATAAACAACACATAAACAAGTGGGTTAAGGAATGTTAAGCTTTCGTTTCAAGTTATTCTTAGCAAGCCAAATTTAAAATGGAGGTTTGATTGTCAGAGAGTGATATTATACCCCTCTCGTCAAAAAAAGTGACAGGTTACTTCCGGAGCTCATTAATTATTCATGAGCTCCGGAAGTCCGGAAGTAGGAAGTAATTAAATTATCCCCTAATTAAATTAGCCCCTAATTAAATTAGCTCCGGAAGTCCGGAAGTAGGAAGTAATTAAATAATAAAAATATGATATTCATAAAAATATGATATTCATAAAAATATGATATTCATAAAAATATAATTGATTATTTAGAAAGTTTCTTATATATCAAAATAGCATTCTTTTATTTCTTTAAGCAATTAAAAAATTTATTTATTTTTTTATGCTCAAAAAACGCCATCTGGTGGTGGGTCAGTGTGTGCGCGCGCCCGCGCGCGCCCGAGGCTGTGTGTCTGGGCGCGCGGGGGCGCGCCCGTGTCTCCGGACCGTGCTCTCTCGGGCTCTGTGCTCATGTGTTTAAAAATGTATTAAACCATATTAAAATTGTTTAGTTAAACTTGTGCTTTTGTAACGTTCAGTATGGCCACAAACACATGCTGCATGCCTTGGGGGAAAACTTTATTTCGATTTATATGCATTTGTAGATTTAGAATAAAACTCATACTCAGAAAAAACAACTCGCGATCCCCGCAGCCCCCTTAACCTAATCCTTAGATACATAAGCAGGGAAAACTCCTTAAAAAACCCTCCGCTATTTCTCCAAAACCCTACAATAACTTGTTAGGGTACCCCCTCTATTCCCAAAACCTTATATTCGATAACAGGGAAAATCCTGAAAAAATCCTTAGTCTTTTTTTCTCAAATTCAGCGCCCCGCGGCTCCCTTCATGCTCAGCCAAACAAAGCCAAAACTCCTTTTAAAAATTTCTCCGCGATTTCTCCAAAACCCCTAGAATAACTTGTTAGCTACCCCTCTATTCCCAAAAAAAAAGCGCTATAATCCAAAAACATTGGGAAAGCTCCTTACTCTTTTTTCTTCAAAAACTTGCCTCTTGCTAGCTACCTCTAAAATTCTACGCAGACTCTAAGTTCTACCTCGCTCTTAATCGCACCGACCCGCAACAGCTTCCAGAGCACAATTTTTTCCTGCTTGTTCGCTCCCCGCTCTGGTCCCGAATGCGCTGCTTACCTCGTTTGAAAATTCCCCCCTTAGACCAACTCCGCCTCACTGCGCCCCGCTGCCAATCACATAACCCTTGCACCGCTCCCTTCGCACCCCGGTTAGCCAATCCGCTCCAGCTCTGATTTTACGATCTCCCGCTGATGTTAAGACTATCTTCGAACCCCCAGAAGACATCTGACTTCAGAAGTATCAACAACTTGCGCCGCTCAGACTGCTTGCGAGTTCGCATAGGGAGCGGCCGATTTCAACAGCAACTTGCGTCTCTTTCCTTATCCGCATATCATTCGGTAAGTGTTAATCTTCCTCTCTAACTACATTTTTGCATTTTCCTTTTTACCATTCTGTCAATCCTTTCATTTAAAAAAAAAAAAAAATATCAAATGGTTTGTAACAGGTACAATACACCATCCATCCATCCATTCGCCTCCACTTATCCTTTTCTCAGGCTCGCGCGGTGCGCTGGAGCCTATCCCACGTACAATACACTTTAAAATATATATAAGCTCCACTTTTAACTCCCGTAAAAGTTTATACATTACATCTCTACATCACCTATCATGGCCTCATCGGGTATCTCATATCATCTTGTTATTGTTATGTTATTTGATATTTTGCTAGTTTGCGTGTTTTAAAACTCTTTTTGTTTTTCTTTATATTTTTAGACCCAGATGTGTTAACCTGATCCCTGCGAAACACCAGCTCTGCGTGGATTTTGACCGCGAGTGACCGGATGTTGTTTCCGGCCTGAGGTTGCCTGAAATGCCGTGAGGCTCGTTTGAAAGATTGCGCCCGAGACCAACTCCGCCTCCAAGGCATGCCTACCTTTAGCTGCCACCAGTGAGATATCAGAGCCGGGCTCCACATATCCAATCAGGAGCACGAGCAAGACAGCTTTTGCAGACTCTCCAGAAATATACAAGTCCTTACCAACTGCTCTGCAACCCAGTGTTTCTGGTCCCCTCACTAACATCGCTTTTTGAGATATTTTTTATGAACCACCAAAAAAGCAATTTTACCCCACAGTACAGAAGACTGGGTCTGAGGGCAGCAGCGGGGACAAATGATTGTAATGAAGCGACGGACATTTCATGGCTGGTCTTGCATAATCGTGAGTTATTATGTCATATGGTGATAAGTACATAGTTTTGCAAGAGGCATACAAGCACTGTGGAAAAAGTAATCATAAAACTGTTTTTGTGAACACCCTACGTTATGCTTTAAAAAATGTGATACATGTAATGTGATCATCAAAGAACATGATTTTTAAAAAAAAAAAAAAAAACTTTTATTCTTATGCTTTTAAAGTACGTCAGATTATCTTAAAACACTTATTTGTATGTTATAATGTTTTTCTTACACCATGTGTAATTTTTATAGACACCTTATTCATTGTATCAATGTGTAATTATGTATCTTTGATAAATAAATAAAATATTTAATCTTGTATTTGTGTACTTTCTGGTGATTCAATAAAAAATAGTCACATATCGCTCTGATAAACACAGATGGCTGAAAGAAATGTTTGATGGAACAAAGGAAACAAGTGTCTTGCTGCTAAACTTTTAAGTCACCATGGTTTAAATGAGAAAGTCTGTATGTAAAACAAGAAAAACTCCATATCAGTGATATCTACAAAGGTGTACTCATTTCTTTGTAATGGTACTTTACTGTTCCAATGAAACAAAAAGAAAATCTCATTTTTAAAGTACATTTTTCGGCCATCCTGACCTATTTTCAGGGGCAAGAATGTTGATGTTAGACTGTGTTTTAAATCAGGTTGTGATCTTAAACTAACTATCACAGCACTGATTTCAGTTGTAATCTCAATTAGAATCCCAATTTGGCTTTTCTCCAGTCAGTGTTATGGTGAAATTTAACTTGTTCTTTTGTGTAATTGCACATGGCCCAGCAAAGGACCCCTTAGTAAGCTGTACAGCATAAGTTTTCAATTCACTTTTGTCAGAAAACTTCACAGTATGAGAAGTTACAGCACAGTTTCTCCAAACGTGTGGTTCTTTTTCAGCCAGCGTGCTTTTAGAGCATCTACATTAGCTCATGTAGTAAAAGTACAATCAGTAAGTGTACTTTAACATTTGAGATTCCGAGTCACTCTTGCTTAGATCATGTGAACTATATCATGAACCTTTTTTTGTATAATGCATCAAACGTGTTCAAATCAGTTTATTTTCAATTTATTTTAACTAATCTAGAGACAAGCAACTCCTTTTTAGCTTCTGTTATGTATTTACCTCTCACACCTTAATCTAGATGTTAGTGTTCTCAGAGTTAACATGTCTCATGTTGCCATGTTGTATTTCTAATACCCAGCCTCAGTGTTCGCCCTGTTGACCCTCAAATCCAAACACCAATGATCTAGATATTCACAACATTCATAAGGAGATTCTTAAGGTCTTAAGTTTTGTTGTTTTTATGTTTTACAAAAAAAAACTTCACATTTTTTATATTTTTAAACGAAAGTGACATGCAAGGATATTTTTCTTTAGTGATGTTGCTTCAGCAATCTCAAATACTAATTATTCTGGGAATTTTTATGGTCAAACTATGTGATTTTCCAAATGTGTGTGTGTGGAGTAAAATGACCTTGTTCTTATGATGTTGTCACCGTGAATCATTTAGGATTAACAACACAAATTGTATCGATAGCAGAAACAGTCTTATAACTTATAATTCTCACACGTTACCGCTAGTTTTACAAACGCAGTCTTCTTCAGCTCTGTTTATGTAGCTTTTATGAAACTGATTTTCCATAGTACAAGTAGAATTTAATTTTTCTTTGCTCTCCAGTATAAATGCAATAATTTGCAGGCTTTTTACTGAAACTCTCACAATGCAACACTCAATGCTCAGAGCTTCATATATCAACAGCTCTGAAAATATCTTCTTTTTTAAAGTAATGTAGGACAGGATCTCTCACTCTCTGTGTCTCAAAAAAAAACCCAACTAAACTGGCAATCACCACTAAACAAATGAAAGTAGTTTATGGCTTTTTTATCAGCTGCATTTCTTTCATTTATGTATTGATCCCATTGTTTATTGGTAATGCTTTTAGGTCACTGTTTTAGCATGTCTGCCTCACACTCCATTTAAACAGTTTAACAGATAGTGGGGTCTGGTAAGGAAGTTGGGGGGAAGCAGACAACTCCACAGGAAGAGTCTTTTTGTCTTTTCTCCACTGTAAAAGATAGCAAGGCAGTGTGAAACTTTCTTTGCGGGAAAGACAAAACTGAGAGCCATGCTAGGCTCAGTGAGAGACTCTGCTCACCCTCTGCCCCAGCGATGGCAGTCCCTCACCAAGCTCGATTTCTGTTCTTTGTCTTGATTAAAGAATGTTAGCTACCGCTCATCGCTTGTCTGCAGGCTTTATTAAATGGAAAACTTCCACAACAACCTCTAAACAGTGGTTTATGGCTTTTTGTCACCTGCAACACCATGTAACACTTGGATGTTAGATTCTTTTACCAGTCAGTGTTGTTAGCCCCAACCCCCAGGCTCCAGGTATCTGAGCTCTAACCCTGGCTGCCAAATGTCCCCCCCCTTTGTGCCTTTTACCACCAGACTAAGTTTGTAGTCCTATCTACTAATATTATTTTATTTTTTTATTATAGCACAAGGTTCAGTTAGGTTACTACTTTGACTTCCTCAATTTGCGCACATTTCTGACCCGATACTTTATCAAGCTTTTACTCGAGTGTTTTTGACACTAGCAGCTGTACTTCTACTTAAGTGAAAATTGCCTGCAATTTTGCCACCTCAGTTGCCACTTTTCTGGAGTTTGTACACTTTTTATATTGAAACGTTCAACGTTTTACGTGTTATCCTTGATCACAGTTCTAAACAAGTTAACTTTCTTCACTTCAAAGTAACCCAAAAAAAGAAACTATATGTCCAGTTCTCTTTACTCCAAACCTGGTTTAAGGCTATGCTGTTGTTGTGATATGGCCATGCAAATAATATTAAGTTTAATTAATCTTAAAAAAAAAAATGGCTGCTTCATGGCTACCTGTTCAGAGAATTTGCAGACTTTTATGGAAACTGTCACAATGTAACACTCTCACTGTCAAAACATGGTTGATCCATGTTTCTATGAACACTGGTTAATATATCAACAGCTCTGAAAATCCTTTTTTTTTAAAGTAAAGCAGAACAGGATCTCTGTATCTCTAAAAATCCCAACAAAACTGGCAATCACCTCTAAACAAATGGAAGTAGTTTATGGATCTTTATCACCTGCAACACCATGTAACACCTAGATGTTAGACTCTTTTACCATCACATTTGCAAGGGTTTATGTGTTATCCTTGATCACAGTTCTAAATAAGTTAACTTTCTTGACATAAAAGTAGCCCAAAGAAGACAAATATATGTCCAGTTCTTTTTTACTCCAAACCTACTGATCGGAAAACATTATGTGATGCTGGAAGTTTTCATCCTATCCATCTGCAAAACAAGTTTACCTGTAAGCCAACACATTAGACGTAAGCAAATTTGTGAAATTCCTGAACAATGTGCTTTGTGGAGTAGCAGTAGTACTAGAACTAGTACTAGTAGTCCTAGTATTCTGCAGCAACCAGGCTTCAAGAGTGATCACTCTTCTGGCTTTCAAATGGTGAAAACATGTCACAGTCTTAACCGCAAATCAGAAATGTTGGTAAATTTAAAAAGGAATTTAAACGTCAGCTTTGACATAGACACAGACTTTATTAATGCCACACTCAGGAAATTCACATGTTACACATGATTTAGCTCACCTGCTAAATCCCCAGAGCAATAACCCCATCAGCATCATTAGCCTGAGTGTTGATCCTCCAGGTGAGTGAGTGGAGTTGAGTGTGTGTGTGTGTGTGTGTGAGTGTGTGTGTGTGTGTGTGTGTGTGTGTGTGTGTGTGTGTGTGATCAGAGGTGAAGCTGCTTTCTGCAAAGTCTCATCAACAACATCTTTAGAAACAAACATCAACAACCAGGAAGAGTCTAAAAGCACTAAATATGAAACAGACCATTTACCATACCCAACACTGAGCTCCTGCACAGTCAGATGGAGTGAAACATAATGTCCCAGTGGTGTTCTGTTGGATTTAGCAGGTGAGCATTGTTGCCAGTCAAAACCTTTTTGGAAACTCTTTACAAGAATCAATGTAATTATTTGTTTTACTTGAATCAAATGTATTGGTTTATATACCTGAAATAAAAATTTTTTTGGAAACCCGTTACATCAAATAAAACTTTCTTGGAAAAGCATTGCAAGAATCAATGTAATTATTTGTTTTACTTGAATCAAATGTATTGGTTTATATACCTGAAATAAAAATTTTTTTGGAAACCCGTTACATCAAATAAAACTTTCTTGGAAAAGCATTGCAAGAATCAATCGAGTTATTTGTTTTACTTGAATCAAATCTATTGGTTTCATTACATCAAATTAAATAATTTTGGAAACCCGTTACATCAAATAAAACTTTCTTGGAAACACTTTACAAGAATCAATGTAATTATTTGTTTTACTTGAATCAAATGTAATGGTTTATATACCTGAAATAAAACTTTTTTGGAAACCCTGTACATGAAGTAAAAGGTTTTTGATCTTGTAAGTTCTGGCTTTAATATTTTCAGCTGATAAAGTGAACTTCATACAAACTCTGTGTTAGAAAAAGGGGATAGTTTACTACATGCTATAAAAACACAATCCTTAATCTTTTATTTTGCAACTTTATCTTTCTGTTCTGGTTTTTAGAGTGATTGTTTTATTGACTCGTACTTTGGGAATCACCCTGTTGTGAGAAAAGGATAAGCTGGGAGAGAATACAGCATTATACAAGCAGAGTGTTTTAGCTGTATCCGTAGATCTAAGACATAAACCTGTTGTTAAAAAAGAATAGTTAACTGAAGTGCAGATTTAATTTTAAATTATTTCACGAACTGTCCAGGAATTACAGAGAGCTTTATACTGATATGGTAAAATTCTCTGAGTGTATTGGTTGTATATGACAAGTATTTGTAAATCATTAGTAGTTACTCTTGCATAGGTGTTTTGCTTGTTTTAAATTTGTGCACTATTTATTTTTTGTATTTTGTAATGAATCTCTAATTCACTTTTTCTTGTTGGCCTTGTTGTGTGTACCTCACAAGTCAAATTATACATTGTGATGGAGCAGTCACAATACACCCGCACGAGACACAGTTTGATTTTTCTAACACAGAGTTTGTATGAAGTTCACTTTATCAGCTGAAAATATTAAAGCCAGAACTTACAAGATCAAAAACCTTTTACTTCATGTACAGGGTTTCCAAAAAAGTTTTATTTCAGGTATATAAACCATTACATTTGATTCAAGTAAAACAAATAATTACATTGATTCTTGTAAAGTTTTTCCAAGAAAGTTTTATTTGATGTAACGGGTTTCCAAAATTATTTAATTTGATGTAATGAAACCAATAGATTTGAATGGGGTAAAACAAATAACTCGATTGATTCTTGCAATGCTTTTCCAAGAAAGTTTTATTTGATGTAACGGGTTTCCAAAAAAATTTTTATTTCAGGTATATAAACCAATACATTTGATTCAAGTAAAACAAATAATTACATTGATTCTTGTAAAGAGTTTCCAAAAAAAGGTTTTGACTGGCAACAATGCTCACCTGCTAAATCCAACAGAACACCACTGGGACATTATGTTTCACTCCATCTGACTGTGCAGGAGCTCAGTGTTGGGTATGGTAAATGGTCTGTTTCATATTTAGTGCTTTTAGACTCTTCCTGGTTGTTGATGAGACTTTGCAGAAAGCAGCTTCACCTCTGATCACACACACACACACACACACACACACACACACACACACACACTCACACACACACACACACACACTCAACTCCACTCACTCACCTGGAGGATCAACACTCAGGCTAATGATGCTGATGGGGTTATTGCTCTGGGGATTTAGCAGGTGAGCTAAATCATGTGTAACATGTGAATTTCCTGAGTGTGGCATTAATAAAGTCTGTGTCTATGTCAAAGCTGACGTTTAAATTCCTTTTTAAATTTACCAACATTTCTGATTTGCGGTTAAGACTGTGACATGTTTTTCACCATTTGAAAGCCAGAAGAGTGATCACTCTTGAAGCCTGGTTGCTGCAGAATACTAGGACTACTAGTACTAGTTCTAGTACTACTGCTACTCCACAAAGCACATTGTTCAGGAATTTCACAAATTTGCTTACGTCTAATGTGTTGGCTTACAGGTAAACTTGTTTTGCAGATGGATAGGATGAAAACTTCCAGCATCACATAATGTTTTCCGATCAGTAGGTTTGGAGTAAAAAAGAACTGGACATATATTTGTCTTCTTTGGGCTACTTTTATGTCAAGAAAGTTAACTTATTTAGAACTGTGATCAAGGATAACACATAAACCCTTGCAAATGTGATGGTAAAAGAGTCTAACATCTAGGTGTTACATGGTGTTGCAGGTGATAAAGATCCATAAACTACTTCCATTTGTTTAGAGGTGATTGCCAGTTTTGTTGGGATTTTTAGAGATACAGAGATCCTGTTCTGCTTTACTTTAAAAAAAAAGGATTTTCAGAGCTGTTGATATATTAACCAGTGTTCATAGAAACATGGATCAACCATGTTTTGACAGTGAGAGTGTTACATTGTGACAGTTTCCATAAAAGTCTGCAAATTCTCTGAACAGGTAGCCATGAAGCAGCCATTTTTTTTTTTAAGATTAATTAAACTTAATATTATTTGCATGGCCATATCACAACAACAGCATAGCCTTAAACCAGGTTTGGAGTAAAGAGAACTGGACATATAGTTTCTTTTTTTGGGTTACTTTGAAGTGAAGAAAGTTAACTTGTTTAGAACTGTGATCAAGGATAACACGTAAAACGTTGAACGTTTCAATATAAAAAGTGTACAAACTCCAGAAAAGTGGCAACTGAGGTGGCAAAATTGCAGGCAATTTTCACTTAAGTAGAAGTACAGCTGCTAGTGTCAAAAACACTCGAGTAAAAGCTTGATAAAGTATCGGGTCAGAAATGTGCGCAAATTGAGGAAGTCAAAGTAGTAACCTAACTGAACCTTGTGCTATAATAAAAAAATAAAATAATATTAGTAGATAGGACTACAAACTTAGTCTGGTGGTAAAAGGCACAAAGGGGGGGGACATTTGGCAGCCAGGGTTAGAGCTCAGATACCTGGAGCCTGGGGGTTGGGGCTAACAACACTGACTGGTAAAAGAATCTAACATCCAAGTGTTACATGGTGTTGCAGGTGACAAAAAGCCATAAACCACTGTTTAGAGGTTGTTGTGGAAGTTTTCCATTTAATAAAGCCTGCAGACAAGCGATGAGCGGTAGCTAACATTCTTTAATCAAGACAAAGAACAGAAATCGAGCTTGGTGAGGGACTGCCATCGCTGGGGCAGAGGGTGAGCAGAGTCTCTCACTGAGCCTAGCATGGCTCTCAGTTTTGTCTTTCCCGCAAAGAAAGTTTCACACTGCCTTGCTATCTTTTACAGTGGAGAAAAGACAAAAAGACTCTTCCTGTGGAGTTGTCTGCTTCCCCCCAACTTCCTTACCAGACCCCACTATCTGTTAAACTGTTTAAATGGAGTGTGAGGCAGACATGCTAAAACAGTGACCTAAAAGCATTACCAATAAACAATGGGATCAATACATAAATGAAAGAAATGCAGCTGATAAAAAAGCCATAAACTACTTTCATTTGTTTAGTGGTGATTGCCAGTTTAGTTGGGTTTTTTTTTGAGACACAGAGAGTGAGAGATCCTGTCCTACATTACTTTAAAAAAGAAGATATTTTCAGAGCTGTTGATATATGAAGCTCTGAGCATTGAGTGTTGCATTGTGAGAGTTTCAGTAAAAAGCCTGCAAATTATTGCATTTATACTGGAGAGCAAAGAAAAATTAAATTCTACTTGTACTATGGAAAATCAGTTTCATAAAAGCTACATAAACAGAGCTGAAGAAGACTGCGTTTGTAAAACTAGCGGTAACGTGTGAGAATTATAAGTTATAAGACTGTTTCTGCTATCGATACAATTTGTGTTGTTAATCCTAAATGATTCACGGTGACAACATCATAAGAACAAGGTCATTTTACTCCACACACACACATTTGGAAAATCACATAGTTTGACCATAAAAATTCCCAGAATAATTAGTATTTGAGATTGCTGAAGCAACATCACTAAAGAAAAATATCCTTGCATGTCACTTTCGTTTAAAAATATAAAAAATGTGAAGTTTTTTTTTGTAAAACATAAAAACAACAAAACTTAAGACCTTAAGAATCTCCTTATGAATGTTGTGAATATCTAGATCATTGGTGTTTGGATTTGAGGGTCAACAGGGCGAACACTGAGGCTGGGTATTAGAAATACAACATGGCAACATGAGACATGTTAACTCTGAGAACACTAACATCTAGATTAAGGTGTGAGAGGTAAATACATAACAGAAGCTAAAAAGGAGTTGCTTGTCTCTAGATTAGTTAAAATAAATTGAAAATAAACTGATTTGAACACGTTTGATGCATTATACAAAAAAAGGTTCATGATATAGTTCACATGATCTAAGCAAGAGTGACTCGGAATCTCAAATGTTAAAGTACACTTACTGATTGTACTTTTACTACATGAGCTAATGTAGATGCTCTAAAAGCACGCTGGCTGAAAAAGAACCACACGTTTGGAGAAACTGTGCTGTAACTTCTCATACTGTGAAGTTTTCTGACAAAAGTGAATTGAAAACTTATGCTGTACAGCTTACTAAGGGGTCCTTTGCTGGGCCATGTGCAATTACACAAAAGAACAAGTTAAATTTCACCATAACACTGACTGGAGAAAAGCCAAATTGGGATTCTAATTGAGATTACAACTGAAATCAGTGCTGTGATAGTTAGTTTAAGATCACAACCTGATTTAAAACACAGTCTAACATCAACATTCTTGCCCCTGAAAATAGGTCAGGATGGCCGAAAAATGTACTTTAAAAATGAGATTTTCTTTTTGTTTCATTGGAACAGTAAAGTACCATTACAAAGAAATGAGTACACCTTTGTAGATATCACTGATATGGAGTTTTTCTTGTTTTACATACAGACTTTCTCATTTAAACCATGGTGACTTAAAAGTTTAGCAGCAAGACACTTGTTTCCTTTGTTCCATCAAACATTTCTTTCAGCCATCTGTGTTTATCAGAGCGATATGTGACTATTTTTTATTGAATCACCAGAAAGTACACAAATACAAGATTAAATATTTTATTTATTTATCAAAGATACATAATTACACATTGATACAATGAATAAGGTGTCTATAAAAATTACACATGGTGTAAGAAAAACATTATAACATACAAATAAGTGTTTTAAGATAATCTGACGTACTTTAAAAGCATAAGAATAAAAGTTTTTTTTTTTTTTTTTAAAAATCATGTTCTTTGATGATCACATTACATGTATCACATTTTTTAAAGCATAACGTAGGGTGTTCACAAAAACAGTTTTATGATTACTTTTTCCACAGTGCTTGTATGCCTCTTGCAAAACTATGTACTTATCACCATATGACATAATAACTCACGATTATGCAAGACCAGCCATGAAATGTCCGTCGCTTCATTACAATCATTTGTCCCCGCTGCTGCCCTCAGACCCAGTCTTCTGTACTGTGGGGTAAAATTGCTTTTTTGGTGGTTCATAAAAAATATCTCAAAAAGCGATGTTAGTGAGGGGACCAGAAACACTGGGTTGCAGAGCAGTTGGTAAGGACTTGTATATTTCTGGAGAGTCTGCAAAAGCTGTCTTGCTCGTGCTCCTGATTGGATATGTGGAGCCCGGCTCTGATATCTCACTGGTGGCAGCTAAAGGTAGGCATGCCTTGGAGGCGGAGTTGGTCTCGGGCGCAATCTTTCAAACGAGCCTCACGGCATTTCAGGCAACCTCAGGCCGGAAACAACATCCGGTCACTCGCGGTCAAAATCCACGCAGAGCTGGTGTTTCGCAGGGATCAGGTTAACACATCTGGGTCTAAAAATATAAAGAAAAACAAAAAGAGTTTTAAAACACGCAAACTAGCAAAATATCAAATAACATAACAATAACAAGATGATATGAGATACCCGATGAGGCCATGATAGGTGATGTAGAGATGTAATGTATAAACTTTTACGGGAGTTAAAAGTGGAGCTTATATATATTTTAAAGTGTATTGTACGTGGGATAGGCTCCAGCGCACCGCGCGAGCCTGAGAAAAGGATAAGTGGAGGCGAATGGATGGATGGATGGTGTATTGTACCTGTTACAAACCATTTGATATTTTTTTTTTTTTTTAAATGAAAGGATTGACAGAATGGTAAAAAGGAAAATGCAAAAATGTAGTTAGAGAGGAAGATTAACACTTACCGAATGATATGCGGATAAGGAAAGAGACGCAAGTTGCTGTTGAAATCGGCCGCTCCCTATGCGAACTCGCAAGCAGTCTGAGCGGCGCAAGTTGTTGATACTTCTGAAGTCAGATGTCTTCTGGGGGTTCGAAGATAGTCTTAACATCAGCGGGAGATCGTAAAATCAGAGCTGGAGCGGATTGGCTAACCGGGGTGCGAAGGGAGCGGTGCAAGGGTTATGTGATTGGCAGCGGGGCGCAGTGAGGCGGAGTTGGTCTAAGGGGGGAATTTTCAAACGAGGTAAGCAGCGCATTCGGGACCAGAGCGGGGAGCGAACAAGCAGGAAAAAATTGTGCTCTGGAAGCTGTTGCGGGTCGGTGCGATTAAGAGCGAGGTAGAACTTAGAGTCTGCGTAGAATTTTAGAGGTAGCTAGCAAGAGGCAAGTTTTTGAAGAAAAAAGAGTAAGGAGCTTTCCCAATGTTTTTGGATTATAGCGCTTTTTTTTTGGGAATAGAGGGGTAGCTAACAAGTTATTCTAGGGGTTTTGGAGAAATCGCGGAGAAATTTTTAAAAGGAGTTTTGGCTTTGTTTGGCTGAGCATGAAGGGAGCCGCGGGGCGCTGAATTTGAGAAAAAAAGACTAAGGATTTTTTCAGGATTTTCCCTGTTATCGAATATAAGGTTTTGGGAATAGAGGGGGTACCCTAACAAGTTATTGTAGGGTTTTGGAGAAATAGCGGAGGGTTTTTTAAGGAGTTTTCCCTGCTTATGTATCTAAGGATTAGGTTAAGGGGGCTGCGGGGATCGCGAGTTGTTTTTTCTGAGTATGAGTTTTATTCTAAATCTACAAATGCATATAAATCGAAATAAAGTTTTCCCCCAAGGCATGCAGCATGTGTTTGTGGCCATACTGAACGTTACAAAAGCACAAGTTTAACTAAACAATTTTAATATGGTTTAATACATTTTTAAACACATGAGCACAGAGCCCGAGAGAGCACGGTCCGGAGACACGGGCGCGCCCCCGCGCGCCCAGACACACAGCCTCGGGCGCGCGCGGGCGCGCGCACACACTGACCCACCACCAGATGGCGTTTTTTGAGCATAAAAAAATAAATAAATTTTTTAATTGCTTAAAGAAATAAAAGAATGCTATTTTGATATATAAGAAACTTTCTAAATAATCAATTATATTTTTATGAATATCATATTTTTATGAATATCATATTTTTATGAATATCATATTTTTATTATTTAATTACTTCCTACTTCCGGACTTCCGGAGCTAATTTAATTAGGGGCTAATTTAATTAGGGGATAATTTAATTACTTCCTACTTCCGGACTTCCGGAGCTCATGAATAATTAATGAGCTCCGGAAGTAACCTGTCACTTTTTTTGACGAGAGGGGTATAATATCACTCTCTATTGTCTATTTAAAGGCATCTGTTCCAATAAGGTATGTTGATGCTCATTAAATAACTGTAATGAACTATTCCAATATGTAATTAGTTATAGTAGCTCATATTTCCTGACTTGGTGGTCACATTAAATTTGTGGCGTTTTGAGCACTCGTAATTTAGCTGTATATATATTTGGATTTATTATCTGAGAGGTTAATCTAAGTCATATCTTGCCACTACTCTGCTTTTCACAAAGTGCATCCAAAGATATAATTTTATTGATACAGTACATATTCAATAATTTAAAAATTTATGTTTGCCACTCATAACACAAACTGTATCGCATCATTGGACCAGGGAACCCGCACAAAATGACAGATCTCCCATAATATTACGAGTCCCTTTTAAATGGTCGATATCAAAATTTAAGTCTCGCAGCAAAAAGGAAAAGTGTAGAAGATTATTATTGGACATTCAGGACAATAACTTGAAGATTGCAGTATATACACCCCAAATGGGGTAAAGTTAGAATCAACATATGCCTCAAAATGCTAAAAGTAATTTGAGACTCATTTTTAATGAACATTGGATAAATGGTCATCCTCCTACAAAAGTATAGTCTTTGCACCACTGGCATATACCTCTGTCTCAATAGGCACAAGCAATATCCAATGAGGCAGAACTTGGCAGACCAACACTGCATCCACAATAAAAAGATATCTTGCAGAACACGCTGTAATAACCACACATGTGCAGAAGTGGAGTTTCGACCATGTCTCTGGCATAGGAAAAACCCAGAATGACCTGGATATTGGCACACCTGCCCTCTGTCAGGGAGCTTTCGTTAGTCCTGACCCCTTTCAGGGTCAGGAGTAATGAAATACTGCTGTTTTCATTACTCATTACTTATATCTCCGCTATCATTACTCCTCACCCTAAGAGGTCAGGAGTAATGAAAGCAGAAATTTTAAATGCATGACAGGAAAGGAGAACCTACTGATATCCTTTCAGAAGGTCTAATTTGCTAATGAATTTGGCAGACCCTACCCTATTCATGCAATTGTCCATGTGTGGGACATAACCAGGGTGTAAGGTGCCCCCAGATTCATTGGAGGATGTACACTTGGAGGCAGGAATGGCAAAGGAGGAATTTATTTACTAAAAAATACTGATAGTGAGGCAGCACAGGTTGGTGGTATGAACAACCAAAAAGAAACTTGTACAAAGAAACTGTAGCAGTCGCAAGGTAACGTGAAGGGGACCAGAGGTTTAACACTCTACACCAGCTACACATCTAAAGATGAACAACCTAGCCCCTAAAAAACCCTCCTTAAATGGCCATTTTACTCTTCTGTCGAGACATTGGTTGCATTAAGAGCCCCTGGTTAGAGAATCTGAGTGCTCTCGTGGGGGATGTATAGGTCAAGGAGGTCGATTAAGTAACTGGGTGCAGTGTATAAAAGGATTTTAAAAACGATACAGTATTTGACGGGGAGCCAATGAAGGTTGGCGAGGGTGGGTGTGACATGGTCATGTCTTCTGGTTTTCACCACTGCAGCCACTTGCTTGTCTAATTTGAGAGAACTATCCAGCACTACTCCAAGGTTTCTGACAGTAAACAAAAGATGACTGGCATAGGATCCCAAGGTATCCGATAGCTGTTTCAAGAGCATGTAACTGTCAAAGATGATAATTTCTGTTTTGTTTTCATTAGGGGTGAACGGGGACTGGAGATCCAAATCCAGAGGAAAATAGATTTGGATATCATCCGCATAACAATGGAAAGAAATATTATGATTTCTGAAAATTTGTCCCAGGGGTAGCAGATACAAGGAGAACAGCATAGGACTTAACACAGACCCCTGGGGCACACCACAGCAGAGGGGTGTGGAGGAGGAAGAATGATTCCCCATAGAGACAGAGAAAGTCCTCCCAGTTAAGTATGATTTGAACCATGAAAGTACTTTGCCTTTAAGACCAACTACATGTTCAAGCTTTGAAAGGAGGATGTCGTGATCAACTGTATCGAATGCAGAGGACAAGTCTAAAAGAACTAAAACCACAGGACGCCTTGCATCAACAGTTACAAGGAGGTCATTAAAAACTCAGTAGGGCTGTCTCGGTGCTGTGGTGAGGTTTAAAACCAGATTGGAATTTTTCATTGATTCCATTTACCTCTAAGAAGGATTATAATTGCTTAAGAACTATTTTCTCTAAGATTACAGGAGTAAGTTAAACTCATTCCCAATGGGTGCTGATCTCCAACAGGATACACTGGAGCTATTATGTCTCTGGGATGGTTGGTTGTGTGTTTATTTCAGTTATTTTATATTGTGGTCAAAATGATCTTGATTGAATTTATCAGAGAAATACAACACAAAAACAGTTTACTTGGAATTGCTAAAAACAAAATTATGGCAGAATCAAAAGATGGTTACGGTGGCCCCTAGAGACAAAGCACGTACAAACTCCAAAACACATGCAAACTCCAAAACACTTGCAAACTCCAAAACACATGCAAATTCCAAAACACTTGCAAACTCCAAAGCACATGCAAACTCCAAAACACATGCAAATTCCAAAACACAACGGAAGTGCTCCAGGACGCTAGGGGCAGTGTTGAGTTTTTGTTACCTAGTAACTACACAAGCCAGGAAGTACCAATGACCGGATTTGGGGTCTGCAGCCTTAAAGGCCGCATTTTAAGGCCGATTACGTCACAGTGACACGACAAAGACTGTCCCAATTCAAAGGCTGCTCGAAATGCGGCCCTCAAATGCGTTCTTAATTTCCCTGAATTTTAAGGATGGGTCGGTGTAGCCTTCATGGCCCAACATATTCCAGACTTCATAGCGTGGTGTGGATAATTTTGCCGAAAAAAAAACGGCAGAAGTGGAGCGGAGGAAGAGTAAACTTTCAGAAGTAAGTACCGAATATATGCGCAAATGTTTTTATAATGAAGAACATTAAAACATTACTGTTGGCCACATGTCGGGAAAGTGATGTGACGTTAGCGATGTCTGTACTTTCAGCGTTAACTTGGTTTTAAAGCCTTTACTTTAAAATATATATATATTCGACCTTAATCTTACAGAGAATGTGATGATTTTGTGGATAATTAAAGTCAGTCAAATATCCACAAACACAACAAGCTGAAAGTCAGTGATGCTGCTTGGTTTGCAGTCCTGAATATCACGGCACAAGAAGGATTCACTGCACTGTTAATGTTAGCTATGTTATATTGCTGCCTCTGTTCGGTGGTGTCGAGCCAAATGGACTTTAACGTGTGTTTGAACGAGCTGACGGTTCACTCGTTAAGCTGAAAGAAAGATGCTTTAATCACAGGAGTCACACATGTGTCCACTGTACCATCTGGGAACTCTTCTTGTTTCGTAATAACACAAACACTAAATCCTCCTTCTCTTGTGCTGTTTTGTAGCAGTGTATACACCTGAGACTGTTACCTGTCTGTCTGTCCTGCACTTCCTCTCTGTTTCTTTCTCTCTGATTGTGTAATAAAAGTATGAACATTCATTTATAAGTCACACTTGTGTTTGAATCCTGCAGCTTATCACACATTTGATTTCCATGTGTGACAACTGCAAGTGTCCAGAGTGAGGACAGACTGAGGGACACACTGCTGCACATCATCTGTGAGGCTTTGCACCCCTGATGATCCACCAGGACAAACTCAGCAGTGTGTGGGGAAGAGGAGGAGGAAGAGCCAGCAGCAGCTGACAGATGGAGAGAATAGACAGACTGTTCCCTGTTTGTGAAGGACTGCTAGGAAACTTTAACATAACTAATTGTCTGTCCTGAATCAGTCTTATTAGGTAATGTTCAAATAATTTTATCATCCCAGTGTTTTCAGTGTGGGAGAAAGTACTCGGGGCCTTCAAGTTACACACTTGAACCTAAAGGTATGTATCAGCAGCAGAATGGAGCTAAAAATAAATGTTTGTTTCAGTTCTATGAAGCTTTGAGTATTTTGGATTGGTAGTACTGCTGTGTTTGTTGCATCATACTGCTGTAATTGTTTATATGCTTTATATATTCTAAGGTAAGTTGATCTAGTGTTACATCATATTCTATAAGGATGTTATGTGTTTGTATACTTTCTGCCCAGTTTGACCCATTTAGCAGAAGTCAGCCTGTTTAAGGCTCTGATGTCTATTCTGTTTGACTTAAAGCAGTTATGACAAGGTCTGATTTTCTCACCCAATAAAGGAATATTTCATATATCAGTCTACTCTTCATTTTATCAGAAACAGTTATCACAGCTTGTACATTTTCTTTTTATAAATATATGTAAGCAATGAGCCAAATTTAGTAATGCCAACATACTGAAGGAACAACATTTGTCTCTTATACTGTATATGCTGAGCAGGATCAATGTCCACAAGGCTGCAGGTCCTGATGGCATCCCCGGGCGTGTTCTCAGAGCGTGTTTTGGGGAGCTTGCAGGAGTGCTCACAGACATATTCAATCTGTCCTTGGCCCACGCTGTGGTACCGGCCTGCTTCAAATCCACCTCCATCGTCCTGATACCCAAAAACTCCAACCCATCTTGCCTCAATGACTACCGCCCAGTAGCACTCACCCCCATCATCACTAACGGTGTGTTCACATCTAACGCGATGGACGCGAATAAAATGCCCCAAACGCCCCTAATTTGACGCGTGTACATTCGCGTCTCAACGCGTGTCCAAGAAAAATCCATCGCGCGTGATATTTTGACGCGCGTGAACCGGAAATGTGGGAGGAATGTGGGAGGGAGTTGTGCCAGACCGGTATCTTTGCAAGATGGCAGCTATCGAGCTAGCGCTTGAAGAGAGAGTCTCCCTTCTCTATGTACTGTGGAGAGCAGAGCAGCAGCGTAAAAGACGTCCTCGCCGTACCTGGGTCCATCAGGTCCTCCAGAGGCATGAGCAGTTTGGTGAGTTTCACCACTTGCTCCAGGAGCTGCGCCTGGATGACGGCCGATTCCAGCGCTATCACCGTCGGCCAGTTTGAGGACCTGCTTTCCCTCGTCGGTCCCAGCATTGCCCGCCTAGACACCAACTACAGACGCTCAATCCCACCTGCAGAGCGCCTGTCCATCTGCCTGAGGTTAGTAAAACTATTTAATACGGTAGTCCTTTATTGATATCTGTGCTAATATGCTAATCCATCCAGTTATACACTGCTAACATGGATGTGCTATGCTAACAGTGAATGCTGTCGGTGTTTACTGAAAGCAAACTGTGGTACAGAGACGACTCTTTATAATATTTCTAGTGATACTCAGAAGCTCTCATCAAGTCCCGATTTAATTCGATTTATGCTGTTATCAGTGTTTGCATGATAGCATGGCTGTGGTGTCACATCAATGTATGCGCTCGGTGTTTGCTGATATCAAACTGTAGCATTAGGACCACTGAGTTAACCTTTGTAGTGATACTCACTCCTTTTTATTTAGACCTGGTTTAATTCTGGGATAGTTGAATATTTGTATATAATCCCTGCAGCTGTCAGACTCTATAGCAGGGGTCACCAGCCTTTATTAAAACAGAGTTAGATAAAACTGTGAACAGTTTGGTTCATCTCTAGTTACATGGTTCTATCTTGATAAGCTATGTCTTATCACAGATTAATTTTTCAAAAATATTAATGATTTAAGCAAGGAAAGGGCTACATGTCAACATACAACTCTTTATTTCTATTAATGTCTTACTTCATTCCTACCTGATTGACATGTTTAGGAATTGTGAGTGATTGGCTCACTGTAGTGGCAAAAGTTGCTACCAATCAAATTATGATATGTTAAAGTTAAAACAAAACACAACTGTTTTAGATATTATCTAATATACATTTTGTAATTATCCTTATAATTACAAAAGGTTTTATGTAAGATTCATGTTTTGTGATTTAAATCTGACATCACAAAAGTATTTTGGAATTTGAATAATGTATTTTGTAACTGCAGTACACATAATACTGATTTTGAACAATTTTGTCCAGGTTCCTTGTCACCGGGGACTCCTTCAGGACCATCGCGTTCAGTTTCAGAGTCGGTGTGTCCACGGTGAGCCAGATCACCCCCAAGGCAGCGACGTCCATCTGGGACTGTCTAGTGGACGACTTCATGGCTGTGCCTTCACCTGGAGACTAGCGCTCCATCACAGAGGGATTCCAGGAGCGCTGGAACTTTCCTCTGTGCTGTGCAGCTCTGGATGGGAAGCACATCCAGACAAAGGCACCCCATATATCATATAGGAGACACACACATTGATATACACTAAATATTCATTTCATTTCTTTTTTGTGGTGCCCAAATTGATGCACCTGCTTGATTTTGTTTAAACAATTATTGCACACTTTCTGTAAATCCAGTAAACTTCTTTTCACTTCTCAAATATCACTGTGTGTCTCCTGTATGATATTTAACTGACATTTTTTATTGTAACAACCAACAATTTATACAGGAAAATAATGTCTATTAACAAGGTTGCCCAAACTTCTGCATCCCACTGTATCAGTATATTTTGTCATTAGTATAATATGAAATAAATTCTACATGTGTCAAGTCGTGTGCCAACATTTGCTGTGTAGTAGAACTGAGACATTAGTCATTATAAACATTTATTTGAAATAATATTAAAAGTCTCAAACAGAAAAACATTAAACATAAATATATAAAATATAAGAATTTACAGAGAGACAGGAATAAAAAGGACCAGCTGCTCTCCAGAGCAGGAACAAGGCTGAGGAGGAAATGCTCCATTGGAGACTGGTGTGGCCTCTTCAGGGACTCCAGGATGGCCAGCTCCACCACCGATGGACCGTCCTGGGACCCGTCCCTCATCTGCCTCGGAGCCGTCCTCCTCTGTGGGCCTGTAAAACAGCACAAAACACAAAGAAATGAGAAGGCTGCTACTAGATTTTAATTTCAACATTGAAAAAAAAAAAACAATAACAGGATATAATCAGATTGGTTGTAGATATTTAGTAAAGGTGATCACAAGGGAATCCCACCGACTAAAAAGGTATCAGTGCTTGCTGTCCATATCTGTGGGTGCAGCAGCAGGAGCTCAGGGACTGGGGATGCTCTGCTGCAGAATCAGTTGGTTCTATCAATACAGTATTAAATGTTAACAGGTTCGATATAATAATCGTAGAGTAGACAGTGGTCCCTCATTTATTGCAGGGGTTCTCAGAATAACTAGCCCCTGGTCACAGTTCTCACAATTGATTCTCAAAGTGCAAACCTTTGTAGATTGCAAAACGTAAAAGTATTATTATGCCGCGGTTTGTCTTCATCTGCCCGCCACTTTCGTGCGCCTTTTTCCCTCGCGGTGCAGGTGTCTATTTCTGAATGAGGCTCATAGTTATGGGTGTTTTTGTGCTGTTTTTTCTATTGGACGTGATGGTTATCAAAACCAAACGTGATAAATTTGGCAAGCGCAGGAGATTTGTCAATCAGGCTGCAGAATGCAATGCTGTACTGTGCAATAAAAAATCAGCGAAAAAGCAAAGCAGTGACGGATGAACAGCGGGACCACTGTGTGCTGTTTATTAATAAACAATAAAATATATTCCTAAATGATAACATGCATAAAAGCAGAACGGTATTTGTACGTCAGTGGGAAAATAGCGGTGGCTTGCTAGCTTTTGTGCGGCTTCCCCGGGTCAGTGAAAACTTTCAAAAGAGAAATGAATGAACTTACCAGGTTGCCCGATCTCTTCACATATCTTCCTCCAAGCTCGGTCCTTTTTATTCCTGTCTCGGTACTGAAAGCAGCTGGTGTTGTACAGCTCCGAGTTGTTTGCTACCGCATTGATTAGCCTTCCCCTCCATTGAAGTATGAAAGGCTTTGGCTGGATCTGCCCCTTTGACCTAGGTAACAGCCACGTCACCAGGCTCCTGATTGGTTGTCGCGGCGCGATTTGACGCTGGAGTTCAGATTTTTCCAACTCGAGCGGTAGACGCGAAACGCGCGTATGCACAAAATGCAACACAAAAACTCACGCGCGTGGTTTTATTCGCGAGTCAAACGCGCCAGACGCGCTACACTGACGCGCGTTTCACGCGTTTTGGCGTTTTCGCGACGCAAATCTGCTTCCGAATTTTCGCGGGACCCGCAATCGCGCGTCATCGCGCCTTTCCATTGACTTTACATGTAAACCTGACGCTCTATTCGCGTCCATCGCGTTCGGTGTGAACACACCGTAAGTGCTTAGAGCAGCTGGTCCTAGCACACTTCAAATCCTGTCTCCCCCCCACCCTGGACCCCCACCAATTCGCATACCACCAGAACAGGAGCACAGAGGATGCAGTCTCCATCGCACTGCACTCTGTCCTCTCACACCTGGACAACAACAACACCTACGTCAGAATGCTGTTTATAGACTTCAGTTCAGCATTCAATACAATCCACCCCTCACAACTCATCAGGAAACTGACAGACCTGGGCATCAGTTCCCTCATCTGCAAATGGTTACTGGACTTCCTGACCAACCGCCCCCTACATGTCCGGCTGGATAACCACTGTTCATCTACAATCATGATGAACACCGGTGTACCACAAGGCTGTGTGATGAGCCCTTTCCTCTACTCCCTCTTCACCCACGACTGTAGACCTGCTGATGGTTCCAACACCATCATTAAGTTTGCAGATGACACCACAGTGATTGGCCTCATCAGTGACAACGATGAGGCCGCCTACAGGGAGGAGGTGGATCGTCTGGCTGAGTGGTGCGACAGAAACAACCTGCTGCTTAACACCGAGAAGACCAAGGAGCTCATCGTGGACTACAGGAGGAATGCTGACCCACATCCACCCATCCACATTAAGGGGACGGCTGTGGAGCGTGTGAGCAGCTTCAAGTTCCTGGGAGTCCACATCTCCGAGGATCTCACCTGGACGACCAACTGCTCCAAGCTGGTCAAGAAGGCTCACCAGCGCCTCTTCTTCTTGAGGACTCTGAGGAAGAACCACCTGTCCTCAGACATCCTGGTGAACTTCTATCGTTGCACCATCGAGAGCATCCTGACCAACTGTATAACAGTCTGGTATGGGACCTGCTCTGCCTCGGACCGGAAGGCGTTGCAGAGGGTCGTGAAAATTGCCCAGCGCATCGCCGGAGCACCACTTCCTGCCATAAAAGACATCTACAGGAAGCGGTGTCTGAAAAGGGCTGGGAAAATCATCAAAGACCCCAGTCACCCATCACATGGACTTTTCACCCTCCTGCCCTCTGGGAGGCGCTACAGGAGCCTCCGGACTAAGACCACCAGGTACCGGAACAGCTTCTTCCCCACAGCTGTCAGACTCCTGAACTCTGCCTCCTGACATCTGACCCACATTAACACATGGACTGAACATACACACACCCACAATGGACAACTGTACCCTCAAACACACAATAATAACATGGACTGAACCACCACTCACAACCACTAGCACTTTATATAGCCTCTGTAGGAATTATATCTCACTTATCTTAACTGCACTACTGTATAGCTCTGTGTAAATAATCATTCTGTACATTCGATAATTTTTAACCCTACAACTGTTTACAACTTGCATAGTTCCCATTTCTGTATAGCTGTATATCTCAGATTTCTGTGGAGTTATTTATTTCATATTCTGTATAGTTTTTCATATTTATATCCTGTTCATATCCTGTACATAGCTTGTACTCACTACAGCCTGTACATACTTATAGTTATAGAATATTCACAACATACTTCATACCGTGTACATTATAACATGCCATAATAGACCCATTTCTGTAATATACTCACATATCTATATTATTGCTAATATATATTGTAATATATCTATATCACTAAAGCACTTCTGGATGGACGCAAACTGCATTTCGTTGCCCTGTACCTGTGCATGTGCAATGACAATAAAGTTGAATTCTATTCTATTCTAATTCTATATATGATACACCTATATATGCACTGTCAAAGATACTTGTCTTTGAGTGAAGATTTAAGGTGTTAAGACATATAAATAACTGCAACTTGAATCTGTACTGAGGCTCAGTATTTGACACAGAGTTCATGTTCACTGCTGTAATAGCTAATAATGATTAATATAATAAATATAATATTGGCCATATTATATTTACATTACCAAAGTGATATGACTTTAGTCTCATCAACAACATCAGCTAATTCTTATTTACTAACTAATCTTAAATGACTGTTCAGTACAGAAATGAAGCCCAAAAATCATGTTTTACTGTCCTGTGGTCTCAGCCTAAAATACTTATCAAATCACGCAAAGCTCTTGTAGAAACAAACAAACAAATGAACAAAATATGTTCTCCTTCATTTCTGTCAAAACAAGTTGTATGACACGTTTCCAGCTCCTGACCCAGTATGAACCATCCAGATCCCTCAGGTCATCTGGATCCGGTCTTTTATCAGTTCCCAGAGTCAGAACCAGACACGGAGAAGCTGCATTCAGCTTTTATGCTCCTTATATCTGGAACAAACTCCCAGAAAGCCTCAGATCAGCTGAAACACTCAGTTTATTTAAATCCAGGTTGAAGACTCACCTGTTCTCAGCTGCATTTGAATAAAGCACCAAATCCACACTTTAAGCTTAAATTTCAAAACTTACATTTAACTACTGATTTTATCTACTGTTCTGATTTTATCTGTTTTGATTTTATATACTGTTGTTTGTTTGTTTGTTAATTAGTTAGTTAGTTTATTTGCTTGTTGTATTCGATTTTAAATCATGCTTTTTATTTGTTCTTGTTTCTAATGTCTCTGTAAAGCACTTTGAATCACCTTGTTGTTGAATTGTGCTATACAAATAAACTTGCCTTGCCTTGCCTAGTATCATGGTTGCTAGGCAACCTGGGAAGCGCGACGGAGACTAGACTGTCCCATACAGACAAACATGTTGTTTATTTTGCAAATCGAGCTCAACACTGCCCCTACCGTCCTGGAGCACTTCCGTTGTGTTTTGGAATTTGCATGTGTTTTGGAGTTTGCAAGTGTTTTGGAGTTTGCATGTGTTTTGGATTTTGCAAGTGTTTTGGAGTTTGTACGTGCTTTGTCTCTAGGGGCCACCGTAGTTGGTAAATAAGTTTTGAAGTAAAAATGTGGATTCTACTTCAATAAAAAGGATCAAGTAATATTAAAGAAATGTTTAGATTTTCATTTTACATGATGTCCTAATTAAATGTAACTTTGGAAATGATAATAATAATTTTTTTCATTGGATGACATTAATCACATAACTAATAATCTTTTAAGGAGAAATAAGGTTTGCATCTTGCAGTAAATTATTTCCAGGGTTGCCAAGAAGCCCACTCCATAGTTCACGGATGTAAAATACGTTAATATGTATGATGAGAGCTAAATATCTCAACTTGTGTGCAGGAAAGGATATGAGAACTTTCTGTATGCATTCCTTTACTGTTCACACGACTGTGCTTTTTCTGCTGTTGGTAATTATAGCTCCTTTGAGTAGTCAAATGTGTAATGTCATGGCAAAAGTTTATCATCCATATTACTTGCAAAGATTTAGCAAAGATTAAGTGAGGCAGAAAAGACTTTTAATTTGGGAGCTCATTTGGTTTATGCTTGAGTTGTAAGTTCACAGCAGAAAGTTTTAATGCACTCAATGAAAGGATTTTCACAGCCTCTAAAACATACGGAGTAGACCTCTTGTGCTTTTGCGAGTTCTTGTGTAAAATCCTAGATGCAATATGCAAAATACTAAAATGTAGAAATATCTTTTTTTTTCATTATTTATTTATTTTTTCATTATTCATTTATTTATTTTCATGTCTTTTTTTGTCTTGCAAAGTCAAATTTTACAACTTCACGAGTGTTCCTCTCTTGGGAACAGCTAATCTTCGCCAGTTGGTTGTTTGTGCTGTCAGTTCTACTGCAAGGCCTGTGAATCTGGAGGTGCTACGAAGGAGACAATGGGATGTCAGTGATGGAGCTATTCAGACGATAATCATGGGGAATGTGAGGTGTTTCGACAATAAGATGGACAAGCTTGGTGAGAAAATTGAGCCCCAGAGGCAACATCACAAGTAGAGGTTGATGTGTTTCATGGAGCATTGCAGCACTGCAGGAAGACAATGCCACACTCACACTTTCTAGACCACAATGTGCCCGTACCTGGCTTCAGGACTCCCGGGCAGACAGGCACATCAATCTGGTATAATGCCAGATATGTTACCTGTTGCACTGCATTCATATTGCCCAGCAAGGGAATTTGTCATTGCTGTTGTTGTTAGAATTTGAATCAGCACACTTTTTGGACTTTTTGGATCTAGACAATTATCTGCACCACGTACTAGATGTGCAGCTGAAGACTCTGTTACCTAAAAATCTCCTTCCTGGTCTTGAGAGTGCTCTGACAGACAACTCTGGAAGAGTTTGATTCCCTGTCCAACCTCTTTATGGTCCAGGTATTGCCTCATGCTGCCAATAGTGACAGTCAGACCCAAGCCAAATGCAAAACTAGTAAAAGAAAAAAATAGTCAAAATAGATCAGGATGGAAAAAACATCAGCGGCCTCTGCAAGCAAAGCCCTTTCTGTTTTGCAAGTCGTCTCATTGTTGCCACTCTAGTGAAGCTGTTGTTAATGTAGAAAAACCAAAGAAGTTGAAACCAATTAACACCTGCCTCTGCTACTTAACTCACCAGATCAATATGCCAAATGTGTAATTGACCTTGGTGCTATACTTTGCCATTATATATTTTTATTGAGTTGTCAGTTAATAGCTATTACTTCTTAATATCCATCCATCTGTCCATTTTCTACTTATCTGTTGTAGGGAGTGCTGGACTCTATCAGCTGTCATGGGACCGAACCGAAACAAAAGACAGTATTCTTCAAAATGATCACAAAAAGTTGTAATTTGTTGTGTCAAATACACTGTTTAACAAAGGTAACTCACATGTCTGCATGGCAGGATAAATTGCAAGTGAATCCCAGCAGGACAGAACAAATGAAGTGCCAACAACACTTTTAAAGTCTGGAAACACTGGGGCCAGATAATACCAGTTGAAAGAGATAATCACCGCCTCGCCTATCAGGTAACAGAAACACAAGCAACAGAAAGTTAGAGTCATACTTTTCCACTTGCTTGCTTTTCATGAATGCACCCAACCAGCATTTTTATCAGCTTTCTTATTAATTCAGGCAATTTTTATATATTCTCTGAAATGTTTAAAGTTAATAAAAGTGAAAATAAGAATAAACAATCTCCTTGAGACTGTTTTTCTACTGATCCATCAGTAAAACCAGGAGCCTTGTCAGCATTTTTTTACAGGGCAGATAAAAGATAATGGAGAAAGAATAAAAAAGACCTTGTAAAGCTGCTCTCAGTTCACTGAGAATAATTTGTAGTTATGACACATTCTCTTCTATCATCGTCGCTTAAGTTTGGCTTGAAAATGTCAAGAGTGGCCTAGTCCAATTAAGAAGCAGTCTTCTACATTCTCTGTTAATTCTCATTTCAGGCACTGGTTTTCTGAATAGGCTGACAAATTACATTTTGTCCTCGGTGATTCATTCTCTTCCTCTTCTTTTGTTGTTCTCTCAAACTGTCTCTAGCCCTCCCTCCACGTCTCTGCCCCTCTCTCCTTGTCTCTCATTATTTCAAATGAAATGAGGAATGTGCACTGCATATTTGAATAAATTAAAGGGCTTATTTAAAAACATTTCTTAACCTGATTAGCTAGATCATTAGGCTATCCAGAGGGATTTGTGCTGTACGGTTTGATCCGAGCAAGTCGACAACCACTCTTTGAAGGTCAGTATGCAGGAAAGGAAGCTCTGTGTCATCGGCTCACATGCTCCATAATTTATTTTCTGTCCAGTTTCCTACTGAGATGACACCCTTCCTATCTGTATACTGTCTCTATCTGCCGACTCATTACTTTTTACAATAACCAGTCTACGTGCCTTCTGTACAGGACTTACAGAAAAAGTATTTGGCCCTGTCCTGATTCCTTAGGGTTTTTATTCTTTGCATATTTGTTACAATCAAATATTTCACACAATCAAACAACATTTAATATTAGATAAAGATAACCCAAGCAAATGCAAAATATTTTTAAATGATTTCTACCAGAACCTCCCTGGCCCTATGTGAAGAAATTGCCCCCTAAACCTAATAACTGCTTGTGCCACCCGTGGCAGAAAGGCAATAACTGGCACACAAATGAAATCATCTCTTAAAAACTGCATTTCGTATTGACTCGGGTTGTCTTTGTCAAACAATTAACATTTGTTTGTCACATATAAGAGTGACAAATATGCAAAAAAAGAAATTAGGAAGGGGACAAATACCTTTTCACTGCAATGCACATAAATTACGCGGCATGTCTTTATCAACAATTCCTTTCAGCCTTAAAAAATGTTTCTTCCGTTTGTCTTATTTTATGGCTTTTTAAAAAATAATTATACAAAAGTAAAATTTAGATGTCTGTTGCAACTTTGAATAAAGGTATGCTTTAACATCTTGTAGACACTTTTCTATGAATATTTATGTCTTGTAGCTTGCCTGTGCATGTGCTGTGCAACACAGAAGGTTGTTTTGCATCAGAGAATATGAATAATGCCAGAAGTGAAAGCTGACCTCTTGTACAAAGATCATATATCAAGTTCACCTGCTACTATTCAAGGTGACATAACATATGCTTTGTTATGAATGTTTTTTCCTTCCATGAAGAACTGCACAATGGAATTTTTGCATGCGTAACCAAAGATTGCAGAGGGAATGAAAACAGCTTTTTGTCAGTGTGACTGCCATGAGCTTTGCATACCCTGCTGTTTTATTCCCTCAAAACTCATAGGACTATGAAAGACAAACAAACAAGCAAACCACAGTCACTCTGCTCCCAAATGTTTGATAAACTTGCAGTAGTAAGCATTTATTTGTCCTTCCAATGTGTCATCTGTGAAATTACACAAATCTCTAAAATGAATGTTTGCCAACAGAAAGCATTTGTTATAAAGACCAGTTCTTGATATGACATTAAGTTTTGTTGTGTTTGCAGACTGTAGAAAAAGTAACTGATGGAGTTCGAGGTTGTGGGTGTGCCACAGTGTCATTGTTTTTGTGTGTGGGTGGGCTGAGTGGATAATCTTGTCTCAACAAGGTGAGCTTTTTTGATCATGTCTATAAAATGAAACTGAGAGCCTAATCTGTGGCTCTTTGAAGGAAGTAACTGGAGAGTTTTACAAGTGGACTTGCACTCCAGTTCCAGTCCTCAGCCGTCAGTACCAGTGTCATCGGACATTATTTTACTAATAACTCCGGAGTGCTCATCATGCAGCGGCTGCACAAATGGTCAGTTTCAACTTCTCAAGACCAAAGATTTGCATCAATATCAGTTGACCCTGTCTATTTGAGAACCGGCCCAATGAGCTGAATGACTTCCGACCGGTGGCACTGACGTCACATCTTATGAAGACTCTAGAGCGGCTCTTCCTCAACCTCCTCCGACCACAGGTACAACATGCCCAGGACCCACTACAGTTTGCATACAAGGCGGGTGTCGGAGTGGAGGATGCCATCCTGTACCTCCTACACAGAGCCCACTCACACCTGGATGGGGGAAAAGGCACGGTCAGGATCCTGTTTCTTGACTTTTCCAGTGCCTTTAATACCATCCGGCCCTGTATGCTTCAAGAAAAACTGAACAGGATGGAGGTGGACCCCTGCCTGGTGGCTTGGATCTCCGACTACCTCACCGACAGACCACAGTACGTCAGGCTGAAGGACATCACGTCTGACACAGTGGTCAGCAGCACAGGAGCACCACAGGGAACTGTGCTGTCCCCTCTTCTCTTCACCCTGTACACCTCTGACTTCTGCTACAACTCTGAATTATGCCACATTCAGAAGTTTGCAGACGACACAGCCATCATGGGGTGTATCTGGGATGATCAGGAAGAGGAGTACAGAAGTCTGGTGAGGAACTTTGTCGCATGGAGTCACACAAACCACCTGCAACTCAACACCTCAAAGACTAAGGAACTGGTTGTGGACTTCGGGAGGTCTAGAGCAGGTCCACTGCCGGTTCAGATAGAGGGGGAGGAGGTGGAGGTGGTCAACAAGTACAAGTACCTCGGGCTGTGGGTGGACAATAAACTGGACTGGTCATGCAACACAGAGTACCTGTATAAAAAAGCCCAAAGCCGACTGTACTTCCTCAGGAGGCTGAGGTCTTTTAACATCTGCAGGAAGCTCCTGAGGATGTTTTACCAGTCGGTGGTTGCTGGAGTACTTTTCTATGCTGTGGTGTGCTGGGGGAGCAGCACAGCAAAGAAGGACTCATCCAGGCTGGAGAAACTGATCAGGAGGGCTAGCTCTGTGGTCGGCATGAAGCTGGACACTCTGGTGACAGTGGCAGAGAAAAGGACATTAAAGAAACTGATGGACATTATGGACAATGCCAGGCATCCTCTGCACACGGCCATTAACAACCAGAAGAGTCTGTTCAGTGACAGGTTGCTTCTCCCAAAGACAAGAACTAACAGACTTAAAAACTCCTTTGTCCCACACGCCATCAGACTGTTTAACTCCTCTCTGGAGGGGAGAGGGAGGGGAAACAGGAGGACAAAGGAGGGAACAACTAAGCTGTAGTGCCTCTTCACCTCACTGTGCAATACCTTTTGTGCAATACTTTTGTAAATAGTCAACAGTGCAATAGACTCAATACTTGAAATGTGCAATTCACTTGTATTTTTATTTTTATTCCTATTTATTCTATTTATCCCCTTTGTATATTTTATTTATATTGTCTCTGTATTTATATATATGTGTGTGTGTATAACTCTGTAACTTCTGTCGGTGCTGTGCTTTTTTGGAAATCGAATTTCCCAGAGGAACCCACCCGAGGGATTAATAAAGTTCTATCTTATCTTATCTTATCTTATCTTATTTTGAGTTGATACAAAGTACATTACACATTTCATTTATTTTGTTGATTTTATGTTCCATCGTAATTATAGTAGAACAGGCTCAGTTTCACAACACAAGCATAATTATGTTGTCGCAATAAATGTAGTCGTACAAATACACTGTTGTTCACAACAAGTGCAAATTATTGTTTGATATACTTTCTCACAGAGAAGTGAGTGGACAAAGAAGGAAGCAGAAAAGGATGGAAAGAAGTGCAGATAGAGAAAAAAAGATGAGAGCTGGAGCAAGTTATTGGAAGAGCATTACTAGAGATTGTACATTATAGTCTACTGTCCATTAACATAGTTCTCAGGTTTTTTGGGGGTTTTTTTTTAGCTGTGGTTTAATATTATTTTTACACAAACATTGTCTTGATTTGCTGTTGTTTCATGTTCACTGTGCCCAGGCATTAAATTTATTGGATTATGATTAGGAAAAGATCATTGTTTAGTTAAAAGAAAAACCCTTTCACAATGGTAAACATATGGTACAAATCCCCCTTTTTTGCCATGTTCAGAGCCTGACAAGTTTAATTCAGTTAAGTTTTATTTAAATAGTGTCAATTCACAAAAATGCCCTAACCCTTTAAAACCTGAACCATGAAATAACTGCCAGAAATCTTTACGTTTTTGATAATGGAGTGTTTGTTGAACCTTTAGGCAAAATATATATAAAATATATCAAATTTTAATCTGCATATTAGTTTTAATTTGTATCACATTTGCTACATTAGCCATATTTTTGCAATTTAGTCATTAAAATGTGTTGGGCAATTTATCTCATTTTTTGAGGGTTAAAAAAAAAGTCATGCTGATGATGTAGAAGTCTCAAAAACTCACGAAGACAAAAAGACACATTTATCACATACGATACGCTAGGCTTAAATTAAGGAGATTTATATTGAAAGGTCAAGAACCTTTAGTTGAGAGAAAACCCAGTCAATCATGTAATACTTTGTGAGCAAGCACTTAGTAACAGTGGGAGGGAAGAACTACTTTTTAATAGGAAAAGACTTCTGGCAGAACCCAGGAAGGAGCAGCCAGCTGACATGGTGATTTAGAGAAACAAGGGCAAAAGTTAATGTACATGTAACAGTGGCATATGAAAAAATAAGGGATAGTGGAAAAGAAATTCTAAGTGCATCAAGGGAACTGTCTGTATTTGTCTCTTACATCCAAGTGGGAAGCTAGAAGCCTGATAACTGCAGGCTCGGCATCCCCTTCTAATTTTAGAAACTCCAGGAACCACAAGTAAGCCTGGAGTCTGAGAAGTGCTCTGTCAGGATGATATGCATGTATGAGTTCCTTAAGATATGTGCCACATCCCATCTCAAAATTTTACAGGCTTTCATAAAAAAAAATGCTGCATCATGGACTATGTAGCAGGAGCCAATAAGGCATTTTACTTTGAGAACATGACCTATTTAACTTACATGAAGTTTAAGTGTGTAAAGGTTCTCAAACAATGTCTACAGTATACTCATCCTCATCCAGTCTTTTCACATCCATGTATCAATTCTACCAAAATCTGGTTATACATACCTTAATTTTTATGTACTAGCTCATTTTATTAGCAGTAAAATAAATGCTGGCTCTGACCTTTAAACTATGAAAAAGTACTGGCAAACTAAATAATAGCAAAGGTGCAATTTTTTTTTACATGAAAGCAACAGTTGTGAGAGCGTAATCTTCCACAGTTGAGCTAAACTAACATTGCTGGTTGTATTTCATGGCGGGAAAATATTTATATTTCCCATTAGTTGATTATTTTATATCATATCATAGTTTGTAATTCATTTATATTTATTTTTTGGCAATATTGTACACCTAATGCCATTGATAATGATCGACTCCCCTTACAGGTATTGACATTACATTACACTTAACTAATAATTCTAAAATTGTCTGCTCAAAAAACAAAACAAAACAAAGAAATAGGCTGGAAACTTCTTAATCTTTGCATATCATAAAGTATATGCATGAGTGCATTTGGTTTGAGGGGTCAGAGTGCAATAGAGTGATATAACACAATGAAATCTTTGGGTCTAACAATATCTCTCACAAACTGTCTTAGAAGAATTAAGTAAACTTACAGTTTTCTACAAGCTGAAAAAATTAGAGCGTCAATAATAGGATAGTTGGAGCTACAGGCCTCTGTCACTTTTGATAGCACAAATGCAAGTTAAGTAGAAATCTGTCTTAAGTATAAAGTAATTTGACAGAGGACCAGTTACAGACCTGTTATAACTAATTTTATCCATTCCTAATGAATCAATTAAAAATGTAAGGTGAAAAGAGGAACAGGGCTGATGAAACAAAAATAATAAATGTTGATGATCGAGTCAGCAAAACTAGAATGAGTTAGTGTACACCCTAAATGAATGACAAAGATAACAATGGCTCTTTTTTCTAAGGCTGTGAAAGCAAATGGAAACAAAGGTAAAAGAAACTGAAATAGGAAAGATATTTAAAGAAATTGATTTAAAATGTGCTGGGAACAGGCACTGTGACATTCTATTCAAATTAGTGACAAACCCATCTACTTAGAGTTAGCAAGGCAGCAGGTGAGTCATATTTTAAGTTAGCATGTGAAAAAATATGTAAATGCAGGTGCAAATTATGCAGTGGCAATGTGTTGGCACATAGCTGTTTTCATATTGCCCTGCTGGATTACCTTCCTGGAAGAGATGCTAATGTGTGCTATTGCTCAGGTAAACAAAATGAACACACTCTACTACATACTACATCTTCAAAACGAAAAACATGTTTAATCTAACCAAATTTTAATTAAAGTCAACATGTCTGCATATGTACTGCACTGTGGAAAATCACGAGTCACCCTTTACCCTTTTTTACTGATCTGTTTACTGTCTACATTTTGATTTTACTGTATCTTAAATTCTAATACTAATAAAAGGTACTCAATCAGAAAAAAGGAAATTAAAACTTTTTTTTTCTGTTGCCTACATTGTCGATGGGTCACTTTGCCACCACTTAAACAGGAAAAAGAAGAGGGAGGGGTGGCACCTCAGGCTGGTAGCAATGGTGCAGTGTGGAGAAAACAATCATTTAGAAATCAGCTACACTAGAGTCCGTGTACAGGTTGTGAAATGTTGACCAGTGCTCTTTGTGGATTTAACCAGCTGAATTCAATAAAAAATAAGCTTACACTAAATTATGTAGCCTACATGTAGCCTACATGCAGCATATCCAAGCTAGGAAGAGAGGCACGTAATTCTGAGTAAAGAATCATGATGCAATTGAGGTGCACCCTTTTAGCTTTAATTCAAGGGGGTCTCTGTAGTATTGCATTTTACTAATAACATTTTTCTTACGCTGTCCCTCATTTTTAGAGACTGAAGATAAATTTGATAACTGACTGACTGACTGATTTAAAAAAAAAAACTTAAACTAAAAAGCAGATTAAAAAAAGCAAACAACAACAATGACTCCAAGTTGTAATTGGCAGCCTTTCACGGTCTTGGATGCCCAAACACTCCAAGTGAGGGACCCCATAGATTGAAAATATTAATGATAATAAAAGCTAATATAGATATATTTTACAGTGGCTAAACCAGTGTGTGTGTGTGTGTGTGTGTGTGTGTGTGTGTGTGTGTGTGTGTTCCCGGTAGGTGATGGAGTCCATCAGGTCTGTCCTTTGTCACCGATTCAAAGAGAGAGAGAGATCAGCATAAACATAATTTTATGTACAAACATAATTTTAACCTGATGCTCACGTGCAGCTGAAAACATTTTTAAAGGTTCTTATTTTATATTTTTAATTATTATTTACTGGTTTATTGATGTGCTGCAGCATGTGTGTTATACTACATATTATACATCACTTGAATGAAAAGTACACCAACTTGTTCCTAACCTAGGTAATTCCTTATTGGTAATTCAGGTCATTTCAATTCAATTTTAATTATACAGCAGCAAATCACAACAGCGGTCAGCTGAAGGGTTTACATTGTAAGGTAGAGATCCTATAATAATAAGAATAATAAGCACTGGTTACTGTAACAGCTATAAAAGGTTCAGCACACTAAACCAGAAGGTCTGGTTACATTATGAAGTATTGTGCTCACTGATAGTGGGGTTAGAGGGATTCTGGTAGGAAAGAGTACTAAGTGACACTCAAACTTCTAAATTATCAGCTTCTTGCTCCGGGCAAAGATCACATCTATTCTTGTACCTTGGTGTGAGGCATGGATGCAGGTAATCAAATTGTTTCTACATGTCAAACCATTTTGTGAAAGGTTGTACATTTGTGTGTAGGTGTGGGTGTGAATGCACCCTAAAGTGTTATTCAGTGAACACCTGTTAACAAAACAAGCCGCATACTGACATTAATAGCAAGTATTCTCTTTTTTTCCTTTTTTTTCTTTTACCCCTTTGGCAGTCAGAGCCATTTAAATCACTTTCTGTCCAGAGTCCCCACTCACACCAATGGGGTGGTTGTAGCTCAGGAGGCAGGTCATCTACTAATCAGAAGGTTGGCAGTTTGATTCCTGCTGTTCCAGTCAGCATGCCAAATATCCTTAGGCAAGATACTAAACCTGAGTGAATGTTAGATAGAAAAAATTTAAGCATAGAAAAAGTGTTGGGGTGATTGAGGCATTTTGTATAAAGCTCTTTTATTAGAAAAGTGAAACAAGTTGAATATATCAAACATATTCATTGAGCAGAGACTCTGTATTGCACTTGCAAGAATTAGTAAAACACTGCATGTCTCAACAATTTTAAACTGAAAGTCTGAGTTTGCTGTAGACCAGGTTGTATGTTCAACATAAGTTACCATACCGATTCAGCCCGATTAAAAGTGAATCACCTACACCATGATGCAACTTTGAGCCCAACATAGCTTGCTAACTCATTAATCTCACTTCGTAGTACATCCCTCTGGTGTCCCTGCTGTTCCCATCACCTGACACATATATTGTGATATGATGATATATATATCATCTTGTAGAGGACTAGGAGGAGGGAAGTCAAATGGTTTAGCAGCATGTATTTTAGCACAGGAGTTATTCCTGTTATCTTAATTTTCCTCTATGCACTTGCTGTCACTTGTCTTATTTCTCAGGGTTATTTCCACATATTCATCAACAGTAATCTGACAAAGCATCTAATGTTAACAACTGGGTAAAAATCTTTCCTGCAGACTGAAGACAATAAACAGTTTTCTGGAGTTTGAACATGAGATCAGTTGTGAAGCCTGTCCTCTCTCCAGCATTCTCCAGCTGAAGTGTTAGGCTGTGAAGGCTGTAATTACCTAAGCTGCCAACACCGGGTGAAGTTAAAAAGGTCTTGAACACAGGGCATCAGATTTTTCCCCACATGGAAAAGAGAGCCACTGATTACCTGATGCTTTGTTTTGATGTCAGCTGATGTGACTGATTCTATTATGAAAACTTTTTTTTTTTCAAAAAACAGGTGGAGAATAGGCAAAATGTGCCCACTGAGAAGCTTTGGACTTGTTAAAAAATAATACAATCATCTAGTTTCAAATATTTGAATCCATCCAAAGCTTCTTTTTCACAGCAGAGTGAACAACTCAAAAACGAAAGATGAGGTTGCATTGCTCACGTAGACCTTGAAACTGTCCAGCATGTGCCAGATCTACCCAATCCCATTTAGTGGTGCTCATGTCAGTGATGAAAAATGAACGACTTTGGATTAATTTGCTTAGGTTTGTTTGCACTTGAATGGTTTAATTTTCTAATTAAACCTAATCATATCTATACACTATAAAACCCTTTTCTGTGTACAATTTATGTCTTTTTGTAATGTGTGCAACTTGTTCTTTGGTCATTTAACTGGGTTTCATAAAACATGCAAATGCTGAGAAACATGGCAAATAGCACCCTTGAAGCTTTATTGTTGTCTTTAAACAAAACAAATGACACAAGGCATATTATTTATTCTAAACATTTAGGAATTATTTTTATTTTTATTTAGTTTTAACGTGTGAGATAAGGTCTGGGGCTCTCCTCAGCTCTTTTCTAGGAGGGTGGTGCGGCCGCCCCTCCGGTGGTCCTCTGTGGGCTCTCGTGCTCTGGGGGGCCTTTAGATGTCTGGGGCCTAGATCTCCTCCATGCCTGCTTCATGTTCTGGGGGACGGGGCGATGGCTACCCACACCTACTATTAGATAGTTACATGGAGAAACCTTTTGAATACAAGCATGCTCACGCACACAGGTGCACACAGGTGTTCACAGACACACTATCTTCCTTGGCTGCTGCCTCAAAACATAGGCAAGGCAAGGCAAGTTTATTTGTATAGCACAATTCAACAACAAGGTGATTCAAAGTGCTTTACAGAGACATTAGAAACAAGAACAAATAAAAAGCATGATTTAAAATTGATTAAAACAAGCAAATAAACTAACTAATTAACAAACAAACAAACAAACAAACAACAGTATATAAAATCAAAACAGATAAAATCAGAACAGTAGATAAAATCAGTAGTTAAATGTAAGTTTTGAAATTTAAGCTTAAAGTGTGGATTTGGTGCTTTATTCAAATGCAGCTGAGAACAGGTGAGTCTTCAACCTGGATTTAAATAAACTGAGTGTTTCAGCTGATCTGAGGCTTTCTGGGAGTTTGTTCCAGATATAAGGAGCATAAAAGCTGAATGCAGCTTCTCCGTGTCTGGTTCTGACTCTGGGAACTGATAAAAGACCGGATCCAGATGACCTGAGGGATCTGGATGGTTCATACTGGGTCAGGAGGTCATTGATGTATTTTGGTCCTAAACCATTCAGAGCTTTATAGGCCAGCATCAGAACTTTAAAGTCTATCCTCTAACGGACAGGCAGCCAGTGTAAGGACCTCAGAGCTGGACTGATGTGGTCCAACATACTGTGCGTTGTCAGTCTTGCGTGCTGCTCAGTAACATTCAATATTTATTATCTACTCTTACTTATCTAGGTTGTTGCTGTGGTTTCCCTACTGTGTTGTTCTCTTTTTGCTTCTTTTTTTTCTTTTTTTTTCCAGCAGGTGATCAAATGGATTTTTAGTGTCTTTTCTCTCTGTCCCTCTTCCCCTCTGTTTTTCTTTCCCTCTCCTTTTCTTGAACTTCTTTTATCTACGTCTTTCCCCTTCCTATCTCCCAGTTATGTCTGTTCCAATTGTCATAGCTTAAAAGTTAAACAATAAAAATTGGAATAAATAATTAATTAAGATCTGTCAAGCAGACCAGTATAGCAAAGCCGTAATGATCCACTTGGGAAAATAAATCTGTTGGTTATTTTTCTCGGCCTTCAGACAATAATTCTGATTGCTACAGTGCCGAACGGGACGGGCAAAAAAAAAGAAAAAAAAGAAAAACAAAGCTAAAACTACCCAAAAAAATTAGATTAGATCATCTTTTGAAAAAAAAAAAAAAGGCAATTACCAATGAAAGATATCTTCAGCTTCTTGGGCTGAAGAACTCACATTCTGCTGGTGTTACTGGAATCCAGACTTGAGGAATAAATACGAAGGACACATGCTGTATAATCTGCTGCTAAAAATAACAATCATAGTTGTTTTGACATGTTTCAGCCCACATGTATGTGCCTAAGTCAGATGACACCACTTTTTTTCAATGGGGAGGTCTTCAGCGGCACAGCTCTGCCCAGCTCAACCCATGATATAGACAGACAGCCCCTGTTAGCAACAGTGACAAAAGACTCTGTTGAGTTTGTGTTTAATGAGGCGCTACTGTGTATTCATTCAGTGATAAGAGCCATATGGTTGTCATCACTGAACATGCCTCTCCACTTTACTAGAAAGTTTGGGAGAGTCTCCAAGGGAAGACAATTAGCACTGTGATGTACTGTGCATTGGGGTGGGTGGGAACTGCTTTCTTATGTTTGGCTATTTAGTTTAGTAGTCACATGACAAGCCTGGAAATTTAGACTTGGAAACTGATATCATTAAGGAATTGAACACGGCATATACCAAAATGATCTAACAATTATGCAGAAAGAAAGCATGATCGGCAATACCATTCAGGCTCTTATTTCTGCAAACGTAAACCTCTGTGTCAACCTGTCTCAACATTCATGTTGAAGATCATCATAAGTGATGACTACAATCCAGAGAGCAATGCAATCAGACAGCAAATTAATCATTTAATTTAAAATGTTTCTATACAGGGCCAAGGTGGAGATTCTAAATCAGAAATATAATTAGTAAATTGGAAACATATAATGTATATTCATTCATTAGGTGAGTTATTAGTCATTTAAGCTTCCATTTCATTAAAGAAATGAATGACGAAGATGGAAAATAAACAGTTGTGTTAATGCTGGATGGAAAATTGGCTAGTGCTGGTGTTCTGATTAAAACATTTAGTGCCAAAAAACTATTTTCGAAAATACCCCTCTCAGGTATCATGACATCACGCCTCACTAGCTTTACTGTGTATGTTTGTGTGTCTCATGCTATAAAACATCTTCCTATTAGCATCCAAGACACTTAGCTGAAGTGCATCTCATTTATATATGCAGGCTCAGCCACATCATCATTTCCATTACAATCATTTGGGTGAAAATATGCAGCAGACACAAACATGACATTAATTTTAATGCGATGCCGCAGCTCCATTCAATTACATTCCATAAAATATTCACAGGGGATCTCCCCTTGATTTAGGTAAAAGTATAGCACAGCAGGAGCTTCACGGGTGTGCTAATACAGCAGATGAGCATGTAGGTATTTTACTAGCACTCTTGTGTGTAGTAAGCAAAAACAGGGCTTCCAGCTGCTGTCCTGGTTTTCATTCAGAGGGAACATCAAAAGTGCATTCATCAGTTACATACTGTAAAGTGCATTCACACAGGATGCACCCCATGCTACACTTTGAATCCAATTTATTGTACTGACTTGGTGTGGGTGGCACTGTGCCAACCAAATTGCAAATTGGGGGCTGAACCATGATCAAAGTTGGTTAAAAGTTTTGACACTGAACCAGTGCATATAGTGATCACTACTTACGTGGCCATGTAGAATTATTAAGCATCATTTTCAGTGTGTATCAAGATTTCAGGAAAACAAAGGTTTCTGCTGCTACTGTAACCCATCTGCTTCAAGGATCTAGGTGTTGTGCGTAGTGGTGGGCGATATAAACAATATACGATAGAAACAATATAAATTTGGCCAACGATAGAGATTTTGACTATATCGCTCTATCGCGATAGCGCATGTTGATGATGTCATCAAGCTGCGCCTGTTTTGGTCGAAAGCATTGCAGCGGCTAAAACCATTATCATCTGCAAATTATGCCGGGCGACAGTCATAGCAAAAAGATGAAGCACTTTTGAAATATGGGGAAAGCCAAAAACTGCGCTTCCTCCACTTCCGTAACATTGATTCATTAATGTTGAATCCGCGAAGCTCCACACTACGGCAGCCGTAATGCTCTGACAATCCATCAAGCAGTGCAGCTTACCAAAGTTGTACTAAAACATTTTTTAACAGATTTCTGCACGCCAAAATCGGTTCGAGGTCAGTAAGCACAACCAGAATTCATACATAAGGCACACTCTTGATTTTTGAGAAAATTAAAGGATTTTAAGTGCGCCTTATAGTGTGGAAAATACATTATACAGAAGAAAATAATATATATCGCGATATGAATTTTAGGCCATATCGCCCAGCCCTAGTTGTGCGTTCAGAGACTCTATTCTCTCTTTGAATTATTGTTGCCTTCTTATCAGTTCAGATAAGTCTGTTCAATTCAGTTCAGTTTTCTTCATATAGGGCCAAATCACAACAAAAGGCACTTCATTGCGCATAATATTCTAGGTAAAGACCCTACAATAATCCATAGAAAACCCCAACAATTAGACAACCCCAATGAGCAAGAACTTTGCAACAGTGGGAAGGAAAAACTCTCTTTTAACAGGAAAAAACCTCTGGCAGAACCAGTCTCAAGGAGTGGGCAGCAATCTGCTGAGAGTGAGGGGATTGTGACAGGACAATAGACCCACGTGAAAGAGAGCTTAATAACAACTAATGACTAAATGAATAGTAAGTAAAAACGGTAAGTGATGAAGAAACACTCAGAATAGGCCTATTGCAACATAACTAAGGGAGGATTCAGGGTCACCTGATCCAACCCTGACTATATGTTTTAATGAAAAAAGAAAGCTTTAAGCCTAATTGTATCCCATCCTAATAGTCTAGCTTTTCTCCTCGATTTCTGATATCTTTCACCCAGGAAATTTCTGCTAACTGGATATTTCCTTTTTTTCTGACCATAACAGGATTGTTGTGCAGGAAAATCCCAGTAAACCAACAGTTTCTAAAATAGACTACCCCGTCGGCCACCAATAACTATGCCATGTTTAAACTTTAGCAGGTTGTGTTGACCATGTCTACATTTATAAATGTATTGAATTGGTGCCATGTGATTATCTGATTAGATATTTTGCATTAACAAGCAGCTGAATCAACACATTTAAAATAATGGCACGTGGGGGTATATTAAAGCTCTCATTTTTTATTTAAAATTGCAGAAATGTATGTGTGCAATATATTTGGCTTCATGTTTTCTTCTTCCCCAGGGGATGGCTTTAAGCATAATGGGTAAATGCTATATTTAACATGCCAAAATGAACAGGGTTTTGATTTTGGCATGCTGACTTCAGTTTTTAATATGAATCTCAAAATGTGGCGAGACAACATGCTGTCAACCAAATAAAAGAATAAATAAATAAACAGGCCCGTGCAGTACATTTCTTCTGCTCAGACTTAGAAAAAATGTCTGCAGGAAATCCTGTTGACCTCCGTTCTTGAGGTTTTAAATGTTATTTGCCATTTTTATTGATGCTTCTCCAGTTGTGAATACATGCTGCCAAAAATCTCTCTCTACTTGTGGGAACCAAATCCATTACAATAAAAGCCATGGAGGAAAACGACGAATAATATTGGGTGTGTGTGTTTAAATTTCTTATTACTTACTTACATTAATGCTAATGTATACTTTAGGTTGTGTCACCTTCACTGTATTCTTTTTTCCCTTTTTTGTTTTTATTTTTGGACTCCAGGCTGGTTCTTTTGGCAAAAATAAATAAATAAAGGCATTTCTTTCAACATTAAAGATTGAGAGCTTTTCCTTTTGGAGGGCATATTGTATGTGGTGCATCACCCCTCTTTTTATCCAAATCTCTACAAATGATTTGGTTCCCACTGGGGAGGAATTCAACAGGCAATAATAAGAAAAATATTGGGGTAAAATAGTTAAAAGAATCATATGAAAATGATTTGATTTAGTAAGTAGGACTTTTAGTGGCACACAGTTTACTTAATTGGCACTGGTGCCCTGTGGCACGCAAACTGTGGAGTTTACATGTTCTGCCTGTGCCTGCATAGGTTTTCTTGGGTATTCCTGCTTCCTCCCACATTCCAAGGACATTATTGTTATAGTAATTGGTGATCGTAAATATTGAATGGAAGTGAATATTAAAATGTGTGTGGTTTCTCGTCTCTCTGTGTCGTCTCTGTGATGGACTGGAAACTTGTCGAGGTAGTAGCCGGCCTTTCACCCTCTCTAAGCTGGGACAGGCCCCCCAGCCCATCCTTGACCTTGAGCTGGGTAAGTGGTTAAGGAAATGGATGGATGAGATCAAAGACAAGTGTTGTTTTCTGACGGACCATTATAGAATTGGAATTGTCTTCTCATTGCTACTGGAGGAGTCATGGCCCCTTTTGGAACCAGAAGCTACATCAATCTTTTATATACTGTGTATGCTTCCTACATCGAACAAGGATAGATTTGACTGCTGCTCTGTAGCAGAAAATGATAAATCCTGTAGAGTATATTGGCATGCTACCTTGCACTCATACAATTAGGATTATGAGTTAATCCTCGTCACAGAAAAATCCATGACAATAGCTGAGAAATGCACAGCTGTTCTTAGCTATTCCAACTGGTGAGAACATTTAAAAATCTTTATCAAATTCGACAAAGGTGTTAAAAGAAAGGCAGTGCTATTATATCCAGCTGAGACAAGAAAAAAGATCAATGCAACATTGCACTAATGGTGCTCTACAGGGATCCCTCACTGCAGATGCTGAGAAGCTCAAAATAAAATTTCCTGCCCTCCTCTTGACAAACTGTCACCCGTACAGGTTTTTGACATAAATCATCTTATTCTTTATGTAATGTTGCAAGGGTGAATGGTGCTGGCGACTGGGTGGACTGTAATGTCAGCTGAGTCTACCAATTCTCCACAGCTCCTCAGCCCACCTGGGACAAACCTCCTCAATCAAGATTAGGACATGCCAGCTTCCTGCTAAAAACAGACTTCCTGTAAGCATTTTTGCCGGTATGTTTTTGGGGATGAATGGGATTCCAAGGTAAATGGGCACTGAGGTCACCAGATTCCGAGTCATGAAGCTCAGCATTTTCATTTCTGTTTTGTTAAGGTCAAAATACTATAAATAGATAGCAAAAATGTCACGCACAAGTGGTGTCTTGGTGGATATACTATGACTTTAACCTCAACTTACTGGAAGTAATAAAATAGTGTTAGGAATCAGAGGCAATTATCTAAAAGAATGACATAATTTAAGTACATTTTGTTATTAAGCTGTGCATATCTAAAGGACAACTTGTACATGTGAGGAAGAACTCCTATATTTCACTTCTTTCTGGATTTGAGTGCTACCTCCAACATTTCTGAACATATTCATCATCTATCAGTGTAATGTCCTTTGTCATCATCTGTCCACTGAATGGTCTAATTAGTCTTTTTCTACCACTGCATTGTAGAGTGTGAGTAACTTGCCATAATTTGTTAGAATAGTTTGATAAAATTTTAATTAAACTAAAATAAATAAATTTCATTTATGCCTTTTCAAAGGAATCCAGCATGTTTTTAAAGGATTTTTCCACAGCTTTGCAAAAGACTGGAGAGCTTGTCATGGGATGCCTTTCATCCCATGACAAGCTCTCCCATGATAAGCTGCAGTCTCTCCAGAACCCCCAGGAAAGCTTGCTATTTTTTGAACCAGTAACAAGCTACCTGGATTAGAATGCTCTAGTAGACCTGGAGGCCTGTGAAAGGAACAGAGAGAATGGCTTTGAACCACCACACAGCCCTGGACCTCAGTCCTTCCCGTCTCAGCTGTCTCATATGAGCAAGAACATGAAGGGTGTTTTTATTTGTCTTACTGGCTAAGAGACAGCCTTTATTTTTGCCTTTTTCTTAGAAGACAGGCAGTTACTGAACATGTAAAGTAAGGGTAGCTCTCTCGGTAGACAACCTCATAACCCAGCCCCTTCATACAGCATTTATCATTCTACATAACATTCTTAGGGCTGCAACCTCACATTAAAGGCTTGTGCGTATTTATGCCTGAGGTATAATAGCAGTAATAATTGCTGGGTTGTGACAGGCAGGAATGGTCAGGAGCAACTCAGACAGCTGAGCTGTCACACAGAGAGTTAAAGTTTTACAGTTAAATCAACTGTTACACAACAGCTGTCTTTAGGTGGACTCTGAGCTCCATCACAGCTGGAAGGACATTTTCAGTCTATGAGCGATTACCTAAAGTGAAAAACATCTGATAATATTTATTTAATTTAATGTAAAGTCAAAACTGTTATCTCTATAATGTCAGTGTTGTGCGCATGGAGTACTATCTCTCTAAACATAAGTAACTAACATGGAAGGAATCTCTCCCACTGGGCTACTGTTTTTTTATTTGTTTAGATTTTTTTTCCTGGTGATTATTTTTAAGAAGATTGGAAGTCATTGCTTGCGCTGCACAAAATATGATGAAAATCAAACCCTTCCATTATGTTATTTAACATTAGCTGTCTACTTAGCTTCACTTTATCTTTTTAGTTTTTTCTTTTTCTTTTTTTTTAAATCATTGTTGCTGTTGTTTTAATTTCTCCTGGTTCCAATGCAAGGTTTGAAAACATTGCATCCTCCTGTAATGTGGATTTCAAGGCCAGGCTCCCTAGTTCCTAGTCTTCCAGGTACTGATCAGGGATAAGGTAATCCTCTGATTCAATGAACCTCCTTCAACGTGGCTGACAGAGACAGGGGCATAAAAAAATAATTTAAAAAAACAAAGAGAAGGAAGTCATGTATTACTTTTCAGAAAGTAAAAAAGGCTTACTGCCACGTTGTACAAAACCAACATCACATTCACTCAAACAGACACTGTAAGTGCAAAAACAATATATTGTTTATCTATCGATCTTAATAATAATCAATAACAACAATAGTACCATTCCTTCTTTTGATCAGCATCATGGACAGCAACCACAGTCAGAAGTTAGGGAAATACATTTATTTTATTTAAGAAACTGCTCTCTTCTCTCCTTCCTCTTTGAGCAATCAAGGTTTAGCTTGCTAAATTTAATTTATGATGCTGCTGTGCTGGCAAGCTACTCCACAAGAGACTTGCCATAAAGCAAATTGTTGCATAGATGAGGCCAACAGCTTTGCACACATTTTCCAAAAATGACAGAAAGTAATGTCAGGAAGTTTAAGTCATGTCTTTGACAACATCCTCCTCCACCATGGAACCCATTTTTATTCAGTGGAGTGTAAAATGATTGAGTAAATATTTGGAGCAAAAATTGTATTCATGTATACAGCATGAAAAAAAAAATAGGTAATAGGTCAGAAGCTAGAACCATAATTAAACATACAGTAAAAGGTTTATAATCTGTTGGGAAGGTTACTTTTAAAATGTATTCCATTACAGATTACAGACTACATGCCCCAAAATGTATTTTGTAACGTATTCCGTTACGTTACTCAATGAGAGTAACGTATTCTGAATACTTTGGATTATTTATCATATTATCATTATCATTTTTAGTAAATATATTCACCTTTAGTATTTTACATTTTAAGATTGATTTCAATGGTTTTAATACTTTAACACATGTTAATAAATTACATTGTTAACCTGATTACAAACAAATGAGTTGATTAACTAAAATAAATAAACCAGTTTAAGAAAAGCAGGAAAATTTAAAATAACAAAAGAATTACCTACATATATTGAATAAATCAACAGGCTAACACATAAAAAACCGTGTTTGTTTATACATAATCAGTATTGCTATGTATCGAATGCTATGGTCGAATTTCCCAGAGGAACCCACCCGAGGGATTAATAAAGTTCTATCTTATCTTATCATGTTGATAACAACAACTTTGATATTTATACATTTAAGTTCAAAGTTCAAATATTGAACATCATATTGACGTCCAGGTTGAGTCACGGTTGGATGTCCAAATTCTGGAACTAGTTTGTATGTCACATAGATATCTAGAAACGGTCATGGACCGACGGACTCAGTACAGACATGATCTGCATGTCTATCCCACGTCTAATGTTAAATCGATTAATCTTCACTCCTAAAAGTTGCAAAATGCTTTTTAATTTACTTTGTCATCGCACATGAACTGAAATCAACTAATATCGAAAAGCCCAGTTAGACTTATTTCATCAATATGTCATAAATGAAAACGTCATCATAAATTACAACCTCAAAATTGGCATAAACAGTTGAGCAACCCTGACTTGAGAGAATTAAATCCTTACTGTAAACTGTCAGAATTCTGATTAAATGCCAAGGCAGAAAGTAATATCTCTTAAATTTTGGCAGGATGTCAGGTTGGGGTATGAATTATGGGATGCAGATCAATATTTGCATTTCATAACTGTGATTGTATCCTAACAATTATGGAGTAGTAAAGAAAAACTAAAAACAATAACTAAATCTATATTGCAGACAAATGTAATATCCTGCACATAAAGATAGGAAACAAAACAAAAAAAAGCTGCATGCAAACCAGCTTTCATCTTTTCAGTGGAGCACAACCCTATCAGACACGTGGAGTAACTACAGAGCATCCCCTTGACCAAACACACTGAAACACCCCCCAAAAATAAATAAATAAAAATTTAAAAAGGAGAAGAAAACAAGGAGAAAAAACAGACCAACACATGTTACAGTCCTTGCATAATGGACAATAAACACAAAGGAAATATTTATACTACCCTGACAGGAAGAATTTGGCATTCTCCACCTGAGCGATCCCAGAGGATGGCTTATAGCAGCCTTTCAGCATGCTGACAGATATCACAGCAGACAAGGCATCCGCTGAAAAGCTCCTCACTTCTTTGGGACCATAAATACTCAGTTTTATTTTCCTTAAACCCCATAGTCTGAGTAACTGCATGTCATAATCTAATACTGGTTAGAAATGCATGGAAAAACCCTACGACACGAGCAAAAATTTCACTTGTATTATCTTTGCTAGTATTCATTTATATTCTTACATCAATTTGTCAAGCAAGATATCCTGTGAAGTAGGTAATGTCTCAGATTATATCTGAGTACATGGTCTAGATGAAACTTCAAAGATGAGAAGAGTACATAGGAAATGGTCGTTATAACATTGTAGTACAAAGTGTGGGACTTCGAGGGTTGGGCTCTTTTCTAGCTTTTCCTTTAATTTATTGTTATTGTCATGAATCCCTATACATAGTTAAGTGTAGGTCAAATAATTTTAGATGCCTAAATTTAGCCATACGGATGAAGAATGTAGTTGATAGTAAACATTTCTACCTGTAGAAAGGGACATTGAAAACCCTCAATACCGTCAATACAGGTATTCCATATGCATATGCATGCAATAGGTGTGTATTACTACTATTACATTTTATTTCATGAAGGCATTAAGCTTGTACAAATACATTTATTGTTTTTACACTCAAAACCTGGACCCCAGACATCTTCATCGTATGTATGTGGTGTAGCTGGTATCTAGAAACATCACATTTTGCTTTTGATGGGATCAAATTGATCAAAGTAATCTCTAGCTGTCATCTATAGGATTTTTTAACTGATACTAATATTATGAAATATAACATTTGAGGAACATTTGTAGGTTACGTGTGCATTTAAAATCTAACACACTAAATAATGGTGTCACAGAACTTACTGTCTTTAAAACTTTTATACATCTAATTTTATACATCTAATGATGATGTTTACACGTTGCCAGCCTTTTCAGGTGATTTCCTACTGCCCAACACATAATGCATACGGTACATCCCATATGTTTCACAGGTTCACCCTCATCTGGGCATACTTGTGACTTATTTTATTGGACTGATTGTAAAAGCAATATTTTCATTCATCTATTACATCGTTATTGCATAAAACAATGTCTGATCCACCTCAAAAATCTAAAAATTCACTAATATCAACCAGGTTAAACCATGGGTTTTCATTTGACTATTTAGTGAATAATATTTGCTTCAGTCTCACTTTGCCACAGCATTTTGCATAAAATCTTGATTAGAGCAGCTGCAAGGCAGCCAGAGGTTTCAAATGTTTTTCAGAGTTTAGTTTTTGTCACACTGAAATGCTGTTTTTTAAACTGCGTTGATTTTGTTTGCATATTTTGTGTTTAACTCCCTTCAAGTAATCACGTCCCCAGACTTGAAGAAAAAAGACGAGAAAGACAGCTGTCCAACTGGTACACATTTTTTATTTTATCCATCCATTAATGCCTGCTCTTCCATTTCACTTCTCACCCGCCTCTCATCCACCGTTTTCTGTTCCTTCCTTTTAGTCATCCATCTGTGACAACCTACACCTCCCTCACACACTTGAAGTTTGTCCATTTGTTGCCTTCGCTCACAGACAAGACATAGACTCACCCATTTTACATGGCTGTGCCTGTTTGCTCAGTGCACACTCACACACTCCAGCCTCTTCCCCAACACCACTCTCCCATCTTTCTGCTGCATAGCACCGACTGTATTTTGTCTTCTACATCGTAGGTGGTATCAAGTGTTTTTGGTTCAGACACGAGTCCATGATTTCCTAAATTTCCTTTCAATGCCAAATGCCAACTCACCGTGTTTTAACTGATATCATTCCATTGCAAAATGAAGAATTGGATATTTTAAATGCCTCTGCTGTCCATGTGTTAACCAGCATCCCAGTTACTTGGCTGACTTCCTATCACAGACATAATGAAAGATGAGCAGGAAGGGTAAGTTAAGGAGAATATTGCAACTTTCCATAATTTCACACTCTTCTTAATGAAGAGATTTTTTTATGAGTGCATTGCTAAAGGTTTAAAAATATATATGAACATTTTGTAGTAGCGAGTCCAAGTACTCTTATGTTAATGACAAAGAGCATAACCTGTTTGCCTATGAGCTAAAATAGGGTTGTTTTGTGTGTTTTTTCTCAATCAAATATCAGTTGAACATATTGTAATATCTGTGATTCCCTAAAATTGAGTTGGAGAACCACAAGTACCCACTAGATTCCAGGGTGACTGCTGAAAATACCCAGGTCAAAAAAGTGCAAGTGCAACCAATGACTCTTTGATACAAAAAGGCATCCAAATGTAATAAGTTCAGCTAAACTAAAATTCAAGTCTTTCAATTAAACCATACAAAATCATCACCTCTTTTATCAAGGAGCTACAAAATAGAAAAGAAAATGAATTTTTGGTGGCTTCATTACCTGAAATCATGATGAAAAAAAATTATAGATATTGGTTTTAGTGTAGGTGTGCAGTGTAGTTTTTTCTTCTAAATATGGCATTAACATGGCACATTACAAACTTTTGCCCAAAATCTTTTTGCCATCACTTGACAAGAAACAGTGAAGTTTTTTATTCCAAACGTCAAACATTTGGACAGTTTTGGGAAAGTAATAGTATCCCTTTATTTTGTTCCTTGATGAATCCATTCAAGTACTGAATTTACTTTGACCACGGTAACATGTAGTGAAAACTTGACAGCTCTTCAAACTGAACTTGTATCCACCCACTGTCTCCTCTCCCTCCCAGCCAGAAACTTCATTCTTTTTCCATTTCTTCTTGTGTGCCTGTTTCTTTTATGCCTTAGAACTGGAGCCAGGGGTGAAAAATCTTGCGACCAGCAGCTGCATATTGCAAATATAGGCTTCAGCTACAACACAGAGATTCCACTTCATGGTTACTCACATTTCAGCAATCCTTTGAAAATCCAGTTTCTTTTTCAAGTTTTGCTAATTCTGTCTTCCGTCAGACTCCTGCCACTCTCTCAGCCTGGATTTCACCGCAGACAGTCACCACCCCCTCCAGACACTCCCTCCTGTTGACTCCTCTCTTCCAGTTCTCCTGCTCTTTTTGCCACAGCTCTTAAGCTTAGTCACTGACTCTGAATAAATTTTCAGGTAGCAGCTCTTTAGAAATCTTAACTTCCAACTGTATATGACAGGTTTCTGGGATTTTGAACTGGTAAGGTTATCAGCGCCATTTATGAAAAGGCTGAGCAACACTGGGGCATAAATCTTCTTCCTGCTGCAACTGCATAATGCTGGTTTAGCATAATATATGTATTTACAGATCTAGTTTTATATATATATATATATATATATATATATATATATATATATATATAAAAAAAAAAAACACCCAGCACGCCCCTGCGGGCGGTTTATCCTTCAAGCTCGGGTCCTCTACCAGAGGCCTGGGAGCTTGAGGGTCCTGCGCAGTATCTTAGCTGTTCCCAGGACTGCGCTCTTCTGGACAGAGATCTCCGATGTTATTCCCGGGATCTGCTGGAGCCACTCGCCTAGCTTGGGAGTCACCGCACCTAGTGCTCCGATTACCACGGGGACCACCGTTACCTTCACCCTCCACATCCTCTCGAGCTCTTCTCTGAGCCCTTGGTATTTCTCCAGCTTCTCGTGTTCCTTCTTCCTGATATTGCTGTCATTCGGAACCGCTACATCGATCACTACGGCCGTCTTCTTCTGTTTGTCTACCACCACTATGTCCGGTTGGTTAGCCACCACCATTTTGTCCGTCTGTATCTGGAAGTCCCACAGGATCTTAGCTCGGTCATTCTCCACCACCCTTGGGGGCATCTCCCATTTTGACCTCGGGACTTCTAGGTTATACTCGGCACAGATGTTCCTGTACACTATGCCGGCCACTTGGTTATGGCGTTCCATGTATGCCTTGCCTGCTAGCATCTTGCACCCTGCTGTTATGTGCTGGATTGTCTCTGGGGCATCTTTACACAGCCTGCACCTGGGGTCTTGCCTGGTGTGATAGACCCCAGCCTCTATGGATCTTGTACTCAGAGCTTGTTCTTGTGCTGCCATGATTAGTGCCTCTGTGCTGTCTTTCAGTCCAGCTTTGTCCAGCCACTGGTAGGATTTCTGGATATCAGCCACCTCCTCTATCTGCCGGTGGTACATACCGTGCAGGGGCCTGTCCTTCCATGATGGTTCCTCGTCTCCCTCCTCTTTCTTGGGTTTCTGTTGCCTGAGGTATTCACTGAGCACTCAGTCAGTTGGGGCCATCTTCCCAATGTATTCTTGGATGTTCCTTGTCTCATCCTGGACTGTGGTGCTGACACTCACCAGTCCCCGGCCCCCTTCGTTCCGCTTAGCGTACAGCCTCAGGGTGCTGGACTTGGGGTGAAACCCTCCATGCATGGTCAGGAGCTTTCTTGTCTTTATGTCAGTGGCTTCTATCTCCTCCTTTGGCCAGCCTATTACCCCAGCAGGGTACCTGATCACGGGCAGGGCGTATGTGTTGATGGCCCGGATCTTGTTCTTACCATTCAGCTGACTCCTCAGGACTTGCCTGACCCTCTGCAGGTACTTGGTGGTTGCAGCCTTTCTAGCGGCCTCTTCATGGTTCCCATTTGCCTGCGGGATCCCCAGGTACTTGTAACTGTCCTCTATGTCTGCAATGTTGCCTTCTGGTAGTTCAATCCCCTCAGTTCTGACTACCTTCCCTCTCTTTGTTACCATCCGACTACACTTCTCCAGTCCGAACGACATTCCAATGTCATTGCTGTATAGCCTGGTAGTGTGGATCAGTGAATCGATGTCTCGTTCACTCTTGGCATACAGCTTGATGTCATCCATGTACAGGAGGTGGCTGACAACTGCTCCGTTCCGTAGTCGGTATCCGTAGCCAGTCTTGTTAATGATCTCACTGAGGGGGTTCAGGCCTATGCAGAACAGCAGTGGGGACAGAGCATCTCCTTGGTAGATCCCGCACTTGATGGTAACTTGTGCTATGGGCTTGGAGTTGGCCTCTAGTGTTGTACGCCACATCCCCATTGAGTTCCTGATGAAGGCTCTTAGGGTCCCATTGATCTTGTACAATTCTAGGCATTCCAGTATCCAGCTGTGGGGCATTGAGTCATAGGCCTTCTTGTAATCAATCCAGGCAGTGCACAGGTTGGTCAGTCTGGTCTTGCAGTCTCGGCTGATTGTTCTGTCTACCAGTAGCTGGTGTTTTGCACCTCTGGTGTTCTTGCCAATTCCTTTCTGTGTCCCGCTCATGTATTGACCCATGTGCCTGTTCATCTTAGCCGATATGATGCCTGACAGGAGCTTCCATGTAGTACTGAGGCAGGTTATTGGTCGGTAGTTGGAGGGGACCGGTCCCTTCTTGGGGTCCTTGGGGATCAGGACCGTCCGGCCTTCAGTTAGCCATTCCGGGTGTCTCTCGTTAACTAGCAGCTGGTTCATTTGTGCTGCCAGACGCTCGTGGAGTGCAGTCAGCTTCTTCAGCCAGTAGGCGTGAACCATGTCGGGCCCTGGTGCTGTCCAACTCTTCATACTGGAGACCCTTTCTTGGATATCTGCCACTGTGATGGTTACTGGACCCTGTTCAGGGAGGTCGCTGTGGTCTGCCCTCAGATCCACTAGCCACTGAGCATTGCCGTTATGGGTTGCATCCTTCTCCCATATGCTCTTCCAGTATTGCTCCGTCTCCAGCCTTGGTGGTGCTGTTCTCTTATTGTTCCCTTGCCACTGAGAGTACACCTTTGCTGGTTCTGTGGAGAACAGCTGGTTTATTCTCCTGCCTTCTATCTCTCTGGTGTACCTCCTCAAGCGGCTGGCCAAGGCTGTGAGTCTTTGCTTGGCAGTTTCCAAGGCCTCAGGTATGGACAGCTTGCTGTATTTCTTAGGCACCTTATTTGTCGCACCTTTCTGCAACTCTGTTAGTTGGCTAACCTCCCTCCGTGCTACTTTGATCTTGCCCTCTAGCCTCCTTCTCCATGGAGGGTACTGCCCCTTGTATATATATATATATATATATATATATATATATATATATATATATATATATATATATATGTATCATCAGCACCCTTTTCTAATTGAATACAATACACATTAAATGTTTTCCATCCAGGAGAAAGCAATTGATTACTGTTTTCTGCTACAGTATAAAACTGCTTACTTTGCCATTTTGACGGCTTCTGTTTTTTTCTCTTGTCCTCTCAAATAAGAGGCTAGGTAACACTTGATACACACTCTCAGAAATAGAGGTACGAGAGAAGAACATTTTTGTACCTATAGGTACATTTTTTTAAAATGTTCCCTTAAAAGTACAATACTGGTCTTTAAAAGTCCAGAAATGCCCCTTTAAAGGTACAATTTGAAATAAAGTACAAATCTGTACCATTTTGACCTGTACTGCAGTGACAGTGGCAGAATGTGGTAATGGGTCAGCATGGGAAAATCTGGATGGGCCTGGTTAATTGTAAAATTCATATGAGATGTGAGTGTGCTCATAAAAGTTACATGTTATAATCAAATCTGTTGGTCCTCTCCTCTGTACGTAAATTATCCTATGTTGCAAAGAATATCTGTAACCTTTGTAAGTTATGTTAAATTATATTAAAAAAAAACGCACACAATGACATGCAGGCACAACCAAATGATGTTAAAAAAAACTGGTCCATTTCCATTTTATTAAGTTCCAGTTATAACTTTTAATGTTTTAAATCTTGGTTGTAGCCTTCAAAAACGTGAAATCATATTACTGTTATGTTTGGCCATTTACTTTTTCGCTTTTACTACATCCTAGAATTGTTCATTAATTGGGAGGTTTTTATGGAATTTGCAACATCAAGTTAAACCGAGGTTCTTTGGAAGTTAAAATGTCAAGCAGATTTTTATGTTACGGTGACTACATTTTGTAAGTTACAAATATAGTTCGCCAAGACAGCATAACGGTTTCTAAACAACTGCGCATTAATACCACAATGTTGCATTTCCATGTATCAAGTTCGCAACGCGCATTAATCCCAAAGGCTGAAAAGCCAGCAGCGATGAGTGCTCCGCCTCCGCGCTGACTAGCGTTGACGCAGAAAATGACTCTCAGGGGGTTATCGATGGAGGAGCTCCTTAAAAAGTTGATGGAAGAAGGCATTGATGTGTCAGACGACGAGGCGCAAAGGTTTCGAGGTAAGTCGGGTGTGATTTTGTGTTTTTATAAAAATTACAACGTGTAATTTTACAGTAGAGTTAGCAAAAGTCCGAAGAGCTAGCTTTAACATGGGTGAATGCTAGCAGTTAGCTAAGTTTTAAACAAAGAAAGGTACAAATGTGGACTATTTAGACTGTTGGTGGAATGGTCAACGTCTGTCTGCCCGCCGTATTCCAGTGTTTTATCAATAATAGTCACTAACCGTGTACAACAATGTAAAAAAAATCAATAATTTCTCAAAACATGATAGTATGTAAATATAGCTATTAACAAAAACGTTTTCTAAGCAAAATTTATCGCATCTAACTTGTTTCCCGCTCAAAGGGATTTTAAACAATGGAAGGTACACATTTGTACTATTCCACCTACTTAGTGGGATTTGGGATTTTCGAATATGAGAGCTGTAAGCTCTGCGCAGGGACACTGTCTGCAACCCAAGAATTGTTAAGATGATTGGGGAAACAGCTAATGATTTTTTTTTGTCTCTAAATCTGATTATTATTATTTTCTGTACTAACTGATTAATCAATCTGTTTATTAGCTTTAGAATTTTTTGATCAAGGGTTAAAGCACTTTACATTTATCTCCAGTCTGTGTCTTTAAACATGTCAAAAGTTTAAATCCTCAATGTAAAATGTCATTCTTTTGTCTATTCTGCTCTTTTCATTTCCAGTTGTGTGATGAGGTTGATTTAATGCATCCCTGCCAAGACAACATCTGTCGCCGCTTTAGCGAAAACTTCACTGCTGTTCTTCAAATGACCAAGGATTTGCCACTGAAGGTCTACATGGAGGCAAGAGAGAATGCACTGGCTGAAGACATTACAGGTGCTAATTTGACCTCATACAAATAGTAAATTTTGTGACAATTCATTTGCTCTCTCTTCCAAAGATAATTGATGTACCATAGTGTCATGTGAAGAGCATGTTAATGGGAATTTGCATGCTATCAAAATCTAATGAAGTGCATTTGCATCTGTATGACCTAGGAATTGACTTCAAGGGGGCACTTCTCTTGCCATCCATCTTCAAGGAGAAGAGAGAAGATTTCATCATCCTTGGAGAGGTAAATGCATGATGCAATGCATAGCCTTTGGCCACAAGTTTCATTCTCGGTGTTTTGTTGGCATGGAGCTGAATTCAGCTGCGGTTCAGCATCACAGCTAAGCTAATGTAGAGGAAACACTGCTGTTAATCCACAGTGCTGCTGTGCTCTTGGGTTTTGTCTGGTGTTTATATAGATAGATAGACCTTTATTGTCCCCTTAGGGAAATTCTTCTTCACAGGTACTGTCACTGTCAGGGGTGATTGCTTTTGCCCTTGAATATTATGTCAAACTTTAGCAGCTTATCAAACACTACCACAACAGTCATTGGTCAAGAAGCTTTTTGTTTGGAGAAGGGGCCATGTTTACAGGTTATCAGAATAGACAGTTTTGTTTTTCAGCAAATAAAGAAGGTAATTTGAGGAATCTGTTGAAAATCCACTTGGCACATATTACTTAAACATACTGTATACTAATGTTTTTCTTCCTCTTCTGCAGAATACTCCCACGAGTCCATACCCAACCATTCGAATGAAGGATAAGAGTTGGACAACTGCCCTCTTAAGACAGTGTCGCCGTGTTGTGACAGTTGAAGGAGTGGATGTTTGCTCGTGCCGCTCGCTGGATGAGGCCTACATCTCAGCATTCTCCACCTTCTTCGTGTTCAACATGACCTACCCTGCATACTTCAAGAAAACACTTGTCTTTCTTCAGAACTACATTGTCAACATAGGAGACCAGGGAGACAAACCCCTGCCAGTAAGTGTCACCAGGGTACTTAACCAACTCTATTAAATATGCCCCCACCCAAGTGTCACTACCTTATTCACTACCCAAGGCTGATTTTGATGTATGGTCCTCTTCGCCCTTTGTGGTGTATGGGATATGAAAGCAAGCATCAATATTTCAAAAATCTAGCGAGTAAATGCAAAAACTTTGTAAACATCACTGCAACTCTTAACAATCGTCATCAAATGAAACAGTGCTGGGAGTTTTCTTCAGATAAGTTGCTTGTTGACTTTGAACATTCACTCAGCACAAGTGTCAGTGTGCCATTTTCATCTCTGCCAGGTGACTTACAGAATGCTCTGCAAATGAACAAAAGTTTTACAGATGTGCATTTTCAGGATAAAGTGCTTCAGTGTGTGTCTGCTATATCTGTCAGCAGTGTCAAATATGAACTTGAGGATGTTTTTGTAGTTGGCCATGTACACACTGAAGCCATACCTATATTCCTTAAAATCAAGTATATTTTGAATGTTGATACTTGTTGGGTATTGTGTGGGGAAACTGTTACTTCCTTGCACTTATGAATGTCATTTCCATGCTTACCAAGTGGCAGTTGACAATGACTGGATCCTGTTCAATCCAGGAAATGAATTAGACTTTCAAGCTCTAGACACGTATTTAGTAGACGATAGGCTGTTTGTGTCCTTGAGGTATTCTGTGTGACGTGATTGCAAGAACATTTTCCATTGTGTTCAGGTGTTTAATGTCTTTATGTGATTGTTTACTTTTTTTAAATGAATGTATTTTTCTTGACATGTCCTATGGCAATATACGAATGTAATCAAGGATGTATTCCTGTGGTTGTTTAAATGCTTTGATGTGATTCTATTATCGAGAATAAATGGTTAAATAACCAAATATTTTGGACTATTGGGGGTACATTTTTGTCTCTTTAGGTACGAAATAGGTTGTCACTGGGGGGGTACCCTCATAGGTACCCTATTGTACCCTTTTCAAGGGAACATTTCTGTACTATAGTTTCAAGGTACATTTATGTCTTAGGAAAGTACATGATTGTACTTCAGATGGTACAACTTCATAAGGTACAAAAATGTACCAAGCCTAAAGGGTACAGAAATGTCCTTCAAAAAGGAACACCCCCAGCGACAAGCATTTGTACCCTTTTTGGTACACTTTGGTACCCCTATTTCTGAGAGTGCATCTTGCATTTCTATGAATGTTCTCTTTTAAACGTTCACAAACCTTGCTGTTAATGGCATTTTATAAAATTGTGGAAACATTTTGGAAACCTGTCCTGAGCGTGTACCATGACATATTAGTCATTGTCATGTGCGCGTCATTGTCATGTAGGCGCGCTCCAACACGAAAACTGCAGTTGTGGTGCTTTCGATTGTACTCAGAACTCGGAAATTCTGCCTTCCGAATAGGAAGATGTAGGTAACACCAGACTGCAGATGAGCTGCATACAGGGCTGGACTGGGACAAAAAATCGGCCTGAGCATTTTGACTAGAGCCTCATAAAGCCTTTGAATGAAAACAAATGTTGTTGTGACAGTGATGTACACTTTTCTGATGGTATATATGTATCAGTCTATCAATTGTTTGTTGTAGGATTCAGATAATAATTTTTTAAAAGCTAGATATTTTAAATGAGAATAAGAAAAAAGTATTTCTTTGTGCCCCCCTCTCCCTGTTAATGCCCTACCTGGCCCCCTGGCAAAACTTTGCTAGACCCGCCCCTGCACAGTTACCAGCTGTCAGCTACGTAAAAAAGGATCCTGGTGTTATTTGTCTCTCAGAAACAGTTCACAACTTCCCTTCAACTCATTCATGTCACTCATGTCGCCTCTGTCAGTGCGCCCCAGGGTGGCTATGGCTACAATGTAGCTTGCCATCACCAGTGTGTGAATGTGTGTGTGTGTGAATGGGTGGATAACTGGATGTGTAAAGTGCTTTGGGGTCCTTAGGGACTAGTAAAGCGCTATACAAATACAGGCCATTTACCATTTACCATATAAGAAATATTTTTTCCATTAGTAATTGACCAGTGTGTCAAATTTAAAACCCATTTGTCTTATATACATATAAGGATTTATCCAACACTTGGTAATCCAATAAACCTTAACTTAAAACATATATTTCTAACAGGCAGCTAGTTGTGCCTGTATCATCAATAGGCTGATAACATCAGCAAGTTTTCCCTCTTACGTTTAGTTAATCAGTAGGGGAATTATATTGTGCCTTTCAGCCTAAGCATTACCTCATCTCTTTTCATAATGCGGCAAGGCAAAGCTCAACAAGATCTGCAAGATTTCTTTAGTCTACCTATCTCATCATCACCACCCTCCAGGAGCTGACTGGCCTCGACAACCCCCCACAGTGAACATCCAACAATCACTCGAAGGATAAAGCTGGGAAGAAGAGATGGATTGATAAATTCTCAGTGGGTGTTCGGAACAAGTTCTGTTGAGCGAATGGACAACCGACAGACAGACAAGAGTTTGGCTAAAGAAAAGAAGTTACTGAAACAAGCTGAGCTACAGAAGTTCAAGCACATTAAAGAGGACTGGTTTGCTGCTTCTGTCTGTAATGAGGTAGCAGTGTGGAAGATTCTTAATGGCTTCACACAAATAAAACACTTTTGCTTCAGGTTAGACTTGTGAGATCAACAAAGGTTGAGAAAAACTAGTCTGTGAGGATGAAAGATGAGGTGAGAATAGAGGATCTGTCAGTTAAGAAACAGACACAGAGGGGAGAGGGATGAGGCACACAAGGGAGGCAGATGGACGGACAGATTGAGGGAGTGTATAGCTTTAGCATGATTGACTTTGATGCCACACTCACAGGTTTCTCCGTATTCTACATCTTCTGCATTCCCGTTCCCTTACCCACTACTCTGCCTCCTTACAGCTCCAGTTCTCCAGATACAACCAGGACACCCAACGTGACCTTATTACACAGTCAACCCAGTCAGAAATTTACAGTTGGTAGTCAAGTCATACATAGAAATGTCTTTTTTTTTAATTTTCTCCACCTTTTTTTTACTGAAAGAAGCTCAGAATACCCACTGAACACTGTCTTTCCAGCCACAAAGAACAGATTATTAGCTGACTTATGAACTTTTGACCTACATAGCATGATATTGTAACAGATAATGTTACTTTTTACTCTTTATCTGCAACAGTTAGCAAGCATATTCTCATGTCAGTTTCATAGGGTGGTAATATGCCAGTGTTATCTTACACTTTTTATCTAAACAGTATACATTTAATGATATAATGTTAAGAAAAATGAGAATGTTGCTTTAACAGTGTGCACGTGCTAGTTCAAGATAGTGAAAATGAATTGTGTTGTACAAGGGAACAATCACAGGTAGTCCAGTGTAAGTTTTAACATTGAAGTCAGCATGCTAGAAAAACTGTAGCGATATAGCCCACTTACCACTGGTAAGCGAAGAATTTTCATTCTGTGAACTGCTGCCTTATTTTGATGGTGGAGCGGTTTGTATGCATGAGTAATCCCAGGATCTATATGGTCATGTGAAAAAGAAAAACATTCACATTAATGTGAAGAATTAAGTACTTCTTTACTTCTTCCATTGGAGTTGGGAAGATAGGTACCACCCAGTTGCTGCTAATATAACACACTTGATTTATTCATCGTTGGTAAATGTGACCATCTCTATAAAAGCAGAAGTTTTGGCAGTTTACTGGTCCGCAGCATTCAGTTGTGTGTTAACACAATGAAAAGAAGGAAAGACAACAGCAATAAACCTAGAGAAGTAATTGTTGCTGCCCACCAATCTGGCATGGGTTAGCATGACTTCAAAGCTGTGCCTAAACAAATCGCAAGACGTCTGGTATAATGTCCTTTGGACAGATGAGTCCAGCGTGGCCATGATGCACAGTGCCATGTTAGGTGAAAACAAAGCACAGTATATAGCCACATAACTACCTCATATGAATTGTCAAGCATGTTAGTGGATGGGGTGAAAAATTGCTTTGTTTTGAAGTGCAGTTAACGTTGAGCTCCTCTAAATAGCAAAATATACAGGATTCAGAAGTGAGGCCATCTGTCCAACAGGTCGTGCAACAGCTTGGTCCCAAAGATATTCAGAAAGGATCTATAGTAGAATCGCTTAAAAAGGGAATCATGGTATTGTACTGTCACAAACTGCAGAACTTAACCAATCTGAAACGCTGTGATGGATCCTTAACCCAACCTCAAATAACGAATGCCACAGTGTAAAGAATGTACCAGAATTCCTCAACACTAATGTGGAAGACATACACAAAACAATTACCTCCAGTTATTGCTACCAAAGATGGTTCTAAAAGCTACTGAATTATGTCATGTACTTAGTTTATCTACAATCTGCATTTGCATTTTTGCTTAGTTTTGGAGAAATAAACATTGACACAGTGGTATGTGATGTTATTCCGCATCCGAGTTTGTATTTTAATCATTTTAGAACCTGGTTGGAACTACACATTTTTCATTATTTTGTCCTGATACACAAAACCTTAAAATTGAAAGTGGATGTTGGGTTTTTTTTTTTTCTCGCATATTGGTGCCAGGATATGAAGATCCAAATAGATGAGCAGTTTTATAATGGTGTCATTAGATCTGCGGGAGATCCATGGCTATCTTAGACACTTGAGTGAAGAGAGGAGCTGAGCTGTCAGTTGGATCAGGTGGTACGTGAGAGTGCTGGACAGGTTTGTCATTGTAAAATGTATAGTGAGGGTGCTCCAGGAGCTCTTCAGCCTCGACCACTGGCAGACATTTGGCAGCATTCCAAGGGAGGCTGGGACACTGAGTCCAAATAGACCGAGCTCTGCTTCTCCATTGGTAAAACAGCTGCACCGTAGGGTGTTGTTGTTGACCGTGAAGCAAAAACTGGGTTGTGGCAGTTTGGTGATGTCATGGAGTGAGATTTGAACTCAGCCTTGAAATGACTGCGCAAAGCCATCAGACAATTTAGGAGAGAGAACTTATGCTATGCGCACAGTGTATATTTAATGTTCAAACACTGACCAATGGTGGCATCATGACCTATGCAGTTAGTGACTGAAAGAATGAGACTGCTGTTTCAAGCAGTGGGACTGAGCTTCCTGTGTAGGTGTCTGGGCTCAGAGGTAAAGTGACAATGATGAACTTGACATTTGTGAGGGGGTACACCTTGGTGTCCCACTAAAAGAGCAGCAAGAGGTAGTCGGAGAGATTGAGGTCTGGGCATCTGCTGCCTGTACCTCAAGAACCGGCACAGGATTGATGGACGGATGGATGGATGGATGGATGGATGGATAGACAGATGGATGGATGGATGGATGGATGGATGGATGGATGGATGGATGGATGGATGGATGGTCTTCTCTTACTCATATGCCATGAAATGTTGTGCACACATTTATATTTCATGCAGAGACATGAGGGGGTTCTTTTTTCTCATTCTTGGTTTTTAAGAGTAAAAAGCATGTGAAATCCAGCTGTGGCCAATAGAGTATTCATTCATCTTTTCCCTCACCATTATGAGAAATCAAAGTGAGGAAATGCAAATGTAAAACCCAGACCCACTTTATAGGTTGAACAAAATACCACTGTGTGTATAGATAAGAAATAAGACCTAAGAAGAATTTTAGAAACATAGCTTTGTTACTGTATTGAAATGATCTATTTTCTTCCACTTTGAAGAGCCTCCCACAGCCTACACAGCCAGACGGCTCCCCACCATGGCCTGTCTGACACTAGGCTTTTGCATAGATTACCTTTCCAGTGTAATCACATCACATCTGACTATTCCTTCAGTGCAGTGTAATGTAAAAGCAGGTACATGTACAATTGTAATTATGTGTAGGCTTCACATCATGAAGAACTTCATTTAAAAGCTATGAAGTCAAAATATAAGTGTGATATAAAGCACATGCAGTCTTGAGCACTGGAGATGAAGGCAACTGGATTTCATTTGGGGTTCAAGACTCTTCTTGGTAAGACCATCATGACCTGGATGACTGAGACCCTACATAGACACACATATGCAACTGTTTTTATACACACATTATAATCTCTGATGGAAAATACATATTTTATTTCAGTTTTGAAGAAAATACTTTAATTGAAATAAACTAAACCAGAAGCAATATGTTTCATTGATTCAATATAAGAAGACCTGAACTCCAGGTGCCTGGTGATTTAAAAAAAAAATTGTAATCTACAGCAGGAACAAATTTATTATTTCTTAAAACAGTAACCCACCATTAAGAATCACCACCATTTACCAAGAGCTCCTAGTGATGGGCTATGTCATTAATTATGTTTATCATATAACCAGGTAGTTTCTGTCAAGGCTTCGAGGTCACATCAATAAAATCCAGGAATCATCTGTTAAGACTTGCAGATGACATCCTGAAGCTGAAACAAAGTAAAAAAGGGATCCCTCAGTGTGTTTGTGTTATTTCACTAGAAATCTACTACTTCTGTTAAGTAGATTTCTAGTGAAATAACACAAACACATTTAGTACTGTTACAATCCTGTTAACAGTACTAAATACAATATATACCAGTAATTCAAAAAATACACATTTCAACATCTTTTTAATGTAATTTTATTTTCATTTTTTTACTTCCCTACGCTTTATTTCTTGACTTTTTTTTTTAAATTTCACACGATAATTTGTGTTGCTTAAATTTTCTTTTTCTTCCATTTACTTCTCTTTTAACCTCTTTTAACTACTTGGGTTAAAAGAGGTCCTGAAAGGTGAACTAATGTTAAAAGTCAAAGTAAGCAAAAGAATTCATGTGTTGCTGATGGGACTTACATTACAGACTAGCACTATTTAGTTATTTAGTATTATATTTAACAATTATTCTTTTCCACTCACCCCTGTTCTTCTTTTTCTCATCTTCCTTTTTTTTGTCTTCTCTTTTTACACTTTCAGACATATAAGTCCTCTGAATTTCCATTGACTTAAATTATTAGGTTTAACGAAACAGAAAAATAGTGCCACTTGGATTGATTGGAGTCAGGTGGGGCCACTTTAAAGAGGTCAGGTCCCTCCAACTGTCACTGCAAACTTTGCACATTGTAACTGCTGTGGTTTAAAGTTTGTAAGCCCTTGGACAACCCCTTAGTGCCCTGAGGCCTGGAGCAGTTGGCTGGCTTGCCTGATGGAATGTGGCACCTCTGTGCATGTCAGATAAACATTGGCCCTTATTTATTAATATGTGCACAGAAGCATTTTTAACTTATGACAATAAAAAAATAAATAAACTACATACACAGAAATAACATTATATTTATAAATTATGCACACAAGTTTCTTTTGTTTTTATCTTCAGGACTAGATGTGTAAGTGAAAATAACTGTTGTGTAATCACAGACTACACAATCCTACAGTGTGTGCAGAATCCAACAGTGAAATCTGCACACAATTTACATTCTGTCATTCACTCATCTCCAACCATGTAAGGAAACATGTCTACCACCAGGTGAAGTGGAGAAAGTGGTGAGAGTTGCCTGCACCTCTAACCAGGAGAAAACTTAAACAATTGTTCCAAGAAGAAACAGCACAAGTGTTTCCAAGTGAAAGGTTACAGGTGCAAATTCTTGAAAAAGAAAATCATGAAAAACAATCTGAAAAAGCTCATACAGGATCTGGTCCTCTGACATGCTTACTGTACTGAGAAATTCACTATAATGAAAGTAAAAGTAAAGAAAATTAAGTTTACTTTGTGTTATTTAATTGAAATTTATTTAATTTTAATACTGAACATTTGGTAGTATATGGTGTTTTGAAAAACACAAAATGATTACCAAAAGCCAATAATAATAATTATTATACTCATAATTATAATGTGGTCATAATAGTAATAGTAGTATCAATACTGTTCTTTTTAAAGATTTGTGAAAGTTTGCTAAGACACAGATGACACATTTGTTCATAAAGTCTAAACAAATTCAGATATGAAATTGTTGATAAATCATTTATTTGTTTGTGAAACAAATAAACTGTTAATGTAACATGACGGGCATCGTGAGGCTGGCCAATGTGGCGCATGAAAACAGCATCAGCAAAAAAAGGCTGAGTTTGGACCGTGTTGCCCTAGGCCTTGATGTAAACTCACTCACTCGCTGCAGAATGACAACCAGATGTTACCCATCTCTCCTGGTGAAAAGCACCATGGACGCCGCAGGAAAAGTGCCATCTAAGCTCAGGGAGTATTCAGAGAGAAATCAATTTTTCCAGAGGGGTGACAGTAACAAATAGAAAATGGCAAAGATGAAGTCATGCACATTTATTGTGTGGCAGCTTATTTATTGTGTAATTGTTCAAACTGGTTCAACACATACACACACACACACACATAGATAGATAAATGAATGACTTACCTGATCAAGCTACACATTCCAGTCTTTTGAGTGTAGGCGAGTTATCAGGCATTGAAGATCCTTTGCACACCAACTTAAGTGCCTTATTAACAATTCTGATTGGCCTCTTGCACACTGCATTTAAAATCATACATCTAATTTTATCAGTGCATGAGGGGAAAAAAACTAGAAGTTGATTTTTGTTGTTGTGTGTTCTCATAATCCATTAATATAACAGTTTACAATTATGAATCTTCTTTTAATCTTTCATCCAAATGAAAAGAATCAAAACATTGTTGAAATAACAAATTCCCCACTATAAAAGCGATCCAGATTTGCTCATATCATCTGCATAATTCTGACATCTTCACACAAGATTGGCTACATCTGGGATGACGGGGGTAGGGGAGAGAAGTAATTGGCGAAAACAACCATTTTACAACTGGAACGCTTCCTTGCCAATTTTTTTCGGCACTTGGGACAGAGACAGAGATGGTGAATGAGAAAAAGAGACAAGAAGAGCTAGAGAGGATCGGGAAGAGACATCTGGGGTCTGCTGGAGACTGAGGAGGTTCCCAGCTGTCAGAGTTTCCCAGCTGCCCCGATGATCCTTCTCTGTGCCAAAGAGAGGAGTATGAGAATTCTTTTCTGCTGCCTAGGTCTGGAAATGAATTCAGATGTCCTTTGATGACTGTTTCACCTGATATTGTCCTAATATCTTCCTCATTGGAAGCAGGGGAGTTCCATATTTTCTGTTGAGCCCTGTCACAATCATTTCCACTCATATAAAATAGGTCTTTGAAAGAAGGCTTTGAATCCCAGGTGCTGTCCCATATGATAAAATGTCTTGAGACAAAACCAAGCTTTGAAGTAACTAATGATGACTGATGTCAACATTAAAAGTTCTTGCTGTCCAGATGACAAGGATGAGATTTATCTGCCTGCTGTCAGTCAGATTTGGCAATTCTTTGATCAAAAATGAACAGGGTTTAAAATATAGAAAAATATTCTCCCATATTAGGATCACCATGCCCAGCAAAACAATTTATGTGGTGCGATCAAAAAGTTCTGTGACTTTGCTGATAAAAAGCAAGAGCCATGTGTAATTTATATTTGGTCACTGTCCCCATTAAGATGCATTCCTTGTCCACCTCGCCAGTGCTTCCAGCACTTCTGCTGTTTTTAAACCCTTTCCAAAAATCTTTTTTCTACACATCTGTAACTGCTATCTCCTCCACCTTGTCAAAATAGCAACTCTTCAACTTGGATTTCATTTGGGGGGAAAAAGGATAAAATCACCATCTCCAGCAAGTGGGGTGGCTGGTGAGCGACTGCTATGTTGGATGTGCACGACTGGGAGCATCATAGTTTGGGTCATTTGTGGTGAATGCTCTCCCTGAAATACCACTGGATGTTACTACATAACATGCATCTGCATTGACAGTCTGACCCTCAGAGATGAATTTACTGTCAATGTAAATTAAATAAATAAATAAATGCTCATGCTGTTTCTGACCTGATGTGCTGCTGCCTTGGGCTTAGACACTACAGGTTTTTTCCCCAATTAAATTTGACGCAAAAGTTGTTGATTTATGGATTTCAGGGCTCTGGTTGAATTGCAGACATCAACATAGAAAAATCTGTTACTGAACTAAAAATACCAGAGCTCTGGGAGAGATGCACAATAAGAGGATCTTGATAGTGGCCAACTTTAAATTGGATACATGGAGAATTCTGCAATCTTTTGATTAGAGGTGAAAGGAGTGATCCAAATATCGGTAGTATCAATACCAACATTGGTATTGGTATTGGATCAATACTAGCACTCTCGGATTTATACTCTGTCTCTATCCTCTAAACCGAGTATGTAGCCTACTGAATTTCGTTAAATGAATTTTCTTTTAATTAAAAAACATACCCTAAACATGCACAATTAAATATTTTTGAACATTTTTGTTTTGACTGTCATGTCTGTTTTATTTATAATCAGTATTACATTAAAACAACAGAAGCTGCTTTACAGGCACATTCACATTTCAGGTCTCCACAAGAAAGTTTGAAAATACATGAAATGCTGATAAGTTGGTTTTCTTGTTGTACCTATTGTAGAAAATAAACGTCACAGTGATTTTGTTGTTATCAAAATGTATTCAAAACTTGCAAATTGGTGATGATTCCTGACACACTGTTCTCCTCTACATAAGCTACCTTTATAAGTTAAAAGTATTGGTATCTATATCAGCAATATTGGCCCTGTATTTACTTATCATATCCATACCAAAATATGCAATATCACACATCACGAGATTTGATCCTGTCTCTTAGACAAACAATATGAAAGAAATCTTGCTGGGTTTTTTAAATATAAAAATAATCAGCATATCTACAGTGAGATTTTTTTAAACTAAAATCAAAAGTTTTATGAATGCAAAACAAAATCTTAAACTTAGTTTAGTGGAGATAAACATGTACTTGACATAAACACGTGTACAAGTATTGTGAAAACAGTGACTTGTGATGAGAAATGAATGATGCAGCGATGGTGGAATGCACAACGAATGTCAAAATTAGGAACTGGCTCCAAGAAGATA